>NC_092866.1:52565848-52649321 GCF_032062135.1 Pyxicephalus adspersus | reverse complement strand
ACATAGCCCCCAGTGTCTGTCTGTCCCCTATTATATGTCCATAGTATATACCGGGTGTCTGCCCCTATTACATAGCCCCCAGTGTCTGTCTGTCCAGTATTATATGTCCGCAGTATATACCGAGTGTCTGTCCCTTGTACATAGCCCCCAGTGTCTGTCTGTTCCCTATTATATGTCCATAGTATATACCCGGTGTCTGCCCCTATTACATATCCCCCAGTGTCTGTGTGTTCTCTATTATATTTTGCAGTATTTACCAATTGTCTGCCCCTATTACATAGCCCCCAGTGTCTGTCTGTCCAGTATTATATGTCCGCAGTATATACCCGGTGTCTGTCCCTTGTACATAACCCC
This sequence comes from Pyxicephalus adspersus, assembly GCF_032062135.1. Lineage (NCBI taxonomy): Eukaryota > Metazoa > Chordata > Amphibia > Anura > Pyxicephalidae > Pyxicephalus > Pyxicephalus adspersus. The sequence continues at coordinate 52,648,967 of NC_092866.1, read as the reverse complement.
CAGTATCTTTCTGTCGTCCATTTTATGTCCGTAGTATATACCCTATGTCTGCCCCTATTACATACCCCCCAGTATCTGTGTGTCCCCTATTATATGTCCGCAGTATATACCCGGTGTCTGGCCTTATTACATACCCCCCGATGTCTGTCTGTCCCCTATTATATGTCCATAGTATATACCCACTGTCTGCCCCTAATACATAGCCCCCAGTGTCTGTCTGTCCCCTATTATATGTCTGCAGTATATACCCGCTGTCTGCCCCTATTACATAGCCCCCAGTGTCTGTCTGTCCCCCAATATATGTCTGCAGTATATATCCGCTGTCTGCCCCTATTACATACCCCCAGTGTCTGTCTGTCCCCTATTGTATGTCTGCAGTAAATACCCCGTGTCTGCCCCTATTACATACCCCCCGCTGTATGCCCATGGTGCCTGCCCTGTATTGCATGTCCACAATGCCTATCCATTATTACATGCACACTGCTTATCTGGTATTGTATGCCCAAGGTGCCCATCAACTATTATTTGTCCCCAATGCCTACCCAATAATACATTATGTCCTAAACTCTTATCCGGTATTGTATGTCCTCAGATCTTGTCCAATGCTGCATGCCTTCAGTGCCCATCCAGTGTTATATGCCCACAATGCTTGTACCAATCCAATTCCAAATGTCTGCATTGCCTATAAGCTATTTTATGCCCATTGTACCTATTAACAATTTCATGCCCACTGTAACCATACACTATTGTATCTTCACCACACATTACCCAGTGTATGCCCCCTATTGCTTGTGAAGAGTGCACAAACCCCAGGGTCCTCCTGTATTGCACAGTGTATATCCCTCTGCCAATGATTGTATGCCCACAAGGCCTATCCCTCGCTGCATGCCCATGGTGCCCATTCACCGTTGTACGTCAACAGTGTCCATCCAATACTGAATGTCTATGGAGCCTATCTACTGTGGTACGCCCAAAGTACCTATCAACTACTCCATGCCTACGGTGCCCATTCAATATTGTACGTTCACAGTGCCTATCATTACTACATGCCCACAGTGCCTGTGCCAGTCTAATGCTGAATGTTAATGAATACCCACTATTGTATGCCCACAGTGCCCATTTATTATTTCATATTCACTATTGTCAGAATGCAGTGCCTCTCCATGATTGCACTGTGCCCATCTCTTGCAGTCTGTCAGTTCTCTAGGGTCTGTCCCCGCCCACATCCACGCCCCCTCCACAATCAGCTGAATACAGCCTGCGGCGCGCGCTCAATGCATTTCCGCCCAGCCAATCAATGACAAAGAGGATTTGTGATGGGCGGGGCTATAATCGGTCAGCCTCGTCACTCACGCATGCGCACACTGTCCGCAGCGACATCTTGCACATAGGTGTCTTGTGTACCCGAGGACTGTGTATTGGAAGCCGGGACTGACAGGTACACCTGGGGGGAGGGGTATAGAGGGGGCCCCGGGTGCTGCTGAACCAACACACAACGTCTGTATATTCAGCTAGAGGAGGACAAGAAGTCCCAGCAAGCTCAGACAGCCTCTGCTGGGGGTTGTAGTCATTGTCAGACTAGGGGGGTCACGTGTTTACTTCTGTCACCTGACCCCAGACAGGTCCTCTTCATGTGCAATCTGTAAAGTTGTGCAGAGAGAAAGCGATTAGATCGATGTGAAACATACAGATTGGTCTTCTAGGGGGCGAAATATTTATATTGGGTTCAGAAAGTCTTTTCATCAAGTTTTGAAAGCATTTAGAAAGATTCAGGATGACCGCATATGTTACAATCTGATTGTACAATCTCTATACAACTCTACTATCTGATTGTACAATCTCTCCTAGAATGCTCGTACACTATACAATCTGATTGTACAATCTCCTATAGGAAGCTCATACACCGTACAATCTTATTGTACAAACTCCTATAGAATGAGCATACACTATACAATCTGATTGTACAATCTCCTATAGGAAGTTCATACACTATACAATCTGATTGTACAATCTCCTATAGGAAGCTCATACACCATACAATCTTATTGTACAAACTCCTATAGGATGAGCATACACTATACAATCTGATTGTACAATCTCCTTTAGGAAGTTCATACACTATACAATCTGATTGTACAATCTCCTATAGGAAGCTCATACACCATACAATCTGATTGTACAGTCTCCTATAGGATGCTAATACACCATACAATCTGATCGTACAATCTTCTATAGGATGCTCATACACCATACAATCTGATTGTACAATCTCCTATCTTCCCCTTCGTATATTGTTGTTTCTCCTCCAGCTTTGATGGCATCTTGAATCCTTTGAGACACAGACTTCACAAATGGCAACCGATCTTCATCAATGGGGTTCCAACCTTCTTGTATAGTACTTGATGAATCAGATTGGCAGGAAGGAGCCTGACCATGGACCAATTTTTACAATTTCATAAATCATAAATTTTCAATTAGATTCAGATCTGAGCTGCATGTTGGTCATGTAATGGACTCGGTACGGTTAAAGAAAAGTTTTAAAATTGGACTTATTTGGTAGAAGGAAAAATAAAATATTACAGTGGGAGCTAAAGAGAAGCAGTCAAGGACTTTAGATCTCGGGATAAAAGTATGTATTCACCTGAGTATAAACCAAGATTTTTTTTTTTTTAATTTGATAAAAAATTCTGGTTTATACTCGGGTCACACCACTAGATGGAGATGTGCACTCATATACAGTGTGTAACAAGCTCTTTCATCGGAGTTTGTAGCATATTACGTAAGGACACAGCACCATCTACTGGTGGCCAACAATATTGCACAAATTATCCCTCTTTTAATGTTAGAAATGGATCAATGAATTTTATTGGCATTTCTGTTGATTACAGTTGTTTTGAATGATAGTAGTGACGACCACATTTTGTGCCACAACACAGAAATCTGCTGGGGTCCCTAAAGTGAAACTCCAGCAAAAACCTCAGCAGTGCCCTGGATGTCAGCGGGAGGGAATCTCACCGGCAGAATAAAATATCAAATCGTATATGTATTACTATTCTACAGCTCTGTCTAATGTTTTATATAAATGGCGTTTTATCCTCTTCCCTAGATGCCCCCCAAAAAGGCAGCGCAGGGAAAAAAGAGGCTGGAGCCACCCCCTAGGGATAAAGAGCAGGAAGAGGAGTCTCCATCAAAGAAGAGACGAGGAGAGCAGGAGAAGAGTGCCGAGCAGAGGACAAAGAAATCCAGCCGCAAAAAGAATGCTGTGCAAGACGGCTGCGAAGCTGCAGGGAGCAGTGCAGGTAATCAATAGAAAAACTTTTCTCTGTCTCTCCTTCTTGCGCTCCCTCCTATTTCTTTTCCCACATTATTTTTTCCTTCATATTCCCTTTCTCTCTTTCTTATTTAACACTCTCTTTTTCTTTAATTTTTTCATGCACTTGCTCGCTCTTTTTTTTTTTTTTTTCTTGTACTTGCTCTTTTCTTTTCTTGCTTTCACTTTTTTTTTTTTTTTTTCTTGTGCTCGCTCACTTGCCCTTTTTTCTTGCACTCTTTCGCTCTTACCTTTTTCCTGCACTCGCTCTTTATTTTTTTCTTGCTCTCTCTTTCTCTCCCTCCTTCTGTCTCTCATATCAGTTTGTTCGTCAGGGGAATTCTGTTAGTCAAGCAGGAGCTTCCAACAATACTTCATCTATAGACTGCTCCACCCCCTGCCATCAGAAGCTCCTCCTCCTTTATACCATCCGCCTTCCTTGGTTACACAGGAAATTACATCACAAGTGTTCACTACTGCTGCTGTGGATTGTAGAGGCATTACACTGCAGTTGGCAGATCTCTGTATCCCGACGTCCTACATAGGGGGGCCAATTTAGTTTTGGGGGGATAGCTGTACTTTTTTGTGCATTCAGTAGATTTATATACATTTTTGAATGAATGATGTGATGAATCTTCTCCTTGCAGGTGTAAAACGTACCATTAAATTTAACAAACCCCCTGACAAGGAGACAAACATTGTGCACTATCTGTACCAGAGTACGCTGGGCGGAAATGTACGGGCAAAGGTAAGTTACCATTGGGTACCACCATTCTTTTATCAATGTACACCGCTACATAATATGTTAGCGCTATATAAATCCTGTTTAATAATAATAACAATAATATTAATAATAATAATAATAATAATAAAAGGTGTGCCAGGCTTCGGTCTTACATGTGTATCCCCCACAGTGCCTGCAGACTCCATTCCTGTGCTCCTTGGCCTCCTACATCCTCTACCGAACCAACAGCCCCTTTGATAGGAGAGTCACCACATTGGAATGGCACCCAGCTCACCCCAACACAGTGGCTGTGGGGTCTAAAGGAGGGGACATCATTCTATGGGACTACGAGGACCTGAACAGCACACTTATTCCTGGAGTAAGTATGATCAATGGGGACAATAGGGGTACAAGGAGGAGGAACTCACTAACTACAATTAAGCTACAGTACTCCATGGGTCTCCAAACTGTGCTCATTTCTAGAGATCACTGAGTACTGGAATATAACATTGACAATAGGTGACAGACCTATGGGAATCATTAAGGCAGTTTTTCCATGGTAAAATTTATTATACCAATGCGGTAAAAATCATATAAAAAGATAAATATAGCTGCCCAGTCAGGATAGACCAATCCCTCTACATAAACTTTAAAATCAATAAAAACTTATAGGCGCTTTGAAACCGTAACCATTAAATACAATCTGTCCAGACAAAATAACATGCTGCCGTACAAGGTAACAAAATGGTTGGCAACCTTTTGGATGTCACGGACTTCAAACTGCACATGCCCGGGGAGCTGTGTGTCACTCATAAGGGAAGAATCTTCCCCCAGAGTATCGTCATGATGCCAGAACCCACCCACTCTTCCATACGGGGGACTTGGTCCGCAGCTCTGGCTGGTGCACAAACCCCCCCTCCCCCAGTGGGGTCCTTCTTTTAATCCCACTAGGGGGTACAGCGGCCAGAGCGGCAGACCAATGCCAAAAATTCTGCAACTGCTCTGTCACATATGACCCACCATGCAGCCCAGGAAATTCAAAGGATTGACTCTAAACAGAGCCTTCTTATGGCATCCAGGGTAAGCGATTAATATTAAGCAGCACACTCCTCAAAAGGAATAGAAAGCCATCATCGTGGAATATATTATATATATATATATATATATATATATATATATTAACCCACAATCTGAGCAAATACCAATACCTGATAGTTGGAATGATAAACAATTCACATAATGTGATTAAGCCTTACCATACGTGTTTCGCTCAATGGAGTATCATCATGTATTTGACTGTTGGTGTGAATAATTTTATTGTTTCAAAGCGCCTATAGGTTTTTATTGATTTAAACATTTTTCCAAGGAAAATCTCTGCAACCTTTCAATAGGTGGGTACAAAATATAAGCTGAAGCTAGATGATGTTTACATGGTAGGGTATCCAACTACTTGAATCTTACAAATGTTACCAAGCAATGCAGTTATATGTTTCACCTACTGGCTAAATCTAGTGTGCCATTGTAGTTCTAAAGTTATTGGGCACCCTAGTTAGTTGGTGTGAAGTGGTAATCAGATTTATTGAGAGCTGCATGTTAGTAATGAATGACGTTGCTGTGTGGCTGAATCACAGGCCTGCAAAAAAAAAAAAAAAACAGCGGGCAGAGTTCATATTGCAGGGCTGGTCAGCCCTCTATTGCCCCTTTTTTAGGATAAGCATAGGGTGGGCCAGAACTTTTAAGCTCAAGTTTCTGCCTATTAGCCAAAATATATTGGATTTGGCCTGAATAAGGACCTTAATAATGGACCTTGATAGGTTCTTCTGCTTGCAGAGATTAACCCAGGTAGTGCCTACTCAGATTGGGCACCTACACTATACCATTAACGTTATTGGAAATCTGCAGACTTACCATTCATATTCTTTGTTTGTGCTCACCTGGAGTACTTTCAGCAATAGAAATGAATTATAATTTTAAAATGTTTCTTTTTAGTGGCCTCTTCCCGTTCCTAATCCCAGGCCCATATAGTGTCAGTGTTGGACGGAGACACCCAGTTGCCACTTCTATATTTGTGACATTTATCTAGTGCAATCTATCGCAGCATATTTTCTGCCTTCATAACTTCCCACTTCAGTATTGCACAGAGATGCCACTACTAAAGTGCCAGGAGATGTAAGAAACCTTTTGATGGTTTAATTCTTTAGCATTCACAGGTAGCCTATAAGTATTGGGTGCATTGAACTTTTGAACAGAATCCATCATTTTGCAAGTTCAGGGCAAGGGACGGGTTCTCTGGACAGACTCCTCTTCTTCCACTCACTCACTCACTCCTTTGACTCTCCGTTTTGTCTATCAGAACCCAAAGTCTGGAGGAAAGTTCTCTCACGTTACATTAATGGGTACTGTTCTGATCTGCTAGAAAGAAGAGACCTGAGTTTGTTTTCAGTGTCGTACTTATCACTATCATTCTATCTTTGCAGATTGGAGCTGGCGGCTGTATTACCGGAATGAAGTTTGACCCCTTCAACTCCAATCAGATATACACGTCGTCTGTAGCGGGTAGCACCATCCTCCAAGATTTGACTGGACGCACAATACAGATGTATACGAACACTGAAGATTGGGCGTAAGTGGAGGGTGAAGTTGCAGGCAGGGTGGGAGCCCGACAACCAACCCTCACCCCATTACCAGCCATGTATACAGGCTTTACCTTTATTCCCAAACTCTTCTATTCGGAGCAACAAGCTATAAAAAGTTCTTCCTGGTATGGTGGAGCATTTAACTTGTTCTATGTGTAATGTTAACCCTCACCCCATTACCAGCCATGTATACAGGCTTTACCTTTATTCCCAAACTCTTCTATTCGGAGCAACAAGCTATAAAAAGTTCTTCCTGGTATGGTGGAGCATTTAACTTGTTCTTTGTGACAGAGCTGAGCCATTCTGTTCAGTTCTCGCATACATGCACATTGCATGATTGTATATCTCTTTAGAAAGCATTACAAGTACAGAAAAATATGGTCATTTAAAACAAATCATGAGTGCTGCTAACGGTGTGTTTGAGCTGGCAATACCATGCTTTTGCTGCACTAAGATCTCAACCAGCAATGTCAGCCATGACTTCTGGAATACACTACTACTGTTTATCTGTAAAACTCTCTGAACTGAAAATGCTTACATAAGCAGTGTGTGAATGTATGTGAAAAGGCTCTTGGAAGATTTCAGGCTGTGGCTATGTATGAAAAAACTGACTAGCAGCTGCCCCGAAATCATTTTCCAAACATATTAATGGGGCTTAGGTGTAGGGAATGACAAAATCCTGGAAATTCCTTATAGCCTAGTCACTGAGAAGAAAAAAAACTCTTGTACTGCACTGTGATGTAAAGTGCGGCTCTTCTCTTTTCTTTTTTTTTATTGACCCTGATTTATTAAAGTTCTCCAAGGCTGGGGAGAATACACTTTCAGAAGTGAAGCTGGGTGATTCATAAAACATGGAATGGATTTTTTAAAATCATTTGCTATTTGCTAGCAAATGTTTTGAATCCTGGACCATTTCAGGTTTGCTGGATCACCCAGCTTCACTTCTGAAAGTGTATTCTCTCCAGCCTTGGAGAGCGTTAATAAATCAGGGCCACTGTGTTTTGAGATTAGGACTATGTAATAAGCACACCCTGCTTTTAAAGGGACGTGATTCCAGGTAGGGAAAAGCCCAATGTAATAGGTAGACCGTGGCTTTTCAGTGCCAAAATTTGAGATGGGCGGGCACTATATAAAAAGTAGAATTTGCCTTTTCAGTGCTGTTTTTTGAGATTTGGGGAGGCACTAGGTAAAAAAAATATCTTGCATTTTTTAGGTTTTTACAATTTAAGAAGGATAAGAGGAACTATGCCAAAAGTTCACATTAAATATTAGTGTAATATCACCTTTATTACGTATATTACATGATAGCTGAGCATGTTACACCTAACTTTTAGACTCTGAAGGCGCACAGGATTAGAGTACACAGTTGTACACAATTGATGGCCATAACATATCACTGGGATAAAGGGAAATCCTTCTATAATTTTGACATACCAGGAGTATGAAATTTGACTTGATAATGCTTTTGTGTCCCTCCAGCATGTGGTATTGCAGCCTGGATGTATCTGCCAGTCGACAATGCGTGGTGACCGGAGACAATGTGGGCAATGTGGTGCTCCTGGAGACTTGTGGGAAGGAGGTGAGTCTGGCGCTTGGACTGTAAAACTGCAGATATATTGTACAAAGCCTGACAATGGAGGCACAGGGCTGAGAATGTGGACCAAATTTCCTTCTTACAACAGATGTGATTTCCCATCACTAGTGGTCAGAGTTATCACTGTAATGGTAAATCCTTGCTTCTGACAATGGCCATAGAAAACAGCGAAAACAAAACGTGGCAAATGGTGACTTTTTTTCACCTGTGCAGGAAATAAACCCTTGTAGGAAGGATGAGGTCAGGTCAAGGAAATTGGTCAGCCTTGTTTATGAATTGTTGCTCCTCTTTCCTCTGGGCAGGAACAACCCTTCCTAATATGCAGGAGCCATTACACAATGAAGAAGAGTGTGAGTTCACATCTGCAGGACTCTTTACACAATAAATGAAATGTGTACAGCAGAGCCCGTGGTTCATAAGTGTGTCGGTATGGCTTTAAACATATGCTGGTGTCTGCCAGCTTTTAGGTGTTAAGTGCTAACCTTTAAACCACCGAGCTAACCTCTGATCCCGAATATCATGAAAAAATCTATGGGAAAGCACTTTTTGGTAATTATTTTTGGATCCGTTTTATATATTATTCTTGAGCCTTCTAGAAGTCAGTAAATGCCTGCTAGGTGGTATTTATTATGAATGACCCTGAAATCCAGATTGTTGATATTTTTCAGATCTTCAAGATGCGACTACACAAGAAAAAAGTCACCCATGTGGAATTTAACCCTCGGTGTGATTGGCTTTTGGCCACAGCCTCTGTGGATCAAACCGTTAAGTTGTGGGATATGAGAAACATCAAGGACAAGTCCAGCTGCTTGTATACCATGCCGCACACTCGCGGAGTCAACTCTGGTAAGGCCTGTTTATTTCTCAGGAAATTAACGTGTATCCAGTGTAATAAATTGCAGCTTTCCAGCCCTTAGATGTGGCTGTGACTGAACCTATGGAGAAACTGCAGTGTCACCTTAGGACAGAAAGTGACAGGATTACAGAAGACTTTTTCTCATTTCTAAAACACAGAGGTTATGTGTTCTGTAGTCCACAGAGGTGACCTGGGCAGGGCTGATAACAAAGTCTCATTCTTTGAATTTGTTTTGTGCAGCTTACTTCAGTCCTTGGGATGGAGCTAAGCTTCTTACCACCGACCAGCACAGTGAAATCCGTGTATACTCCGCCAGCGACTGGTCAATGCCTCAGCGTATTATCCCTCATCCTCATCGCCAGTTCCAGCATCTGACTGCCATAAAGGTTTGTGGGGTTCCTTTGTCTCAGGAAGAACACTTAATAAAGCCCAAATTGGAACAAGTTTTTCTTTTTTTCTTTTTTTTTAAGGTAGTCTCCCACCAGCATTGCAGAAAGAGAAAAACAAAAACCTATGTAACAATAATACTATCCTTTCAGAGCTTTAATCACTTCAGCCTGCCAGGTTACAGGGAGGACATACTTAAGATGTCATGGACCCATCCTAGTGAGGAGCGGAGCCACAACACTCTCAACTGAGAATGCAGAGAACAGTGATGTAACTTCCGGCATCAATGAGGACAATCCTACTAAATAAAGGAAAATATTAGCTAAGAGAAAGGAGGAGTTAGGACTGATTAGGGTAAAGTAGGATTACAAAGTAATTAAAAAAGAATTAATATATGTATAATGTGTCATTTTTAACTTGTAGGTTGATTTACCTGTCATTATCATATGCAGATGGAAGCTCATCTCTTTGGTCTGCAGGTGAATGAAACAGAGCAGATACAAAAGTAAACTGTTACTTTGTATCTGTTGATCCTGGGTTTGAGCAATGTTTATAAATACTGTGATCTTTGACAGCAGCATCCTCTACATTCACTGTGTGGAGTAAATGTAGAGGCAGTAAAATACTACTGGGGGTGGGAGGAGAGTATACATACAGTTAGGTCCATAAATACTTGTACAGAACCAAAATTAGAAAGAAGTTGTCTCTGTCCATTACCACAATTAATTTTAAATGAAACAACTAAGATGCAGTTGAACTGCAGACTTTCAGCTTTAATTCAGTGGGTTGAACAAAGAGATTGCATAAAAATGTGAGGAACTAACACAATCACTTCATTTCAGGGGCAACTGCATCTGAGTTGTTTCATTTAAAATTAATTGTGGTAATGTACTGAACCAAAATTAGAAAAAATTTGTCTCTGTCCAAATATTTATGGACCTAACTGTAGGAAAAAGGACAGTGCTTCACGATTTTTTGGGGTATATGTAACTCAAAATGTTAAGTGATGCCAAACAGAAACTGTAAAAGAACTTTTATTAAAACTTACCCTCTAAACTTCTCACCACACTACTTTCCATCACAGTCTGTGACCTGCAATTACTATAAAAAAAGTCTTCTTAAAATCAAGCCAACATTTTTCTTTCATATTATTTCAGGCCACATGGCATCCCCGCTATGACCTGATTGTTGCCGGTCGATATCCAGATCCTCAGTTCCCAGGATACACTTCAGATGAATTGCGCACAGTGGATGTGTTTGATGGGCAGACTGGAAATATAGTCTGCCAGCTGTATGATCCCTATGCATCAGGGATTGTCTCGGTAAGATATTTTGTTTCCTATTAGCATTATGTTTGTATCATTTAGTGCTGCTGTAGGGTTCACTTGTCATGTGGGTGGGAAGCAAAAAATGACTTGCCTGGATATGCTTTATTGGAAATATTTGCTTACTCAGGCAATATATATTTCGGTTTGTTGCTATTTTTAGGTTATTTCCGATATTTTTATCTTTCTTTTTTACGTGTAGCTCAACAAGTTTAACCCAATGGGAGATCTGTTGGCATCAGGAATGGGTAAGTCAGTTATTGTTCTGATTTGCAGCATATCTTCATTGGTGAAAATGTTCTAATTTGTGTTCCACACATTTACTTACATTCACTGCTGTAAAAATAAAAAAAAAATATCAGATTTCATTGCAGGTGTATCTTCTGGTGCATGTGTTTTCACTATAACAGAGTATGATTCATCTGCAGTGTATGTTGAAGGTGAACTCCAAAAATAAAAGTTAATGCAAGCAGTGTAATTACTGATAATGAAGTACAGCAGAAGAGGAGGCAGCACAAAAGTCATTTGCGCCACAGTACCTAATAATGTAGTCAACAGCTTTACTTTTTACCTATTAATAATTTGTCCTTGTGATTGTAGGACAAAAAATGGGGGGAGTGCCTATTACTGGAGCAACATTAAAAAATGGACAAAAGATTTACTGGATTATCTTTGTGCAATAGGTGTTTCTTATTGAGCTTTTCCTATAAGGCAAATATAAAAAGGAATTGTATGTGGGTCAGCTGGTATTAAGGATCAGCTTAGGGTGCAAGTAGGAAAGGGGGACGTGGCCATGCTACCTGGACCAAACAGCAGATTTTAGTGCCAATCAGTCCTGAAACAAAATAAGTTCAGTGTGCGCGATGATGTGGTGTAAAAACCACAGGGTGAGCCCAGGAAATCGGCAGAATGACTTAGGCTAATTAGCTCCAACTAAAGAGGATTGCTGTACCCGTATTCTTCTGTCTTCTAAACCCTCATTACTTCCCACCACTCCATATCCCCCTGGCTATTGTGTGAGACTTCCCCCAGCTTCTGGATTGTCAGTTTTGTAGGGGTATGACCTTTTTTTTACTGATTCTAAACTATGTACTGTCTCCTTTCCAGGCTTCAACATCTTGATCTGGAGTCGAGAGATTCTGTTAATGATGAAGCAGGAGGAGATGATGAAAGCATTACGAGCCAAGGGGATTCAAGTGGGGAGAAAAGAAGAGCCAAAAAGCAGATCAAGTTCAAAGGTCAAATCTGAGACAAGCAAAACTAGGACTGCTGTGAAAGAGTCGACCACCACACGAGCGAAAGAGTCGACCACCACACGAGCGAAAGAGTCGACCACCACACGAGGGAAAAAAAAAGACAAATGAGTGGCTATCCAAGGCCTGCCCTATGGCGTGACAATTAGCCCTGGCTGCAGTAACCAAACTCCCTATAGTGCCTTATTGCACTGACCTCATCCAGCAGCGTGTATTGTTACATCAGGACGGGCATGTCTTTTTACCAAGGTTACAAATTCCTCTTGCTCTTTCCCAATTTACCTGTTGTATGCATGCAGAAAAGAACGGGCAGTGGCCTCTTGCAGCCTGGTACCCCTGGTATGGGAATATTACGGTGTGTGGATGAATGGAAGAGAAGGTGGAGGCACAACATTGGCTTTGTGTATATGACTGCTTTATTATTTTTGTCTTCCTCTGGCAGCTGTTAAGGATTCAACATTGGGTCTTCTAGGTCAAATTAAGATTGCTCATCGTCCATATTCCATGACAAAACCTGGTGGTCTTTTCTCCCAGCACTAAATGGTCATGACCAGGAACCAGAAGTATTTGCCTAATTCATAGCATCATCTGCGAAAGAGCTGGTATTTTGGATTTGGTAACAGTGATAATTTTTGCAGGATAAGTAGGACAGAGCTCGGTACTCTGAGCAATGTAAACAACAGTTGGCTGAAGAGTTTGTAAGAAGACAAACGCAAGCATACAGGCTTTTGCATCTGGGACACTGAGCTTAACAAATACAAGAGGCACATGTACATGTATGCCTCTGCAAATATTTCACCCTGTAACAACAGAATGAACATTACTTGGCTTCACATTGTTTATACAGAGAAGTGTCGGAGGGATCCAAGCAGGCCCCCTGACTACAGTCTGTCTGTTGGAAACTACAGGGGGCAAATATCAGACCGGTCTCCCTGCATGATGAGAGGAAACATTAGTGACCAGTCTTTATTACAGGAAATTACTGGATTACAGCACAGATGAAAAAAAAGACCATTACTGTATTTAAACAATATTCGTTTGAAGCTGAACCTACTCTAGCTCTACCCTTACATTCAGTCTTGCACAGTTATGCAGGCTTCTCTCCTATGCTAAAAGTTCTTACATTGATTGCACCGCACACCGTCACCCTCTCACAATGTGCATGAGAAGCTACAGGAAGTCAGAGCCTGTCTCATTACCTAACTTTAGGATGTCCAGCATCTTCTAACCCTTTCCTCCTCAGCCTGTGCCTTTCATTTATTTATTTCATTCATGGAAGCTCAACATTACATTTAGGCTCTACTTAGGGTGTTCTTCATCCAAATAAAGCCTGTCTAGGAATGTTTAGATTCATCAAGGCATTTTGATATTTGCCCTTCTGGAATCTCCCACATGCCCTGGCATCCAGAGGGCCTATGGTTACGTTGCTAGGTTTAAAATAAAGTATTTGTGGTAGTGCAGTACTTTTGCCATGGTCACCAACAGGAAATCAGTGGAGAGATTCCCTCTCAAAATTAAATTTGTGGACCTGATTGGCTGTTATGGGCACCTTTTTACACTTTTCTATCCAGGGCTAATATGACAATGGGGAAAATTATAGCCATGTCTCCTTTGTTGGAATTCTCCCGAAGTATTTTGCACTTGAGGACTGCAGAGGTGGAGCCATTATTGTACAGTTTCACAGTCTACATTTTTTAGTAAGGCACTACAGGCTCATCAAGACCCTATAGAGCAGCAACTTGTACATATGTATATGTGCTGTCAATTTGTGTGGACCCAGCATTGTATATAATGTGTGCATTTATGTATGTATTTTTTGTTTGTTTGTTTTTTTACAGTTTTTGTGTGGTCTGTTAAAAAAAAATCTACACCCCTTTGGGTGTAAAAAGATTTTGTATTAGCTGATTGCAGTTTTAACTTATCCTACTCTATTGACAATAAAATATCTTAGAATACCTGTAAGACTTGGCACCTTTTATTTATTGAGAAGGGTTTGTGGAAGTGAAAGAATTACCCACTGACTTTGTGAGTCTTTTAGGAATGCTGATGGTTAGATCTCTGTATTTGAGTTTTCAGATCTGCCCATATGTTGTGGAATCCAAAGACACCTGGAAGAGGACCAGGTGGTGATGGTGGTGCTCACAACAAAGCAAGGACAGGTAAATAAAAGAATTGTGATCAGGCAGGTACAGTATGTTTATTTTATTGCAGAAGGGACATTGCTTGTCCCATCTGCAATAAATGACCTGCCTGGTCTAATTTTTTTTATTTCTAAAGTTTGGTTCTGCTTATAGGCTGGTATGCCTTTTCAATTGTGTTCTGTCTCTTACAAACCTCACTACTACATACCCACCATTCCATATCTCCCCTCCTATTGTGTGTTGCTTCCCCACCTCTTAGATTGTAAGCTCCTCTGGGCAGGTACCGCTCCTCCTACTGTGTCACTGTCTTGTTATTTGCAACCCTTAATAATTGTACAACGCTGCCTAATATGTTGGTGTTCTATAAATACTGTTTATTAATAATAATGATACTGTGTTACAATAGGCTCCTCAGTAACTACTTGTGTATTAATACAACTCTTGGGATGTTATAATAGGAGGTATCATTCAAAAATAAAATTCAGTTCCCTTTTTTGCCTTGGTGTAAAAAAATACTTCCTGCCTGGTTGGTGTTCTGATCCTCTGCCCCAAATACTTTCTGAATCCCTGACCCAGAATGAGTATGCAGCTCAGGTGTTCAACTGATTGCTACACAACTTCACCCACAGTTATCTCCATGCTTGTTATAAATGCAATTGAATCTACTGAAACCAAAATATCAGCATTAGTTCCCAGCAATTTTATTCTTTAGAATGAGTTTATCAATGGAACCTTTTATATTCTTCCAGTGATAGGTCCTCTTTAGGTAACGGTCAGTTCTTGTCTGGGATTTGCTATTAGGTTGATTTACCTAACAATGTCTGCTGCGTTCCTGACATTACGTTTGTGAACTGCATAAAGCAACACACCGTGCCATGGTTTATATATCTACAGTACCTTCTGATATTTCCAGATAGTGAGTGCCACTTTTAGCTGCATGTGGGGGCAGTGGAAGTGGCCCTATCCTTTCACCTCCCACAAACTGGAGCAGAAAATAATGCTTTCAAGGCTTCAACAAGTCTGCATGAAAACTCTGCAAACTCTTGCTGTACACACTTTTATTCTAGTTGAAGCCATGTTAATAATGGTAATAAGGTCTTAGTCTGGAGAGATTTTTGTGAGCAATGTTCAAGGGAAATTGATATATTGTACAGGAACGCATGGATGGGTTTTTTGCCATCCGGTCTCCATAGGTGGCAAGGTATTGGGACCCGTGGTTGGTATAGTAACCAATAGCTGCATGTTTATTAGAAACTGTTTCAGGATCCCAAGCTCTGAAAGGTTAGGCGGGTCTTTTCATTACACCCCAGAACCTGTACAATGAGGAAGTCTTACCTAGACAGAACCTGGTGTATAGGAATTACCTGTGCTGGTGAGTGGATCCTAAATCCCAGGGAGTTCTGGGAGATTTGTGTTACCGGAGTTGAAGTGAATGTTTAGGTGTGGTAACTGGAGTTTGGATCTAGGACCCTGGTACCAAAGTGGAAAGCACTCCAACAGCAGAAGCTACAATCACAAGGTTTTGGACTATTTTGTGAGTGCCTTTTGTCAGTTTTTTGTCTGGAAGTTTGTTTTTGTTAATATTCTGCTAAAAGAAAGCAAATAATTGTTTGCTGAAAAAGCTGTTATATAAAATAAAAGGCATATATGATAAAATCAAATACACATTATAGGATTGTACTGATTAATAAATACCTTGTAGTTGGTGCTGTTTTTTAGGAGAAAACTTTTCAGTACATCTCCAGCTCTGCCCATTCACAATAATAAGACTTAAAGACCACCTCCTCTTTTTATTTTGAATGTCACATTATTTAAATTTTGGTCATTTCACAAAGATAGAACACAAAAAAACATTACAACAAATTAAAATGATTGTGCACAAAACAATCAGACATCTTTAAAATGATACAGAGGTAATTATAATGGTTACTGCAGATTGTGTTCTGTTTGGTAAACGTTTTGAAGGACACTGGGTACCAACTTGAAAAGGAAATTGTACAGAAAATGTTACCCTGAGCAACTAAACAGTTTATAGTTGTAGTTAAAGATCAAATAAAGACAATGATTAAACCAGTACTATTATATAGACTGAGCAGTGGAAGAGTCGGCTCTTTATTATATACCCATTGGTAAAAAAAATCCGTTGTAGGCAGATTATATATTTAATATGTATCAGTCACCAATGGAAGCAGTTAGAGAAGAATCAATCCAGTGTTCTCCCCGGACTCTTTTAGTTGGGTGCAGCACCCAGCACTTTTCAAAAGCCACCTAGCTGTCATCTATCTGCGAGTAAAAGCAGCCTGCCAGAAGAAAGGCAGATTTATACTTTGTATCTTTTTCCACTTCCTATCTTTTGGCAACAACTGACAAGCTACCATCCCTCACTGTACCGTTCTTTTACATGGAGCGATCATTATACTGAGAGGGGATCACAGAGCTCCAGCACTGATCACTATTTGCTGCTCACAGCAGTGCCTTGGTATACCAAAATGTAGATTTACTGTATAAGGCTTAGGTTACATTAGATGTTTAAATGCTGAAAACTTCTTGCGGAAATGTGTAACTTTGTAACAAATGGTTCAGTTTTTGTCCTTTGCCTGAAAAATCCAAGTAGTTACCTCCTGTTGTCTCTCCCACGGCCTAGCAGTTGCTGGGCACATTAAAATGGGTCACTTTAAAAAAGCAGTGGACAGTTGGGGCATAATAGAAAGACAATGGAAAAATGGTGCATACTAAGGAAGGCAATACAAAGTTTGATGTAACATTCAAGGGTGGTTAGCTACCTCCCCAACCCTCTCTATAGACTTTAAATAGAACCACCTTAGTGGGTGTTGGCACGTTAAAATGGGAGAGAAAGGGAGGGATTGTCCTCTGGCCCCCACAACCCCAGAAGGGTGAAGCCGAAATATTAACCTGAGCAATTCTTTAGGCGTCGCATGTTGTCCTGCCTTTTTTTATCCACCCAGCTATAGCTTCCCCTCCACCCGGCTAAAAACAATTTCTGGAGAGAACACTGCAATGTATGGGCTATCAATTCATTTTGAACTTGTCATATATTATGAACTGTTTTCCAAGCAATAATATGTTACTGCAATTAAAAGTTTTTTAAAATGTTTTTTTCCCCAAGATAATTAACATATCAGTCAACAAAAATAAGACAACAGCAGTCTTTAAAAATGTTCAAGAATCTGACAGTATGACGCCAAAAACCCAAAGGTCCCATTTTAAAAAACACAAAGGTAAAAACACATACACATATTTAAAAAATATCTTACTGCCTGGACAGAATATAGCTGGAGTATAACGGACTACCACAGAAAAAAAACATACAATATCCTTTAATACTAGATAGGTGCAGCTATAAAGCCAACTGCATGGTTTGCTACATACCAAAAAACACATAAACCATTTACAAAACATGGGGCCTGATTTATTAAACCTCCCCAAGAATAGAGAAGATAAGTTATCATGGGTGGACCAGGGTGTGGATCTGTTCCAGGATTGAAAACATTTGCCAAATAATAGCAAATTATTTTAGGAAACCCATTCCAGGTGGATCATCTAGGTTTACCCACGATAGTCTGGAGCTTTAAAAGATCAGTAAGTAAACTCGAGAAAAGGAAATATAGATTATCCCTTATTGCCTTTCTAGAATTCTTCTTCTTTAATACCACTTTTCACTTAAGTGAAAACAATTTCTATTGTACAGCTCTACTACACCTTCTTACTTCTTCCTAAAAGTCAAAATGCGGACTTGACAAATGCCGCAAAATACATAATGGGGATGGAGCCGGTGTGTATAAATAATTTCCTAGGAATCTTTCGTACGTTTATATTTCCTGCTTTTTCCCAGCAATACACTTCTCTAACACAAATGGCTTAGAAAAAAAGCCACCATTTTATTGTAAAGTTGCATTCTTCTGGGATTCTGAGCTCCCAGCTCTTGCCTGAAAGCAAGGTGACATTACCTGTGCCACCCACAGGAATAGAAGGCTAGGAATAAGTTTTTTTTTTACATTTCTTTTTGTTTACAGTTTATTTGGAACCATTTCTACTGGGGAAGTTGAAGGATAACAAAAAGTGGATCCTCCATTTAGCATAAAAGGTCCATTTTAAGAGACTCTGCTGAACTTTTTTCTTCAGCAAGTGAATCACTTCAAGACAACATTAAGAGCTTGAAAATATATCAATATATATAGCAGTAGCAAGAGGAAAATAAAAAACACACAGCACATAAAGGGGGAAGGCAGCTGACACACCTAGATGTGAGCCTAATGATAAAGATTCCTTAGCAAGCTTATTTCCCAAAGATAACAGAGCAGGTAGTTATTAATTGAGAGGGGATTTCAAAAGTCCACCTTGACACCAGAACATAAAGAGGCTTTTTAAACATGTTAGGTAGACAGGATCATCTCTCCGATTAAAGGTTCCGTCGGGGAACATAACCCAAAAACTGAAGCTGAGCATCCCATCGGATTCTAGGAGAACTTGCAATTAAGTTATTAAGCTACCACATGGCTGTTATCTATTGCAGCACCACTATATTTCATTATTCTAGGTTCTAAAAACAAGTGCAAGAATATCACAGACACCAAATCAAGGGCATCCTTGATGCCACTGTAGTGGTAACGTCTGTGTTGCTTACGGATACACCAAGTGTTCTACATTCTTCTTCTGCAGCCAGCACAGAGAAGTAAAAGCTAACGGACAGAATAATCTTCTTAAAGTAGCAGCCCAAGAACTATATTATACCCACAGTGTACTCTAAACAGGGACACCCATGTCATTAGAATCATCCTAAACATTTCACAAGAATCAATGTGCAGACATCCCCATCCATGTTATTGATTGCATTGTTTTGTTCCTATTTTCAATCTTCTTTAAAAGTAAAATCAACATCTCTTGTTGATTCAAAACTTAAAAGCATTTCAATATTAAAATCCCACTTAAAAGGAAAAAAAAAAAAAAAAAAGTATCCCTCGGTTGCCTCTCACTGGATCATCGGGGTTGAGGGGCAGCAAGGCCACATGTATTAGTGCAGAGTGCTACCTGTCCATCAGCTGTGTTCCTCCCCCATATCTGAAACATGCTGGTAGCCAATGGTTTGTGATTTCTGTCGAAAAAGAATTGTGAGCAGGAGGATGATGAGGAGAAAGAGGATACATCCACAGGCGATCAGTCCGATGACGATTTCTGAAAAAAGGACGGCAAATATAAATTCTTGTTTCCAATAACTGTGGAACTCCTAATGACCCAACACAGAGGCCCTGATTTAAGAAAGCTAACGCTGGAGAAGATACACTTTCATCAGTGAACCTGGGTGATTCAGCAAACCTGGAATGGATCCTGTCCAGGTTTTAAAACATTTGATAACAAATAATAAATGATGTAAGAAATCCATTCCAGGTTTGCAGGATCACTCAGGTTCACTGATGAAATGTATCTTCTTCAGCCTTGGAGAGCTTTAATAAATCAGGCCAAAGTAAGGAAGAGGCTCAGGATTTGGAGAATACAGTCCTTTTCTTTTCAGATAGGCCACCTAATATAATCTCAGATACTAAAACAAATTCAGTATATTCAGTATACCTTTTTAACGAGTAGTTGTTTCCAATGTTTTATGTTTATCATCTATCATGTCTACTTTTCCTTCTTTTATTCATTAACAATAATAAACCTGTAGCTGGCATATGGACCTACAAATATTTATATACTCTTAATAAATAAATAAGCATTAACCCCCTTAGAGGTATTCCCAAGTGTGTCTCAGGGTGGATTTACCACGCAAAAAGTGGTAATCCCGAGTCACACTGGGGGTCGCTAAAAACATAAAAAAAAACACTTACCTTGTTCCATTGTTGTCCCCCGGGGTCCTGCTGGTCCCTGCAGCTCTTCGGGACACATCTTCTTCCTTCGATTTTCAGCCAGCGACTGCAGAGACGTTCTCCGGGGTTTCCCAGTGACGTTGGTGCGGGCGGAAAGAGTGGCGGGAAATTCAAATATTTTTGTATTGGATTCAATACAAAATAACTGAGAAATCTTTAGATAATATTCATATAAATAAATAAATAAATAAATATATATATATATATATATATATAAAAATATATACCGTGTTTCCCCGAAAGTAAGACCTACCCCGAAAATAAGACCTAGCACTTTTCCCCCAACCTGCCCTAATATAAGACCTATGACCAAATAAAGAACATTTATCAATTGCCTCTGATGACCTCCCCTCCTGAAAATGCTAGATGCTTGGCCAATATTCTGAGCCTATGGCTTCAAAACTCTAGGTCACTAACATAGAACAAATACACAAGTAAGGTGGTAAGGTTGTATGACCTTCTGACTTTTTTTGACCCCCATACTTGTTCTGTAAGCTTTAAGTAAAAGGCCTAGTACAAGAGCTAGTTATAATCAGGCATTTTATATGGCGCTGACATTTCTTACAGCGCTGTACATAATTTATTGTCAGGTTGTTGTCCCTATGACAATCTAGTCCCCCTAACATAGTGTAAAAATTACGTTTGGGGGATAAGACAGTACCTTTTTGGGATGTGGGAAGAAGTGCCCAAGGGAATCTCTCACAAACACATGAAGAACATATTTCCATACATGTGTTCCTGGTGGAGATTTAAACTTGGGACCCTATAGTGGCTGTCATACGAAAGTAGTATAATCTGGTGATCTATAGTGGTAATTAGGCCAGAGTACACACAATAAATATGAGGACTGGAGTATGTTAGTGCAAAAGTGCATTCAGTTTAAAAGGTATGATCAAAAGATGAGAAGTGGCCAGTGGATAGCCACTTACATGAATGAGGAAAAATAAGGCAATAGCATTATTTGTGTATAAAAAATGCCATTTGTCGAGCGAACAACCTGTTAACGAACAGACGCGAAGAACCATCCAGCCAGGCTCCATCTGTCACCTTTTCTATCACGATATAGATTTATCTAGTCTCTATACATCTGATCTTATGTGTTTTTATTAAACAAAAAGTAGCTTAAAACAATATAACTAAATATCCCTAACAAAAATAAAGTCAGAAAAGGATATAAAGAAAAGTGTATGTATATACCCAGGGTTCTCTTCATACAGCTCGAACATATGGCAGGATGCATACGGAGACTGCTTCCCATTGTACACATCTAGGGCCATCTGTAAAGCACCAAGTGTGGTGTCATGCTAAAGGAGAAAAAAAAAATAAGCAGATTAATATTTTACCAGTGTTCTCCTCAGCCGCTTTTAACCAGAGGCACCACCCTGCACTTTCAGTAACCACGTAGGCTAGGTTTTGTGTAGGGAGAGCTTTCTGTGAGTACAGACAGCCTACCAGCTCTGCTGCTAGAGGAGGATACTTTGTAACTTTTTTACTTCCCATCTTCTGGGAGCAAAACTTATAAGTTAGGAGCCTTCACTGTAAGCATGCTTTACATGAAGCTATCATCATGGGGAGAGGGGATCAGAGAGCTACAGATCACTAACTATTTGCTGCCCACAGGAGATCCCTGGTGTACCAGTAAGCAATAACCAGCAGATTTACTGTAAAACACTTAGTTTACATTAGCGGTTTAACGGCTTAAAACTTCTTGCAAAAATAGGAAACTTTTTCACGTTTTTCTAGATGCTACATGCAATATTTAAAGGCAGTTGGCTACTTCTCCAGCCATCTTCATTGACCTGAATCGGAACCGCTTGTCACCTCTATGGAAGTGTTTTTAAGCATTTGCAAATGTACTTGAAAAAAGTGTGAAAATTCCTAGCAGTTACCTCTTGTTGCGCCTCCTGGGGCCTAGTGGTTGCTGGGCACATTAAAAGAGCATTGGACAGTTGGGGCATAATGGAATGACAATGGAATAATGGTGCATCCAAAGGAGGAAGGCAATACAAAATTTGACAAGAGTATAGTTTTTATAACTGGCAACACCCCTTCTCAAAGGGTGTACAAAAATAAAGATTTAGGAGTTGGAGCAGTTCTTTTATTTAAAGCACACTTTTTGCAGCACAATGTGTTGCTGGCAGTACAACCAGATGAAAATAAAGGAGGGAGGGAGAGTAGGTTGAAAAAAAAAATGAATGCAGTCACCATATCTAGGGACTAGTAAGCTGCAATATATTCCATTTTTTTTCTTGGGTTTAGAAATCTTACGGACTAATTGCAAAATATAAACGCAACATTACTGAGAATGAAGATGATATGAGTACAACCTTATCGCTATAGAAGTATGCAAAACAGGAGGCAGTCACTTACATTTTGCAACAACATAGAACCAGCATGTCCCAGGCAAATGCTATTAATAATCAAAACCATAAATTGTCAGGCCAAAGCTGGGGAACTAGCAGGGTCAGTGGACAATATTACAGTCAAAATGCTAAAAGTATCAATGGACAAGTGTTACAAGTACTCTATTAGGAGCTGAACAAAACACATAATGCACATTAAACATGGGGAAAAAAATAAAAAGCACCGTTCGTGCAATTATAACTTACTGATGAGTAGGCAATGAGCTTAAGGCTACTATTGGCATTGTGTGCAGCTGCTGTTATATTCTTCAGAATCTGTGCCACCAGGACACCTGAGTAAAAACAAAATGTATATATTTAAGGATCAATCTACTAAAACGAATGACATACCTTAAAGCAGTGGTCACCAACCTTTCTGACAGCAGGGCCCGGCCCATTTGCAGCCCCCGACTCACCAGCCTTGGACTGGCACCAATCTGTGGCCCGGGGGTTAAGGACCTCTACCTTTAAGGATAACCATAAATCACAGTAAATTACTAGTAATTTACTGGATCAAACAGAACTCATCATCCCCCCTCCCTCAAATTCTAAATCTCCCCCCAACATATTCCTAACTATTAACAACAATTCGTCCCTCCCCTCTGGCATGTTGTTTTGGCGTCACCTTATCCCAGTTCTTGTCCCACTTATATTTCTGACCTGGTAAATAAATATTCCCCCCCTGCTCTCTCCACTCCTCCAATGACCTACTAATGACTTCCTCACTCATAACCTCATCACCTGCATGGCTCCAAGACTTTTTTTAGAGCTTGCCCGACTCTCTGGAATGGTCTTCCCCATCCTATTCGGCTTGCTCCTACTTTCTGCTCATTTAAAAGAGCACTCAAAACCTATTTTTTCAAACTTGCCTACCCATCTCCTTCTGTCTATTGATACTGTCACTACTTCTCACCACTAAATATCTCCCCTCCTATTGTGTGGTAATTCCCCCACCTCCTATATTGTAAGCTCTTCGGGGCAGGGTCCTCTCCTCGTGTGTCTTTGTCTGTATTCGTCTGTCATTTGCAACCCCTATTTATTATACAGCGCTGCGTAATATGTTAGCACTATATAAATCCTGTTTAGTAATAATAGTAATCTTTTGCCTCCCACCTGTAGAAATGTAAGTTGGCTCTACCTATCATAGATATATGAGTATGTAGATAGTCTTACCATAGTTTCATCTCCCCGAGCCACACTCTGGATAGCTAAAAAAATAAAAAATAAAGTCTTACCTGGTCCCATCGGACTCCTCCAGTGTCCTGCCAGTCTTGAGTTGCGTCCCCCGGTGAGTGTGCCGACGTTCCCTTATGACGTCGGTGCTTGCATCATTGCGTGCGGGAGTGTGGTGGCATATTCAAATTATTTTGTATTGGATTCAATACAAAATAACTGCATTGAATCCAATAGTAATCGTTTTACACACATATATTTATATATACATATACTTATATATATATATATATATATATTTATTTATTTGCAAACACCAAACACTGAATCCAATAAAGTGGTTAAAAAAAATTCTCAACAATTAAAATGATCATGTGACCACCATATAGATGACATAAATTAGGGTTTACCGTTATTGTGATTCTGTGGTTTATGCACCAATATTTTCATGTATTTATTCTATGCTCTTAATACAAAAGTGGTGATAATGGTTTATGTGTTCTGTCATTTAATGTTTACCCACCTCCCTGCAGACGAGCTTTCTTCTCCTGTTCAATGATTCCAAACAGGAACCTGAAACTGAAATCCTTCAATTCAGTCAGTCGTGCCAAAACCTCTGGTGTTGCCCAGGAGGGAAGACTCAGGTTATGCTTTGCCTAGGGGGATCAATTTCAGAAATATTACTTTACATTATGAATAAAAAAGTTGATCCAAGAACTGGGTATATGTAGCAAATTTTTATGGGGAAATGTTGCTTCCAGAAGTTTCTTTCCTGGAGACCTGAAACAACACTTCCTACTACAGGCTAACAATGCTTAGTCACTGCCTAACGATCAACAGAATAAGCAATATTATGGATAAGACAATTGGCCAAATGAAGGAAATTCATGCATGCTTACAACACTGCTGCCCATTGCAAAGCAATAGCTAAGTGTGGTCAGTGTGCATAGCAAGTGTCTGGATCTCTTTAGAACAGATTCCAATTATTTATTTGTTTAAGAAAATTGTACAACATGATGCAAAAAGCATCAAAACTTATTAAAGGTTTACATATAGATTTAAAAAAGGTTTTATTTGCCACAAATGGTAGTTTTTCTACCTGCCTGTTTGACAAATGTAAGGAAAAAATATCAGCCACAATAGGAGAGCTTTGTTTTATTGAGTCAGCTGAACCATGAACTTGATGTGAGAAGAATATGGCTGCTTCTGTGTACATTTAAAATTACAAAATATATACAGAAACAAGGTTTTAAAAACACAAGCTTTCATTTAAAATGTTATCATTGCCTGGGATTCTGTATCTCAAAGCCTTTAAAACTTAGTGTTTGGATGGCTAAACTGCCATGGAGCCCTACCATTGCCACCTAAAATGCTCATTCCCAAACAGGACTAGGTCACGAATAGTCAAACTTAAGCCACTCCCTTGCTCCTCCTGTAAGGAAGTTGACAGCAACTCCCATCAGTCATCATGAGGATATGGCTGTTTCTGTAAGAACTCTCCAAGATAGGAACTTCATTGTCTTTGGAACAATTTCCCTTAATTTCCTGCAGCATCTCCAGGAAAGGAAATAAAGGGAAATATCCACAATGAAACAAAACCAACAAACAATGACCCTGAGGGTTGTAGCCCCTCCTCATTCTATTCAAAACTAAAAAGAAAATGTTTTGGCTTGTCATACACTTTACATATTTATTTCACCTTTCAAAATTAGATTTTTTGAAAGTATCTCCAATATTGAATACTTTGTCATACAATTTAATAGAGCTGACATTAGCATTAAAAGTGCAAAAGTAACCAATCACAAAACATTTTCTCTGTTGTGTTTTACAAGGAAATATATGTATATGTATATGTTTATCTGTAAACAATAATAAGGATAATGTTTTCTTGCATACTGACCTCACAAAAGAGAATGTCTGAGATCGTCCACACAGATTCTAAGGAGCAGTCAGACAGTCCAGTCTTATTTGCCACCATTTGTAGGAAGTCCTATTAAAACAGAGACTATATGAGTGTATCTGGCTTGACTTATCTGGTTTGATATTACTGTTCCTCTATGACCTTACCATATTGTCTTTTGTCTTGTTTACATACTCTGGGGAGTGTCGTGTCTTCTCTTGCAATTCCATATATTTTGGACATGGCAGTATAGGAAACTTCAGAAGCTATTTCAACAAGAACAAAGAAAAATGTACACGTGTTTGAGTGGTCATGACCTATACAGCCAACCACCATGTTGTCAGTTACATAGTCATCGTTACTTACTCGTTCTTCGGAATCTGGCACTGTATGCACTGGAATTGGCTGCCAGGTGAGGTTTGGGAGGAATACCTGGATGCCTTCTGGTGGGTACAGACCTGCCAGGTTAGCCTCGGCGCTCATTAATGTCCGATCCACATCCGTACTTCTTACATAGATCTGAATAAAAGGAGAAGAGAAACAGAGTTATACAGAATCATACTATCGTCATCGTCACAACATTTCTTCACTACAATTAAGTAAGATAGCATTCTAATGTGAACCAGACTAGACCTAGGTGCACAGTGCTGAAGTGCAGGAACTTGTGTTATTAATACATGTGTCCTTGTGGAGCACCCATTAATCTTAAACACATGCCCCTGTAAGGACTTGCACTTACTGGTACTTAGTCCTGCCCATCATTTACCTGTAAAGCGTGGTAGCCTCTACTGCACACTGAAAATCTGCAGAATAATACGGTACGTACAATGCTTAGAACTGGGTGAGGGGGTGAAAATTTCAGAAGTAAGGGGCACAATGTGTACAAGGATTGGGACTAACCAGAATCTTGCACATGCAAGATTTATGATCAGTAACTTTTTTCACAACACATTAACAGAAAGGTTTTACAAGTTAAAAAATGTTTCTTATCAATAACACCAGTCTCTTAATATTGAAAATTCCAATAAGGTCCTTGCTCCCCATGCAGTTTTACTCCTGCTGCACATTTACTATTGGATGCAAAATAAATTAAAGATCCAAAATGGAGCATGGGAAATCTTGTATTAGTTAATGGTGTGAGGGTAGGATTTAGGAGCACAGCCCTTAAGCTGCGTACACATGTGCAATTTTTGTCGTTGGAAAGGATCTTTCACGATCCTTTGCAACGACAAGGGACTGCACGATGTATGAACGGTGCTGTACATACAGCACCGTTCATGCTCTATGGAGAGGGTAGGGGGAGAGCGACGGAGCAGCACCCTGCTGCGCGCTCGCCCCCTTCCCTTTCATTAGGATCGGTTGTCGTCCATCGTCCGTGGATCCGGCAGGACGGTTGTTCGGACGATGGACGACACCGACTGTACACACGGCATATTTTCGCCCGATATTTGGCCAATGCCGATTATCGGGCGATAAAAATCTGCCGTGTGTACGTAGCTTTAGAAGTTGCTATTTATCATGAAAATGATCATACTGAGTAATGTAGATAAGCAGACAAAGCTGGCATTGTACTGACAAACACAGTACTGTGCAGAAGAGACTTGGCTTTCTATACAGGAGAGGCTTGGAAAGTTCTTTAGATATTATAATAAAGTCATTGCATGCATTTACTTTAGATACTAAATAGTTCGTAATGATGATTTCTTACCTCATGACGGTCATAGGTCTCATTAAGGAATCCTTTGTATCGATCTCGCAGTGTTTGTCCCAAATCCCAGTGCTGTTTCATTCCAATCTAAAAGCAGAATGCAAATACAATGCACATCAAAGAATTTACATTACACAGTATCAATAAGATTAGATCTATTAAGTATCATGATGCTTGGCAAACTTACCGATATAAAGAACTATATATCTATACTTTAGAGACTTTGTAGCATCCAAACCACAGAAAATAATTACACACAAATTTTAAAGCTCAGGTGGACAGACTCCCGTTGGAGCACAAATTGCAGGGCTGTTAAATATGAAGCCATAGTAGTTTTGTTTGAAGAAAGTAGAGAAAAGCAGAGGATTCTTTTGGCACACAATCATGTATGCAATGTATTAAAAAAACACGAACATTATGAAATACAACAGTATCTTTGCATTCACATGTATTAATGCTCAGTATACATGCAGCACGTGTGGCTCAGGGGTTAGCACACTGGCC
Organism: Pyxicephalus adspersus; assembly: GCF_032062135.1. Classification (NCBI taxonomy): domain Eukaryota; kingdom Metazoa; phylum Chordata; class Amphibia; order Anura; family Pyxicephalidae; genus Pyxicephalus; species Pyxicephalus adspersus. The sequence continues at coordinate 52,621,172 of NC_092866.1, read as the reverse complement.
TTTGCAAGTTCAAATCTTGGCCAGGACACTATCTGCATGGAGTTTGCAGGTTCTCCCTGTGTTAGCATGGGTTTCCTCTGTGTACTCCAGTTTCCTCCCACATCCTAAAAACATGCAGTTAAGTTAACTGGCTTTAGACTGTATTAAAGACATATGACTATGGTAGGGATATTAGATTGTGAGCCACTTTGAGGGACAGCCAGTGACATGACTATGGACTTTGTACAGCACTGCATAATATGTCGGCGAGATACTGTGTAAAAATATTATTAATTAACATGACAAGTAGAAAATGAGAATGACATGATCATCACATAGAATGTGTTAGTTAATATACATTTATCGTGGATATTTACTCGTTTTACAGAGATGCTTCTGTTTATTATCCTGTAGCCCAAAATTTCTGGGCCAACAGGAATAGATATGCTGAAAAAGATTGTAAAGTGATTTTTACAGTAACCCAGTAACCCTTTTTTCCCTGGTCTGGTGCCTATTACTGGAATCTTTGTTCTATAGCTGGACTACGCTACTGGAGGAATCTCCACATCTGGCACATTTTCAGGCTTGTTGATTAGCAATGTCCCTGCTGTATTCTGTGGTTCCTCCATTAGTCTTATGCCACTATAATAAACACTAGTGACATAGGGACCAGAGAGTCCTATGTAGGGAGATTCTTGCTCTACAAGAGGGCAAACATCAGGGAACGGGCATGAACACGCTTGTATATGCAATATTCTTTACAGGTCCTGCTTTGTGAGGTTTGGTATCACAGTGATAAAAAACAGTGAACAAAAATGGCTTCTGTGTAATCAGATGGATAACAGAATAAATATCAAAAGAAGCATGGGAGCTAATGTTGTGTAAAAATTTACATTATTACAAACAGAAAGACAATTATATAAATGTACCTGTGTGAGCTGCCCAAATCCCTGGGGCCAGGCACTTTCCTGATGGGGATCCTTTGGGTAGGACCTGACTGGGGACCGGTCACCATGACGATATACCTGCAGGAGTAACGATGGAGTAATCATAAATCAAGACAATAGGACTTCTTCATCAGGGGTGGAGGAAATATAAAATTATCAGACAGTAGCTAAACATTTACTGTAAATCCATTAAAACCAATAGAAACAAGTCATAGAAGTGAAAAATGAATATTAGTGGGTCTGTAGTCAGAATTTGCCCTTTTCCCTTTCCATGTTACTACCCCAATCTGTCTCTCTCACAAAGCTATGCATAGGATGTAAAGAGAACCAGTCACCAATGATATGAGCCGGGTATACTGATCTGTCCTGGTTTTACTTTTGTTTATCCTCTCTAAACATCCTAAATTGTCAAAACACTGCTCTGACCCCACCCCCTGGGCTCTCCATTGTGCCGTGGCAATGAAGAGGAGGCTGCGGAGGATCATGGGAGAAGCGTGACATCATCAGTCAAAGAGGGGGGAAAAAAAAACACTAAACTTGCTGACCAATTAGAGCAGTGGGGGTGGTGTAGAATGTGATTAAATCTTCCAATAGGGATAAATGATATGGTGACAACTCTACAATATTTCCCAAAGCCTGGTGGGGAAAGTGCTGGATGTATCACCCAGGTAAAGGTTTTATGGCTGCAGGAGATGTTTGTATTGTCTGGCTTTTCAGTGGGATTTTTGTAAAGTCAGATTGTAAGGGTCCTGGAGCCTGAGAAATGAATGGGAGGGTTTCCCTGGTCCACCTGATTCATGTCTGGGTTTTCACCTGTGGAGGTGGAGCACAGGTGTGCTATTTATCCAAAAATCATTATAGTGCCAGAAGCTCAGTGTGATCTCAGTATTTCCCTTGGTCTTAGGCTGGATTTACATTCCTTTAAATATCTCTATGGTTTCAAGCAAGGCTGTCTTCAGGACTCAGGTGTCTACCATATGTGGGCAAAACACAAGACAGCAGGCAAGATGGGTGCTTTACAGTGGACTTATCACCACATTGTTAATATCATATAAAAGGGTGTATATCCCTTTTATACAGTGCATAAAATGTTTTTGTTTTTAAAACTTTTTTAAAAAACATTTTTGGGGAGGTCTCCTTCTCTTCCATTTTACTTTCACAGAAGTAAAGGGGAGACCCGTAGCTTCCTTGGATACTTGCATCATATATCCCAGGATGCTGTGGGCTGCACCTTCAGAAAATGCCCAAGATGAGACTTGTGTCATCAATGGCTTTACCATAATGTAAACAAAATGTGTTTGATGTCTTTCAAGTGCAGTAAGTCCACCCATTCTTACACCTGTGCAGCGCGAGTTTGGGCAACCTGAAGAAAGAACCTGAAAGTGAAGATGGCCACCAATTCAATTCATCCAGCACTACATAAAAAAAGAGAAGCCAAGACTGCGTGGGACTTGCTGGCGTCAGTTTGTGGAGGAATCAAGGATTTTTCACAGGAAAAAAATTTTTTTGTTCTGTTTTAAGGCTCCAGAAGATGTTTGTGATGTATGGTTTTGTGGAAAGCTGGATTGTTAGGGTCCACCAGATTCATGTCTAGGTTTTCACCTGTACAGGTGGAGCACAGGTGTGCGATTTAATCAGGAAGCAAAATACTGCCAGGAGCTCCGTGTGATCAGTTGTGAGGGAACAGAGCACCTCAGGACAAACACTGCACTATATGTATGTCTGCTGTATAGCCAGGAATGAGGTTCCTGGACCTTTTATAACATAAATAACTTTCAAGACTTCAGGACACCCCTCTATATTTACTATATCTACAGCTCGCAGTATATTAGTGTCAATGGGATGAATGTCTCTTACATTACAGTGCACAGATAGCCAAAAAGATGCTTGGTGGTCTTTGTTGCTCAAGTAATCCCTAGCAGGAGGAACCCTGATCTAGAAAATTATTTTATTTCTGTCTTGCTCAGTTGGTGTTGTGAGTGAGTTTGATGCTCAGTGAGCCATTGTTTTGCTGTTTATACAAGCCCAGGGCCTGAATTTATTTCAACCGGAGGCCTGCTATCTTGTTTTTGCAAGAAGGAGTTGCTTAAAGTGAAACCTTCACTAAAAAAGTAGGTCCCATGCTGTCCTTTCTTCTGACAAGGAAGGGACAGGTGACCCCATCCTCTGTCAACCAATCTTGCACTGCTCAGGTGTAAGATGGGGTGACGTGCCTTCCTGAAAATCTACAAACAAAATGTAATGATCTTGGGCCCTCTTTTTTACATTGTAGGAAAGCCCCTCGGAGAAGTGACAAGCCCCAAGGGAACAGCCTGCAGCCTCCTGGGACATGTGACTTCTAGACAACCTTTTTATGCAAGGTAAAAATTAGCCCCCCCCCCCCCTTTTTTTTGTGTGAAGCTCCTCTCCTTTGGTCTTTATCACTATGCAGAGCCTCCTGAGATACCCTGGCTGCTCCTTCTGCGCATGCCCAATATCGAGCATGCGCAGAAGGGGGGATGCCAATCTCATGCATTTGCACTCCCTATTTATGCTACGTCACCCGATCTACCATCAGGTGATGCAGGCAGAGGTCGGAAGATGGTGGTGCCTGGTGCTTCCTCCATGCCAGGAAGAAGGTGGATTACAGGATGGCGCAGGACTCAATCCAGAATAGTTTAGGAGGGATCTGTGAAAATAAAGGTGATTGTTTTTTATCGCTATCCGTTCCTACATCGTCCTGGAATTCCTATTTTTTTCCCCCGCTGTAAAGGGGGAAAAAAGAGAGCCGATCTCACTGCGCATGCATGAGATCACATCTCTTTATTTTACCCTCCCTAGCGGTAGTGCCAAGTGTGGTTCATGGTGAATTATTCATACTAAAAGCGGTAACCAGTGTGAGATCGGGTGATGTGCCAAGAAGACTGAGGAAGAAGGAATTGCCAGGGAGTTTTTAAGTCTTACCTGGTCCCCACGTTCCTGCGGCATCCTTCAGCGGTGTTGGTGGTGTCCTCCAGCCAGGCTACACAGATGCTGGAATCTGCGTCCCCGGCGTGTGAACAATAGGGGTGCGAGGCCAGGGGATGCAGATGCCGGCTGGGCAGTGTGAGCATGCGGCTGCAGGGCGGGAAATTTAAGATAATAAGTATTTTGAAATGTACCGTTTTGGCATTTAAAAATTCCTATTATTCAGACCACCAGGGAGGTTAAAAGAATAGAATGCTTCTACTGCACATGTCTGGGATCTCGGGCATGCGCAGAAGAAGCACCCCGAGCCTCCAGGATGTGTGACGTAGGTATCCCAGGAGGCTCTGCGCTCCCATTCGGTCTTGATCGCCAAGGTGAACGGTGTGTTGCTCCACCCTTTGGTTGGTGGCACTTTAAAAATAACATTTTCCCTTTACATATAATTTACATATAAATAACCCTTTTATGTAAAGTGAAAATGTTAAGTTGAGGTACGCTTTGAGGAATTCTTTTATGGTGCAACGACCGCATTTGCCTCTGCAACCATATTAATCTGAACCTCCATTCTGACCCTTTAAATGTCCAAGTGCCGCTGTCTCCAGGACCCATCATATGTGGGATCACCCATAGCAACGAAGCCTCCGTGTGGTCCAAAGGCAAGACAAGACGCTTTAAGACAATGGAAAGTGATTTTTCTCTCTAAATAGTGGTCAAATAAAATGGCTTTTTTTTTTTCTTTACTAACCCATGAAAGACAGAAACCTTTGCAATAACAAAGATGTATAATATACAGACATCTCATATATTAGCAGCCATGACCGGCACAATGTTGGAGTCACCCTAACGCTGCCACTTCCGGGTCTCCTCATAAACCAGGCAATGCAATACAATGATGACGTCACAAAGCCCCCGGCCTCCCTCCCCTTCACTTACCAAGGTGACGAAACGGAGCTGACGAGCTTCTGAGGTGTATACAGCGGCAGCCAGTACCTGGCCCAGTAACAGCACCGCTATGCCCCGCCAGGAGACCGAGCCCGGGCCGCTTCTATCAGCCATAGCTACCAATACGTCCGACCCCGGAATTCTGTCACTGAGAGTACAAATATGGCTGCCGTTAAAGCCGTGCTAAGCTGGTGTACAAAGACGTCTGCTGGTTGGTGAAACGTTGTCAGCTGACCAGACAATCACGTGATCGCGTCACATGGTTTTCTGCTGACTAAGGAAACGGGAGAAGTCTTGAAGCTCTGAATTCATTTTATTATGTTCATGTTTGTTATTTTAAATAAAGGAATCTAAATAAAAACTTAATAAATCTTATAAAGTGTACACTAAAAAAAGTGTGTAAAACAGGTCTTTATTTGGGTTCTTCCTATTACAGGGTGACAACTGGCCCTCAGTGTTGATGAAGCGCTGTCAGTCACATGCTATACCAGTGCGGAAACACATCACACAGGCATGCTCCGACTATATCACCATCAGGATGATGCCCCACAGCAATGATGTCCGCTTTCACTCTTTAGACCCCTTCCCAAATTGTGTGTAAGCAGACCTTCCATGTTAGTGTACAGTCCACTGTACTGTAAGAAATCCCAATAAAATAAATTGGCTGCTGCCAATGCATAAAAACCTGCATTATGCATGTTGTGGTGCAGTGTATTGCAGGTAAATTGGTGGCTACTCTATGTGTGCATATTGGCGTGCTCCTCTGAATGAATGCACACGGTACCATGCAAGCACTTGTGTGGGGTAAAACATGGCACAAGTATGAAGCCAGTCCTAAATGCCCCTGATCACCAAAAAAAAGCTGCCTAAAAACTTCTGCCTCCTAAAAGAGACAGAAAATATCACCTATAGAGAAATCCTCTGCTCCTCTGAAACCAACCCCTATGTGAGTGCCAATCCCTCCATCCCTCACTGCATTCAGGGATTCCTCTCACCGCCCCTCCATCATTCCACCACACATGTCATGTAGGGAAACCAACAACTGTAATAGGGGCCAGAATATTGACCCAAAGATATTGCAAAACAGATACCTGCAAATAGGATGCATTATACTTATCCATTGTTCCTACCGCTCCTCTTCTGCTGCCTCTTTTTGTAATTCTCTTCATTGGCTTCCATTTCACCTGAGACTTAAATTAATTTACTGTGCTTTGCCTTCAAATCCTTCCACAGTTCTTGTCCCACTTACATTTCTGACCTGATAGTAAAATACTCCCCTAGCCGCTCTCTTCACTCCTCCAATGACCTGCTACTGACTTCCTCACTCATAACCTCATCACACTCACGGCTCCAAGACTTTTATAGAGCTGCCCCAACTCTCTGGAATGGTCTTCCTCATCCTATTCTGCTTGCTCCTACTTTCTGCTCATTTAAAAGAGCGCTCAAAACTCATCTTTTCAAATGTGCCTACCAGTCTTCTTCTGTCTCTTAAACCCTCACTATTCCCACCACTACATATCTCCCCTCCTATTGTGTGATACTTCCCCCACCTCCTAGATTGTAAGCTCTTCAGGGCAGGGCACTCTCCTCATAGAGGGCTAGGATGATTAAGAAACCAAGAGGCTGTGCCAAATGACTGCTAAGATAGTAACATTTCCTATTACGTTCTGAGGAATATTACAAGTCCATCAAGTGATTTGTGAAAAAGAAAACCACTGAAAGTAAGCCTTTAAAAACTTGATTTGTCTGCTTTTACCAGCATTTTTTTTTTACAATAATGACAGGGTCTCCTAAAATGAAGTGTATCCAGGGGACACAGGGCGTCACAAGTAAGTAATATACCTCTGATCATTGTGTCAGACCAAGGTGCTGATATTAAAAAGGGGACCCAGCTGCATGTGGTGACATTGCTCTGACATTCAGCGCTGGAAGAAATGATAAGATTCTGACAATCAGATCAGATGCTCTAAGACCGTTTTGTGGTTTTGGTTACACAAAACAATCCCCAAAAGACCAAAAAGGGTTTTGGGTAACAAAAAATAAAAAAACAAAAACCTCTCCGTTCTCATTTGTAAAATGTGGATGATGAGGGATCTGATAAGACATGGTGCTTCTTCCTATATAGGAGGGGAGGTTATGGAAAAAAAGAGGAGAGAGAAAGAATGGAGGGGTAAAAGAATGGTGAAGGGGAGATAGGATGGAGAAGGAAAGGTAATAAAATGGGGAGGTTAGAGAATAGAGGAGGTGGGGAATAGAATGGAGGAGACAGGAGGAAAAAATTAGGAGGGGGAGATAGTATGGAGGAAGAAGAATAATACAATGGAGAGGACAAAGAAGATGTATATAGATAGAGGAGAGGGGAAATGGAATGGAGGTCGGGAGATGGGATGAAGGAGAAGGGGAAACAAAATGGTGGAGGGGGAGATAGAATGGAGAATGAAGGGTAAAACATATAGGGGAGGTTATAGAATAGAGGAGGGGATGAAAAAAAAAGGGGGAAGGAAAATAAATAAAGTTTAGAGGTGAAAAATAAATAAAGTTTATAGGTGGAAAAAAATGAAGGAGGGGGAAGATAAAATGTAGAGAATGAAGAAGATAGAAAGAAAAAAGGAAATGGAATGGAGGAGGGGAGATGGGATGAAGAAGGGGAGGCAGAATGGTGGAGAGGGAATAGAATTCAGGAGGGATGAATAATGGGGTAGAAATGGGAAATAAAGGGGGGGGGGAGGGAAAATAAAGGAAGGGGAGATTTTTGAAGTTAGAATCTATGAAAGAGAAATTGTAGAAAAGAGTAGAATGATTGGAGAGAGTACAGAAGAGAGAGAGAGTGGGTAGAATATAGAAAATGGACAGGGTAGAAGGGGAGTGATTGACAGAGGGTAAATGGGGTTAAGAAATAATAAAAGGGTTACATAGAGAAAGAAATTAAACTGCCCAGCTTGTGTAATAGACCCAATTAATGGATGTAAATTTGAAATGATTGCTGGGAAATATATAGATGGTAGAGAGATGCGGCAATCCTCCAGCAGTGTGTGATCAGTATATACACACAGACATTTCGTCTTTAATCTCATCCATTATAAAACTCTCAGCCCTCATCTGACCCAATTACTGCAATCTCCTCTCTCTTTGTATCATGGGGAGCAGAGATTGGTATGATGTTAATATATTGAAGCATTTTTATCCCTGAACAACTTTGCTATGGTAGAAACAGGACCCCAGACTGGGAGGGTGAAAACAGTTCTATATAATAGGATTTGGGGCTCTGCTGAACAGTCCATAGAATTCACCGGGGACTATTGATGGATGGATTGATTGACATCTCCAGTCTTCATAGATTGTCTTTTTCAAAATAAAGTCCAAACTAAAATCTGATTTTTTCCTGTTATGATTTCAAAAGATTATATTATAATTGTATTATGATAAGGGTTTGCTTTGGTGGCCCTCATAATATAGATACCTATAAATAACAATACTTTTTTCTATACATTAAGCTTTATTCAAAATAATAGCAGTGTGTTTAAAAAAGTTAATAAAGCTCAAAATCCTTATACCAGCTTTTATTTCCATACACACAGATGCATTTGGGAACACTGTACATTCTATTCCAAATCACAATATGAAGACAAATGTAATAAATTTGTGTTGTTCCTTTACAGAAAATAAAGAAAAGGGAATTTTAGGCAGTTAAAAAAAAAATTTCAGTAGTTGCCTTTTTTTGCACAATCTCAAACATTCACTGTATGAAAATAAACATTATTCTTGATATTGCTTTTCTTTGAATCACTGAACTAATATTAAGTTGTATAACCTCTGTTTCTGAGAACTGCTGCATATTTGTGTTGCATAGAGTCGACCAACCTCTAGCGCCGGTGAATATATATTCCAGCCCAGAATGATTAAATTACATTCCACAATTCTTCTGTCTTTCTTGGTTTTGCCTCAGAAGAAGAATTTTTGATGCCACCCCACAAGTTTCCTGGATTGGATTAAGATCCAGGGGCTGGCCACTTAATGTCACTCTTTTTGGTCTGGAACCAAGATGTTGCTAATTCACTGGTGTGTTTGGGGTCGCTATCTTGTTTAAACACCAATTTCAAGGTAATTTCCTCTTCGGCATAAGGCAACATGACCTCTTCAAGTACTTTGATGTCCATGACCCATGATCGGTGGTATGCAATAAATAGGCCCAACATAATAATATGAGAAACATCCCCATACATGATGCTTGCACCGCCATGCATCACCGTATACTATGGCTTAAATTCAGCGGTTGGGGGTTGTTTGACAAACTGTGGCCCCTGCACCAAAAAAGAAAAATTATGAGCCTATTCACTTTTTTTTAAACTCACTGCTATTATTCTAAACACAACTATATAACATATCTTCTCATATATAAAAAGATATCTTCTTACATAACAATTTGTCTTCATATATATATATATATATATTTGTCTTATGTGTAACAAATCATTTGCTCGCCTAAGAAAGATCCATTGTAGCTGGCCTCTGATGGTTAAGAACTCATTGGGGTAAATCTAAAGCTAATATTGTCCAATAGCCAAAATCAGTCCAGCAAGCATGATACAAAATATTTGGACATTGCCTCATTTACTTTTTGGTACAATTACCAAAGGTTTTTGGTTACCATATTGGAAGAAAAGATTGGGTTTTTTTGTCTTTGTGTCCTACTATTGCCATGATCTGTGGTATTCTCTAGACTTACCTTTCAGCGGGTATGTTCTTTAGTAAATTCTTTTTTATCCCCATAGAGTCACTTGGCTGTCAGACCTAAGCATAATGCTAACTAGAATAAAGTATGAAAATCAGAAGTTCTTCCTTGTTGTTCCAGAACAGTAACTCAGAAATTTTGAGGATGTGAAGAACAATGACAAGACTTTTGTTTTTAAGGCAGGTCAGCGGTGGCAGCCTACCCATTTTCCATAGGAAAGCGTTTTATTACTGCAGTCTTTGAGCATGGGTATGGTGTCAGTCTGTGGTCCCATTTCCCCCTCTCCATGTGGCAGGGATCATATCTAACCATTATTATTATTACACATTATTTATATAGTGCTATCATATTACACAGCGCTGTACAAAGTCCATACTCATGTCACTAACTGTCCATTAAAGGCTCACAATCTAATGTCCCTACCTCAGTCAAATGTCTTTATATTACAGCCTAAGGTCAATTTTGAGGGGTAGCCATTTAACCTAACTGCATGTTTTTGGGATATGGGAGGAAACCTCGAGGAAACCCAAGCAAACACAGAGAGAACCTGCAAACTCCATGTAGATAGTGTCCCGGTCAAGATTAGAACCTGGGACCCAGTGCTCCAAAGGAGCACTTACCTCTGAGCCACCGTGCTGACCAGTAGCCATTGGCTACTCTGGCTTTGAGTTCGCCATCGAGAGAACAAGAAGGTCACATGACACCCACTATACCCTGAATTATTGGGTATTTTTCAGGGTGAAATATGTCAAAGGTATGTATAAGTGAAAGGAAAAAATGATTTAAATATAAATCTTCCGCTCTTCTCAACATAGACCATGGAGCTTGGGTCAAATCCCTATCATTATTTGCTGTTTTTATTGCTGGACATATTGTGCAGTTCATGCCATGTTCTTCCAAATCTAATTTCCTTTGTAATAGAATCATCCTGTAATAAAAATACGTCAAACATAGTTGTAGGGATGAAAGAATATTATTACAGTGACATCTCTGCTGGAACATACACATCATTTGAGATAATAAAAACTGCATAGAAGTCACCCCTTCAGGACTAGCAGAGAGCTCAGCGTCATCCTAGGCTGGCCGTCTTCCAGATGGTAACTGCGTTTTAAAGCTGTTGGTGGTTTTTCCTAATGTGAAAATAATCCTGTTATTTCTATTGATAATATCCAGAAGTATAAACACGGGAGAGAGATTTTTGCCTAACCTTATTCCAGCACATTATTATTCTACATGAGATACATGTGCTACAGCTGGATATGATGTGATATTTACTATAGATTTTTGCAATTCTTATTATTAGAGATGAACAGAAATGTTTCCGTGATTTATAATGATTACCAATGTAGTCTAATGTTACTTCACTACTCTCCATTACTCTAATGTTATTTATATTACAGCTGAACTCCAGGTAGGGAGCTTTATGGACAGTTGAAATATGAACTGTGAAATGTGAACATTGGGAGGAGAATTACTTATTTAGGGATTGTAAGTATTCCGAATGGCTTCTGGTTCTAACCCTGAGGGTTGGCAGGGAGTTGGTTATTATATAACCATTCCCAATGAAGAACCACCACGGTAATACATCATATAAATGGTCTCCACGCATCCCCTGAAGAAGCCAGTCGGCGAAACGCGACGGGCTTAGAGACGTCTTTTTTTAAATCTATTAGGGGATATCTGTGTCTAGCTTTAGGGTCCTATTTACCCATGATTTTATTGGGAAAGACCTAAAATCCTGTTGATTGAACATTAAAGGATCAGCAGCATACTGGTGAGGCAAATCCTGCACATACCAATCTTTTAAGAGTATTTAGAAAGTAAAGCCTTGGGAGGGCTGGGTGCTGAAATGTTATCTTTTGTTTATTGGCAGGTGTTAGATCATCCTTGGCTATCCCAAAAATGGTTCTATGCAGAAGAGGGCAAGCTAAAGATGACTGTAGCACCAAGGGGCTTGAGTACCGTAAATAAGCAGAACGGAGGTAAGTATAGCGGACTTTAGTTTTGCTTTCGGATGTACCCTACAGGAGTGTATGTGCTAGCAGGGCACATTTTGCAATGCAAAATGCTTTACACCCATAGGACTCCAAGTGCTTGTATAAGGAAACCTACACACACAACTCTATTTAACAAAAAGTAATCAGACATTCCCTCATGGGAATCTTCTAGAATATTAATATACAGTATTTATAGCACCAACATATTAGCGCTGTGCAAAGCCCATACTCATGTCACTAACTGTCCCATAGAGGAGCTCACAATCCAATGTCCCTACCATAGTCATATGTCTTTAATACAGTTTAAGGTCAATTTTTAGGCGGAAGCCAATAACCTAACTGCATGTTTTTGGAATGTGGGAAGAAACGAGAGTACCTGGAAAAGCCACTCAAACATGGGGAGAACCAGCAAACTCCATGCAGATAGTAACCCCTGACCCACTGTGCTGCCCAATCTTCCTGGTCTATGTGTTTCAGTTGTAGTAATTGATTCCCACCAGGGAATGTTTGAAGGAATGTCAGATTCCCTGTTTTATACACAGAGAATAGAAAGTAAACAAACTCCATGCCTGCAGCTAGTTCCCTGCTTAAAATACAAACGTGGAACCCTGGCTGGGATACAAACCTGGGGCTCTGGCATTACAAGGGTTATGGGGAGATGAACACAACATACATGTGGTATAAAAGTACAAGGCCCTAAAGGGAAAAACACTATACAAAGTTTAAATATAGGTACAAGGCCTATGGGAGAATAATGCAATACACATATTGTATACAGATACAGGACCTACAGGAAAAAGAACACAATGCAAAGGTTACATTGAGGTTTGAGGCCTATGGGAGAAAAACACTAAACAAATATTGTATACAAGAGAAGAAAGCAGTAAGAGAGGAGCAAAGGGATGTGTTTATTTTTTTGATCTTTCTTTTTATTTGTCAGTGGGGATGAAGAGAAGACATTTCTATGTTTGTAAATTAGATGATACTATCCCCATGACTGTGATGGGGCTGTGTAAATCCTAAAACTAAAATACAAACCCTTTAACAGGTACACCTGTATGTTTTTATTATTATTAATAATAATAATAATAATAATAATAATAATAAACATGATTTATATAGCGCCAACACATTACGCAGGGCTGTACATTAAATAGGGGTTGCAAATAAAAGACGAATACAGACAGTGACACAGGAGGAGAGGACCCTGCCCCGAAGAGTTTACAATCTAGGAGGTGGGGGAATTAACACTATGTGTATTTAGCTATTAGCCTGGTATTCAGATTCAACCAAATAAATTAAAGTAGATAACCTGGTTCTAGTATTGTATATGCATTCTCTTTGGAATTATTGACCTAGCATATTGATTATTGATTATCACAATATGCAACTTGTACTTTTGATTTCTGTGAACTCATCCTGGCCTGCAGATATAAATTTCACATATCAGGTGCATACAACCTTTGACACGTATTTGAACTTATATGTGGAATGTAACTGTTATGCTGTAGAATGTAAGATGCCACATCAGGTTAGGTGACTTCATTCATGGCTTTTGACCCTCAGGACTTCCTGAGATATGGGGAAGCTTGCTCAGTGACTGGGGAACTTTATTACCTTGGAGATAATTGTTTTATTACTAAATTACTCAACTCAATCACAATAACTGTCCCGAGACCTGCCAAGCGACTTTCACCGTACAGAAAACAGAAAGGTTTGTATACTTTATTTCAGCTAAAGCCTATGAAGAAATGCTTTTATTTGCTTGGTAATTGATGACATTTAAATGCCTAAATATTCACCCCATATATTTTTATTATTAGAACAGGACTCGGTCAGAGAGTATGACCGAGTCCAGGATTCAGCAGCACAGTATGCAGGCAGCTTGCTTATGTGGACATAGGCTTGTTCACATATTTTATTAAATTTTTATTCATTAAAAAAAATGTGAACTGTGCACAACAATTATATAAAACAGAAAAGAACATATACCGGTAATGTTTGAACATATAAAACGCATCAGGTTTATAGGGCTTCTTCACATTATAAGCATGTAGTGTGTTCTATTAATGCACAAGCATTACCATTTAAATTACAATATACTGTGCACAACAGCCAATTCATTTGAATAAGCTGCCAAGACAGCACATTGCACAAAAATGTAGACGTGTACATACTGCATTTTTTAAAGCACATTCCTTAGGTGCATTTGGCTGTCAATCACCATGAATGGCGACCCAGTACACTAACATACTAACATACATTGCTACGTGTTTTGGTAATGTAAAATTGCATGCATGTGCACTAGTCTGAATGATTTCTAATTTATGATTTCTAATTTAGGGTTTTACTAAGGCTTAGTCTACACGGAAGTTTTCCCCAGTGTTTAACCCAAAGCTTTAAAAGCCCATGTTTGAAATCCCCATGCATTCCAATGGGCTAATCTACACCAGGACGTTTCCTTGAGTCACCTTTATGAGTGTTATCTATAACACTGCCTGCAACGTTTAAAAAATTAAAACACTGGGTTATTGCTGGAAAACGCCCAAAAACGTGGGAAAACGCAGGTAAATGCTTCCATTGATATCATGGGGAGTTTTGCCGCGTTTATACGCACCTGAAATGTAAACCTGTTAAAAATGTGGGAAAACGTTTTAAGAACGCAGGAAAACGCGTAGACATTTTCCAGTGTTTTAAAGGCAGGCTTTAAAACTCTAATAAAAGTGCATAAAATCCATATAAACGCAGTAGGAACGTTTACGTACGTTTTTAAAAACATTCGTGTAGGAGTTTAAAATCCATGTGAATATTTACTTCAAGTACCCAATCAAGTGAAGTGTTGGGATTATTGAAGTGAATATTCACAGAATATATGTTGTGAAAAATCCCAACACCCTTGGGAAATTAGTTTTCCAGCTGCTACCCAGGACGCACTATGCCCTGGATACACTGAAGGCACCATATGGTGGGAATAGAAGCAAGTGGGGTAGGACTAGGCTGTCACTAATATTGAAATGCAAAGGTGGGAGCCTGATTGTAGATTCTATGATCTCCTAATAAATGAGAGTCAGGAGTCAGAGCTGTGCAATTAAATGGTATGGGTGGCCATGGTGTCCCACAGCCTTTTTGATCTGGTACAAAATCTGACCCTGACAGTAGGGCTGCGTACACACATTCAATAATTGTTGTTGGAAAGGATCTTTCACGATCCTTTCCAACGACAGAAGACTGAATGAGCGATGTACATACAGTGCTGTTCTGCTCTATGGAAAGGGAAGGGGGTGGAACGACGAGAAGCACCCCGCTGCGCTCTTTTCTCTTCACTTGTATTACAATCATTCATCGTTTGCAATTCGTGGATCTGCCAGGACAGATCCATGAACGACGAGCACTGTACACACGTCAGATTCTCGCCCGATACTAGTCTTGAGACAAATATCGGACGAGAATCATCTGACCTGTTTTTTATAACCTGTGTATATTTATGAAAAAAAATGAAAATATTTTATAATGTGCATTTCACTCAACTAAATACATTTACAAGTTACAAATTAGCATTTCATAAACATTGATAAGTCCTTTCAATATTAGTACGTTGCTTCTATGTAAACAGCTTAGACTGGTATGTTAAGCTATCCAGAAGTGTAGAATAGAAGGTTAGTGATATGTTAAGTTTTAGGAATTCTTTTGTTGATCTTGTTGACAGGTTACATTTTACAGCTTTTTATGGTTAGCTAAGCATAAGATTCATTCGACAGCTAATTTAACTACTTTTAACATAAATTTTGCAGGAGGCCTTCCCTATGTACCACACTGTTTTTCTCAACTTTTTATTATAGGGGTACGCTTGAAATACCTTTCAAGTCTTTAGGGAACCTTAGCTATAATTTTTGTAACCACAGCTCACAGTATATTAGACCAGCGCTGGTGGTCCGTGAGAAGATTTTAGTGGTCCGCGGCTCTGGCCAGAGCCGCGGACCACGTCCTCTGTCCAAATCCCCAGCTCAGGGAAGCAGGCGGGTTGTGTAGTGAAACACAGATTCAGATCTGCGATGGCAGAGTGGGCGGGGTTATGACGTCACTATGGGGAACTTCCTCCAATTTGATTGACAAATGAGTGGTCAGGAGCCGGTAATTTTAGTGGTCCGTGGGTCCAAAAAGTTTGGCGACCTCTGTATTAGAGTGATTGCTGGCCAGTGGGAAGTATGCCAAAAAAGATTATTGGTGTTAGTTAAACTGACCTGAGAGTCACAAATAGCTCCTAGTTTGAACCCCTAGAAACCTCTGGGGGTACCCCAGGTTCCACAGAACCCTGGTTAAGATACACCGTCCTCAGATGCCATTTAATAGATGTTTCCTTACCATGGACTACATAGAGTTTCCAATATCCAAGATTTCCCACTAAGTTTTCAATATCCTTGTTTGGGTTCCGCTACTTCTCCTTGTATGATCGTCCTTTCAGCCTCATATCCACCTCATAATGGTATTTTAGGACATGGGGGAGCATGGGACTTTCTCCCACTCCAGAATGGAACGACTGAACTTGAACGGCTATTTGCCAAGCCTGATCATGTCTGTGAAGAAATCAGGTCATTATTCTGCTTTTAACAAAATATGGATGGCTTTGAACCCCCACCAGATTCATCATTTGTGTTCCAGAGATTTCCCTCCACCTCCACTTCTATAGTCACAACAGGACGAAAGTGGAAGTGATACAGAATCCTAACATCCTAACAACATTGCAACCAGACAGGTTCTTTATTGCAAGCGATGTCTTTGTGCAATAACACAACCTTACCTGCCTAAATACAACGTTTTAAATACACTCACCTGTCCCTGTTACAATGCAGGTGCTGTCTTCTGCTTTTTCCAGTTTCCCAATCTTCAGCTATCTTTATTGACCCGGCCGGTATCACATTACTCCTGCACATACGCATGGGAATTATTTCAGTCCCGGCAGTCCCAGAGGATGCCAGGATACTCGGCATGCCCTGTCATATTGTAAAATATTTTCTGTTTTAAATGTAAGGAAAACCAACTCAGCTGTCCCTGGAAGAAGTGTCCCCATGTGGAGATTTCTGCTTTATTTCTATTTTAGCAACATCTTCAAATTTTGTATTTTTCTCACTTTTAGTCACAATGACAATAGTCAAGACAAATTGAGAGATGAATGTTTTCAGGAGGGGGGCATAAATTGCATTAGAAATTTTACAGAGGGCAGGGCTTTGGGGTAAACACAAGGAATCGTCATCTTAGGCACTGCAGCAGGAGACAGGACAAAAGAGTGAAGGGTCCGCAACCAATGATGCTGAAATAGCTCACTGTGAGTAGTGGTGGTGGGGCACTTTGGCTTTCTTTTACCCTGGGTAATAAACAGGGGTGTAATGGGGCGGGCACACCGTGCCCTCACTTTTTTTGGGACCCCCGTATAGACTGTCCCTGTGTGCTCGCCACTGATAGCCTTCACTATTTCCGTGTCCCTCTTCTTTTTTTTTACAACTACACCCCTAGTAAAAAAATGATCTAATCCCTGCACTGCCAAAGAGTCTAATCCTGAAATACTTTCTCTGAAAATAAAAAAAAATGCTTTTACGGAACTTGTGCACCTAGCACAACTGTTTTGGATTGTCATGACACACTTTCTCTTCTTATGTTGATCTTGTGAGTATTACTGAGCTAAGAATTCACTGAATACTTTCTCAATGAGTCACCTAAAGTAAAATACACTTTATAGGATTGGCATTCATACCTGGTATTTTATCATGTCAGAATTCCCATAAAGACCCGGAATCTAGCACAACATTGACACACCTAACCTTTATTACTTCTCCAGTCCGTCCTATATCTCTATAGATAATTAAATTTAGTTCAGAGATATGGAATCTTGAACAGTAAAATCTAATTGGTCCCTATGTTTAGAAAATTGGTTGCTATTTTTACAAAAGAAGTAATATGGTACATCATTTTTCCTTTTTACCCGGTCATTTTACCAGTAACACTTTTTCCGTTCTGGACTGACAAGGTTCACTTGTCAATCGAGGATCAGCGTTGTCACTCAAGCACAGAAACTATCTAGATCAAATTTTGGTGGTCCGTGGCTGTGGCCGGTGCGCCACCCAGCGGGGCCAGGGGAAGGACCCTTCTGGGAGGGACACACTGGCCAGAGCCACAGGTCATGTCTCCTGTATGGATCGCAGGTTCTGGGCGGTTGTGTCTCTGGACACAACCCGTCCACTCTTCCATGGCAGGCTCAAACCTGTGATGGGAGAGTGGGCAGGTTCTTGCATCATGACGTCACTCTGGGGAAAATTTCTTCCCCTTTGAGTGTCACACACCTTCCCATGCATGCACGGCCTGGAGTCTGTAAATTTAGTGGTTCTTGAGGTCTAAATAGTTAAATAGTTGGCGACCACTTAAAGATAACTGTTTTATAAAAACTAAAAAAGCGAAAAATGTGTTTTTTTCAAAATCCTTTTTTCTCTCTTCTCTTCTGTAACGACCAAATGAGAAGCCCAGAGCCCCCAGGAATACCCATGTCACGAATACCAGGAGGCGTTGGGCTGCTCCTTCTGTGTATGCGCAGTGAGATCAGTATTTTTTTTTACATTTACAGGAAGAAATGTCACCTGACTGTGCAGTGTGAGATTGGGTGACATAGGCAGAAGACAAAAGAAGAAGATGACAATCTCTGTGGTTCCTCCATGCCAGGACAAAGGAAGAATTCAGGATGGCAGAGGGCCGAATTTAATCCGATTGTGAATGGTTGGAGGGCTCTGCAGAAGTGAAGGTGAGTCTCATTTTATATTTTATAGAAAGTTCCACTTCAGGTTAGGCATATGTTAAGAAGGGTGGTTGGGGGGGGGTAACATAAGGCAGATATTTAGACAGTAGCAGACGTAGCCAGCGGTGGGCCCCTGTGCAGAATTTACACTCTCCACTCCTCCAGTGACCTACTAATGACTTCCTAGTTCATACCTTCATCACACGAATGGCTCCAAAACTTTTCTAGAGCCGCCTGACTCACTGAAATGGTCTTTTTCGGCTTGCCCCTACTTTCTGCACATTTAAAAGAGGGCTCAAAACCCATTTTTTCAAAACCGTCTTCTTCAGTCTCCTTAAAGCTAAGTACACACGTTGTTCCCATCCGATAATCGGCTCTGGGCCTCATCAATCGTCGGAACGACCGTCCTGGCGGATCCACGGACGATGAGGAACGATCGTAATGGAAGTGAAGGGTAGAGGGAGCAGCGGGGTGTTGCTCCGTCATCCCCCCCTCCTCATAGAGCAGAATGGTGCTGCATGTACAGCGCTCGTTCATGCATTGTGCTGTCATTGGAAAGGATCTCAAAAGATCCTAACGACAATTATTGCAGGTGTGTACATAGCCAAACCCTCACTACTTCCCACCATTCCATATCTCCCCTCCTACTGTATGTTACTTCCCCCACTTCCTAGATTGCAGGCTCTTCCAGGCAGGGTCCTCTCCTTCTCCTGTGTCACTGTCTATCATTTACAACCCCTATTTAATGTACAGCGCTGCGTAATATGTTGGCGCTATATAAACCCAGTTTCATAATACTTAAGGCCCCATTAGCTGAGGAGGATCTGGGGCAATTTGCACCTCCAGTCTGCTCATCTGAAAAATTTCAGCATGGTTGTAACAAAATCTGACAATAGAAAAACAGCAACTTCAGATCCATGATACCAAATTTTCACCCGTTGTTATTATATGCGAATGTCCTAGATTGTAAGCTCCTCGGGGCAGGGTCCTCTCCTCCTCCTGTCTGTATCAATCTGTCATTTGCAACCCCTATTTAATGTACAGCGCTGCATTATATGTTGGTGCTATATAAATTCTGTATACTAATAATATCCTGGGAAATAAATATCCAGGATGTGTACTAGAGCCAGAATAAGAATAGAACACTTGAAATAGGTCACAGATATTACGGATAAACAAGCACACAGGGTGGAGTGCACATTATCACTCTCCAGCTACTGTTTATTGACTCTCCAGTAGATTTACAGGCAGATCAGTAATCACCAGGAGCCACCATAACACCTCCACCACTGCAGTACACCAGCAGCTGCCAGGCAACCTGCGTGCGTCATGACGTACAGGTGACGTGTGCGTCGCGGCTTTGGCAGACTGAGAGAGTGGGCGGGGCTTGCTATTGGCACGTCCCTGAGCTGGCGCGCGTTCACGTGAGGTGGAGAGGTTCTCGGGGATGCGCTCGTATGTCCTGTCAGGCCCCGGAGTGACTGCGGCAGCGAGTGAGGGAGAAGGGAAGACAGCGGCATTGGGCTTTCGGTGCTTCATTCTACCGGCAGGTAGGTTCTGGTTGACATTAGCTGTGGCCTTCTCTCCTGTTATTGTGTGTGTATAAGGACCGTAGCTGCTCCTCCCCTCCTCCGGCTGTCAGTGGTCCTGCCATGGCATGTGTCAGTCAGTGCACATTGATGGTTTACTTACCTGCAGCTATGCTTAGACATTCTGCACCATATTCAGGTCTGCTTAGTTACCACAACTGGGGTAAATGACCATCATGTTACCTCTGTGCTTCTTATCAGACCCTTATTTATTTGTGAGAACTTACCGGAGGCCTACTACTTACCTCTATGGAATCACCACCATGATGGCTGATGAAAGTCATCCCCTAGCAATGGGCCTGCGATTCCATGGCAACCGGGCAGGAAGTCTCTTATGTCCACTGATTGGTTGATGGGTTCATGGCCAGGTAAGTGATTGGTTCACATGGTATAAGCGCCATGTACCCATCAACCAGTCTGATCAAGGGTTATAGCAAATCAGCAGCCCATAAGAGTGCTCCCTGCTGTTCACATTAACATCCTGCAGGGTAGTAAATGATGGGGATTGTTCCCATTGGCTGCTGATTTACATTAGAGGAGCGGCATTGGATTAGAAAGGTGCTCAAATCTGGTATTCCCAATCAATATCCCATCTTCTTCTGTCTCCTAAACCCTCAATACTTCCCAGCACTCTATATCCCCCCTCCTATTGTGTGAGACTTCCCCCAGATTCCCCCCCTAGATCGTAAGCTCTTGGGGACAGGGTCCTCTCCTCCTGTGCCACTGCCTGTCGGTCATTTGCAACCCCTATTTAATGTATTGCACTGTGTAAAATTTGGCGCTATATAAATCCTGTTTAATAACAATAAATATAATAATATACTAATATTTCTCAACCAGGGGTTGCTGGGGGGGTTCCTTGAGCAATGAGCAATTTGCACCTCTTAGGTCAGTTTTAATCACATCAATTAGCTTTTTGGCTAATTGTGACTCTGCACGTGTGACAGCTGGTGGCAGTGCTCATACTGTTACCCTATTCATTCCCATTAGGACTGCTGCAGGGAGATGCTACACATAACAACCCCCCCCCCCCCCCCGAGTGGCAGAGGTTCCTGGAAAATGCAGCACATCCCTATTTAATGTATAGCACTGCGTCCTATGTTGGCGCTATATAAATACTGTTTAATAATAAAAAGCTGACCGCCAGTCTGAATTATCCCTCAAACTGTAAGAATTTGTAATGGATTTCTTTGGATCTAGTCCTGGCCTGCTCAATAATTTGTTGTAAAAATAATCTACAATAATTACTAAACACACAGAATGTAACAGTCAATATTTAGTTAACAACACCATAAATTGCTGAAATACACTCCAGGGGCACAGAAGGAATTTTGTTTTGCACATTGGAGCAAATTAGATCATTGTTTCTAAAGATTTTCTTGTCTTCCTCTGGATCCAGTTTTGGTTTAGGGTTCTGCGTATGCAGCTTTTCCATCAAACTTAATAGATTTGGGTCCTTTCGTTCCAACCTTGGTATGTGTACAGGTCCAGCACAATGTCCTGTGGCCCAATAGGTTCTCCTACTGTTTGCATCAGAGTCATCATTCCAAAATACCCCGCACAAAGAGGGGACACTTAGGCTGTGGTCAGACTGGCGGTGAGGTTGTGGTACACTTATGGTTTCCTCATGCCAGTGAACTGTTTCCTCGAAAAAACACTTTTTTAAAAAAAAAAAAAAAAAAAAAAGCATGGTGGCTCAGAGGGTGGCGTTCTGGGTCCCGGGTTCGAATCTCGGCCAGGACTCTATCTGCATGGAGTTTGCAGGTTCTCCTCGTGTCTCTGTGGGTTTCATCCCATATTCCAAAAAACATGCAGTTATGTCAACTGGCTTCCCCCTAAAATTGACCTTAAACTGTATTAAAGACATATGACTATGGTAGGGACATTAGATTGTGAATCCCTTTTAGGGACAGCTAGTCACATGACTACATACCTTGTACAGCTCTGCGTAATATGTTGGCGCTATATAAATACTGTTAAGAAATAAAAAATTAGTCCGGGGTTGGGGGCTTCGGGGACAGTGAGAGGTTTGATACCATTCCTGCCATAAGCTGTCAAATGTGCAAATGCTGGTTTCCTAACCTTCCTGGCAGTATTCTCGAGTATGGCTTGGGATAAATTTTCCATACCAAATGCGGTAACCCCGAGCCACACTCGTGGTGAAATTTCCAGGGAGTTTAAAACTCCTTACCTAGTTCCCACATTCCAGCGGGATTCGCAGGCTCCTCCAATGATATCCGGAAACTTCTTCACCTGCCGATGCCGGCCGGGCTTCTGTGTAACCTGGCAATGTCTGTCATTTGCGTCCCTGGCATGTGAATGTTGGAGACGCGAAGTCAGGGGAAGCAGATGCCGGCCGGGCATCTGCTCGTGAGTGCGTGTATGGGTGGCGGGACTGTGCAGCTGGGAGCCAGGGACAAAGGGAAAGTTTAAAATCCTAAGTATTTTTAAATGTACCGCTTTTACATTTAAAAATACTTAGTATTCATACCACCAGGGGGGTTAAGAATGAGCCCAGCGGTGCAAGGAGCTGAGTGACTGGCAAGGTGCCAGCTGCCGGGATTCATGGGAGATCTCTTGATAGGGGTGCTAAATTAGTACATTTTTTTCATTGTATACACTTTATTTAGTCGTCTTGTTTCTCTAAATTCACTTCCAATATTGGCACATTAAACCCCTGGATATACTGCATGGCTGTTCCTTTTCTGTTATCAAACTGGTCAGTCCCATTATTGAAGATTTATTACCTTGTAGGACGGCTCGTTCATTTTACTTTTTCCATCTTATTGCTACCTGCTACCTGTTTTCATATTTCCTGCAGCACCACATTTTTGCTGGGTTTATTATCTCAGCGATTACAATTGGGCTTCTGCAAGAATTTGAATATTTTGCCTTGAATTATAAATATAATATTTACTTAGAAAAAAAATGTCTTTTTAGTTTGTTTTTATTAAAGTGGAACCGAACCCTGTATACTGCTCCGTCTCCATTCCGTTGCTGCCATTTCTTCCTTCTTCTCTTCCTTGTTTTGACCTTCAGCCATCTTGATTGGCTGGACCGGGATGACACCTGCGCCAGAGTTAATTAATTCCCGGGATTACCTGGAAACTGAAGCTGGAACTTCGTCATTTTTCCAGATACATGGAGCAATCAGACCGGTGGAAGGATTATTGCTGAAGGCATTCGCCTGCCTCTTTCTCCAATAATAACTGGCCTGATCATTGATTTTTAAAAGTGGAACTTAAGTTCAGCTTTAATGTGGCCATTGACTAGTTGGTAGTCAGACTTTATATAAATCTATTAAAAAATCCGGTCACTCCCTATTGATTGAGAAAACTTTATTAAAGGCAAACCTTTGGATTTTTGCAGCAGTTGTGACTGCCTGGCTCCCTGATGCAGATAATTCCTTTTCTCTTTATTATTTCCTGTACTACTTCATTTATATAAATAGCCGGCGTTGTCCATTGTTGGCCCATTATTCATTTTTCTGACACCCCTGTTATCTTTACATCCATTGCTTGTGTCAACAGAGTCACTCCAAGGAAGTCTTTATTCATGCCTTTACCATTTTCTTGCAATTAGATTTTCCTGTCCTGAAATTTCCTGTCCCTGAGGTTGATTGGAAGAAAGAATTGCAATTCATGTGCAATCTGTCACAGTTTCCACCAAAAAAAAGAGTCTTTTACAGTTTCCATCCCCCTCCAAATCTTCTGTCACCACATCCCTCCCCCTTGGTATCTCCAAATCTGTCACAGTCACCATCCCTCTTAAATGGCCAGCTGTTGTCATTGGATTTAAAGGTAACCATAAACATTGGAGGAAGACTGATAATTGTTGTTTGTGTGGGCAGATGACAAGGTCTGTACACATCGTAATTATCCTTAGGGCAACAATTTGTTGGATTTGATGGGTGTTACCTCGGTTTGCAGGCTGAATAAAGCGGACCAGCACTCATGCAGATTACTTGGACACTTTATGATGCTGGAAATGATCTTTTGCGATCATTTCCAGTGAAAAATGATCGAACAAATGCTGTTCTAAGGAAAGCACGGTGGCTCAGTGGTTAGCTGCACTAGGTCCCGGGTTCAAATCTCGGTCAGGACTCTATCTGCATGGAGTTTGCAGGTCCTCCTTGTGTTTGTGTGGATTTCCTCCAGGTACTCCGGTTTCCTCCCACATTCCAAAAACATGCAGTTAGGTTAATTGGTTCCCCTTAGACTGTAATAATAACATTTGGCTATTGTAGGGACAATAGATTGTGAGCCCCTTTAAAGGACAGCTGACTATGGACTTTGTAAAGCACTGCGTAATATCTTGGTTCTATATAAATGCTGTGTAATAATAATAAAGGAAAGAGGAGAGGGGAGGACGAGCAAGCGGCACCCTGCTGTGCTCTCCTTCATTGACATCCACAGAATTCGTTCCTGATCAGGCTGTTGAAGGCCATTGATCCACCAGAATAGATCAATGAACGACATTGGATGAACGCTGTACTCAAGACAGTTTTTCACCTAAGACAAGCACAACCATTCGTCTCATGCGAGAATATTTTGACGTGCCTCCTGAATTAATAGCGTCCCTTTCCATTCTGTAATTTATACATGCGTGGCCCCAACTTAGTAATGACATCCAACCTCAGTGACATCTCTGTGCATTACTTTTGAAAGATCCATGCCACCACTTCCCTAACATTGCAATACTTCTGATGTCGGTTCAAAAACTACATTAGGTTCTTTCGTAAGTACGTTTTAGCTGGGAATGAGTACAGAAGCCTTTCTTGGCGTCTACACCTAAGATGGTGATGTCTGGGAAGAGGAACACAGAGATAGCCAACATATCCTCTGGTGTCCATCATTCAGAATGGCTCTGTGCTCATTAGGATGACCAGATGCAGCCGGTACTCCCTATTTAAAATACAGATTTTGATTACCGGTCTGGTTTACTTATTGTGGCCATAAAAATCAATAATCAGCTTGAGAAATTTGTGTGGGGAAATATCTGCTCATCTTTGTGCTAGCTACATAATGTTTGGTTATGGCAGGGCTGTTATCTGTTGGTGATAATGGTGTACATGTGATGTTTTATTATTATTAACCAGGATTTATATAGCGCCAACATATTACGCAGCGCCGTACATAAAATAGAGGTTGCAAACGACAGACAAATGCAGATAGTGACACAAGAGAAGGAGAGGACCCTGCCCCAAAGAGCTTACAATCTAGGAGTGTTTTGATCCTTTTCTCTGTTTCATTGAGAAGTAAACAATCAGATTATAAGACTAATGGAAATGAGATGACATTCTTCAGTCAGAGATGCTTCGTATCAGCCTAAAGCTACGTACACACGTCAAATTTCTTGCCCGATAATCTGCTCAGGGCGGATATCAGGCGAGAATCTGGCGTGTGTACAGCACGCAATCATACGTGGATCTGCCCTGATGTAGGACAAGCAATCTTAATACAAGGGAAGGGGGAGAGCACGCAGCAGGGAGCCGCGCCGTCGTTCTCCCCCTCCCCTCTCCATAGAGCAGAAGTATGTACAGCACTTGTTCATGCATCATGCGGTTATTATCATTGGAAAGGATCATAAAAGATACTTTCCAATGACAAGAATTGCACGCGTGTACACAGCTTTGGAGGTCAGAAACGGCTTGGTAGTTTCAAGCAGCTCTTTTTTTTTTTTTTCATTTCACCAAACTCCATTTTCCACCTGAGCTACATTTCTTGGTATGGAGGAGCATGTGCACATTTCTTCTTCTCACATTGCAATGCTGGGCGGCCAATCACCCATACTGATTGCTATCACATGGGGACATGGAGACCATCCCATGACCTGTGTGGATGCCATGGCATTTGGATGTAGATGATCAGAACCAATTGGAGGTTGCACAGTTCTTTTTTTCTTCAATCCAGAAAGCAAAGAGGGGAGTTGAATATAAGCGGTGGGGGGCATTGGTTCATTTTAAGGCAATAGAATGGTTTTTGCATCAGATATTCAAATTAGTCTTTTGCCTGGTACACACGTGCAATAATTGTCGTTGGAAAGGATCTTTCACAATCCTTTCCACCGACAAAAGACTGAACGAGCGATGTACATACAGCGCGGTTCTGTTATTTGAAAAGGGGAGTGAGAGAACGATGGAGCGGCACCCCGCTTCGCTTTCCCCCTTTCACTTTCATTACGATCGTTCGTTGTTCGGACAGATCCATGAATGACAAGCCCTGAACACACTCCAGATTCTTGTTTGATATCAGCCCTGATGCAATAATCGGATGAGAATCATCTGTTGTGTGTACGTAGCATTAGATCTGTGTCTTGATGAGTTTAACTAAAGTCAAATAAAATGAAAATGTTGATATATGTGTGACCAATGGTGATGTAATTCCCAAATAATAAAAAGTTAAATTCTGTTCGTTTATTCCACAATAAGCCAGTCTTTGTTTTTGAGGCTCACATTCACTGTCGGTGTACCAGGTGACCATGCCAGTGAATGCCATTTATGCCATAGGGTGACAACTCTGAGACCAGTTAGCCTACGCTCAGGGGAGCGTTGTCACTCTGTGGTGCACACTTTTTTTTGAAAGTAGTCCAGTAAAATCCTAGGGGCTTCTAGATCTGTGATGTATTAATCGTGCCTTCACACCTATTACCTATTACCAAAGATGTAGCTGCAGCTCCAGTTTTCTCCTAGTAACCGGCGCTTTGATTTTTAGACATCTGCACATACTGTCTCAGCCCCCCTCCTTGTGTCACCTTCCAGCGTTCCTACATTGTGTATTTTTATAGAAAGACATAGTAATCATAAAATACATTACAACATTGCTGTCACCTTTCTGTGTTATGCCTGGTCATTCCTCTTTACCCTTCCCTCAGATCTATATTGGCTTTAGCTAAATATCCATTAGGTGTATCATATGCCATTGTACAAGTCAGCGATTCCCAGCAAACTCCGCTTTTGGCATCAGGTAACCGTTTTATATTCTAGAATTCTCTTAGATCTGTTCTTCTGCATCTGTGACATTGGGCCGCAATTGTCAAGGTTTCTAAACGAGGCATTTATTGCTCATAATCTCAGATTTGTTCTGTAATTCTCAAGGCTGTGCTGACAAATGACACCAGAACCCGTTATGGGTAACCTAATTCATTTTATCTTGGATGGTTTAATGAGTCTGTTGTGATTTAAATAGAGAAAGCCCAATTGATCTATTTTTTTATATTGGCTTAATACTTTTCAGGTGCATCAAAACAAATGGAGTGCAAAGTCTTACAGTTTTGGTTGCTTTTTAAGAAATTCCTCTTCTGCCAACATGTTGTAGGCAGGACCATTGCTCTCTAAATGGAAGCAGTGATATCTCTGCAGACATGCTATCTGGGGAGTCAGAGCTAAAGCGTTCCAATCTGAAGGGGGCATCAATTCTTCTTCTTGCCAAGAGGCGAAACGCGTCGGGTTTGAGACTTCTCTTCTGACTTTCAAACAATAGTCCTATGTCGAGCCAGACTAGGTATCACATTCAAATTCAACATCTGTACCTCACTATTTTGAAATACCAGTGCCTCAGTTGGTGTAATGTATACTAATATAATCCATGTTGGTACCATAGATTACTAAAATGTATTAGTAATTATATGATGTAATTTATGATCAATATTTATTTCTATAGAAAGAAACTTTGCTTTTGGCCACACACAAAACCCCTTCCGTCTCTCTTCAATGTGTGGGAAGCATGTGGATGAGTTTGGCATGCACCACTGCAGCACAACTGACTGGCTGCTTGTGCTGCTTTCCTATATCTGAGCTCTTGTGCTGCTTCTTCTTTCCTATATCTGAGCTCTTGTGCAGACTGAACCGTACACATGCAATAAAAAAATGAATACATTTAATAAAGTATTGATTATTACAGATACCGTATTTTTCGGACCATAAGACGCTCCGGACTATAAGACGCACCAGGTTTTCCGCACAAGGGAAAACAAGAAAAAAAAAATTGATTTGATTTCCCCTGAGATCCAGCGTGCGGCACTTGTGCCCGCCCATGAAGGCGGCGCCGATCGGCATTCATCAAATCAATCGGCGCCGCCTTCGTGGGCGAGCACAAGTGCCGCACGCTGGATCACAGAACAGGCAGAGATCGGCGCAGCCGGGGACCGGCGGGGACACAGGTAAGTAAAAAAATATGCCCCTGTACCTCTGCGTTCGGACCATAAGACGCACCCTGATTTTCCCCCCACTTTAGGAGGAAAAAAAGTGCGTCTTATAGTCCGAAAAATACGGTAATTATTCTGTCCTTTTTTTTCTTTAATCTTTAAAGCTGAGTTTCAGCCTTATTTTCAACAGTTGCACCTCTCCTTTGTCTACTGATATCACTGCACACAGTGTGCATTAAAAGCTGCAGGAAATCAGACAGAGCCCTGCCTCATTTTCTGGCTTAAAGACATCCAGCGTCATCCATCCCTTTCCAATCCATGCTGATTGTCTCACTCCTTTTGTCTCACTCCTTTTATTCATTTGATTTCAGTTCTTTCAATCATGGAGGCTCATCATCACATGCGTACATTACCCAGGGCAGTCTCCATGAATCTGATAACAAGATCTCTGCACTCAGGGCTGAAATATAATTTCCTGGTGGACGGGCTGTGTATACACAAAGCAGAAATGCATTATGTCTTCTCTAAGTAGACGATTCTGCTGAACAGACCCTCTTCTGCCCACCTAATAATCATTGACATCTCTTAGCCACCCACGGGAGCCGTGTGTCACAGCAAACACCGCGATAACTTACACACAGCACTCGTGAATAAACATAGGATTTCTGTCTGTAAATGGAGGGGTGTGTGCGAAGGAGGCAGATGGCTTTCTGTTTTTATACTTGGGAGGATTGTCGTCCCTTCAGTGAGTATTGCTATCAGCCAGCTTGGCATGACTGGAATTGGCTGTGTGCACGGGCATAGCGGAGATGGCTGTCTGTGCAGTCAGGTAGGAGGATCTGTGTATACACAAGGTAAGATCTTTTTTATTATTACTGTGCTTATTATAAAAAGGAGGCTGCTAGATTAGGACTTTAATACAGTGGGAATGATTAGGAAGCTTGCAATGAATGGCAGAGACTTAGGGATAGGAGGAATGAAGGAAGTGGCACCCCAGTGCACCTTGCTCAGCGCACCTTATTACACAAATTGTGGAACCATGTAATGGGAAAAAAAAGTGTCTAGTTTTATTTGTGTGTTGGCAGCCCTATTAAAATGAATGTGGTTTGCCTTAAACACACCGTGTGTTATTGCCCTGAACAAGAATCAATCTTTATTGCTTTCACACCTCATCTCTGTTAGTCTGATACCCCAGAAATGAAGACACCTGTCTGATCACACTATTTCCAGTTCCAGCAATATAGAGAATCCAATATGATGTTATGAGTATTTGCAGCTTTGATTGATTGAAGAATGATTGCTCTTTGGATATCGCAGCAAAGACATTGCATACCTACAAATACTGAATTGTGTTTGACATCTAGAGGTCTAATACTAGGATTTAAAAAATGAAAGTGGCATAAATTGTTCCAGCTCAAGACACTTGCTTCTGATTTATTAAAGCTCTTCAAGACTGGACAAGATAAACTATCAAACCTAAAATGGATCTGTTCCTGGATTGAAAACATTTGCTAACTAATAGCAGATTATTTTTTAAGACATCTATTCCAGGTTTACTGGATCACCCAGGTCTACTCCAGATTACTCAAACATCATTAAAACAAAACATGATGATAACATGATGGATGGGCAGCTGGCATTCTCAAAAGCAGAGATTAGCAATGGCAACCTTTTATTATTTTCTCATGAACAGTTCCCCTGAAGTCTATGTACACATGTCCAATATCTGTTGCAGGAAATTACCTTTTGTGATCATTTCCAGATGAATGAACGAGCTCTGTACACATTCTGTTTTTGGGGGGGGGGGCTGGCGATTGGCCTTGCACTGTCTTCTCCATTGATGTGCATAATGATTGTTCCTGATTGGTCGTTCATTGATCTGCCAGGACGGATCAATAAACAGTGTTGTGGGACCGCTGTACACATGACAGATTCTCATCGTTCGTCATGAATGATGATAATTTGACGAGTGTAGGCAGCCTTACCCTGGCAAGCCACCATGATAGTTGGTGGGCCAAACTTCAGCCTTGAAGCCACTCCAACTCAGGAATCCTTCTGCATCCAAGGTTGTGTATATACAAGGATCCAAAACTGACGAACCTAAGCTACGAAAATATCGGTCAGTGGTTTCCACACCATCACCATTTACACCATTTATTATTAAATCATCCCGGTAATGTGAGGAAGTCCAGCATCCTTATCAGGAAGCAATGTGAGTGTTAGAGAATAGCTGTTACAGCAGAGAACCTAATAACAGCATGCGTGTGAAAAGGCAAACGGGGAGGGCCAGCTTTGCTGGAGGATGGAATTGTTGGCCGTGCTGGATTGAGAAGCGGGGATGAATCTCTGAGAGATGTGTATATATTCACTGTGAGACGCAGGCAGTGATGGCTGTATTCCTGGAGGGATAAACCCCACTGTGCAGGTGAACAGGACATCATTGGAGGTGCAAGAGAAGCAGGGTAAGATGTTCCAGAATAGCAGCGGGGATGGATGATTAATAGGTTACAAGGGAGAGGCTGGGAAGGAATTGATCATAGGATTGCCGGTACAAGGATGGATAAGCTGTTATATTCTAGAATGATTTTGCAGGAAATGAGGTGAAAGCAGATTCACAAGCAACATCTGTGTGTGAAAGGGACCGGTGAGTGATGGATGCAGTTGGGGTTTGTAATAACTGGGGAAGTGTATATGCACTGGTCATATTGGTATCTGTGAAGGGTAAACTGCAGGCACATAGTATAGGTAGAGGTGACCCAGCTGGGGTCCCTGGCCTGCATAGAGGTGACCTCCATATAACAGGAATATTGTCAGCTTCTGTGGAAAGGAAGGAAATGTTTAGAAATGATCAGAAAATCATGCTTCATCTGTGTTTGCAGAAATGTCCTTTGGTTGAGAAAACTGTTGTAATATTATATTTCTGAATGTTCCTCAGTCCAGATGTCAGAATGAAACCATACTATGAGGACACGCTCATAGTTGGGTAATTTGCTCACGACTTGTTTGTTGTCCTTTGTGTATACCCTACTTTCTTGTTTCCCCGTACTGTAAAGGATTTGTTTGGTATAATGACAATGTATTATTATTAATAATAGGGTTTATATAGCGTCAACATATTACGCAGCGCTGTACATTAAATAGAGGTTACAAATGACAGATACAGACAGTGACACAGGAGGAGGAGAGGAACCTGCCCCGAAAAGCTTACAATCTAAGAGATGTAAAAAAAAAACAAAATAGCATGGATGGATTCATTGCCTTGACTTAGAGGTGAACATTTAGCAAATAGCTAAAAGCACAGTTATTATATATTTAGTAGCTATGAATATTGTAATTCTGTTCACCCAGTTATTAATAATAATAATAATAATAATATTATTAATAAACAGGATTTGAATAGCACCAACATATTATGCAGCGCTGTACAATAAATAGTTGTGTGATCTAAACTCCTATGTCAGACAGCAAGGTCAGAGTGACCCAACAGTATTTAAAGTCTCATGTCATTAGTTACGGATATGTACTAAGAAATGCCTAAATACCCCTTTAGCCTCTGTGAATATGAGGGGCTCAGCCCTTTGCCAGCAGAGCTGAGTGACAGCGCTCCTCATGACATATCTTGCATTGCATAGAAAGGTGGAGGGTTGGGCCTGATTGGGTTTGTGTTGAATATAACTGGTGCCCGTTGAACTATGAAAATTGAGGTTGTTAATGCAAAGTCTGTTACACTGCATATCTATTTCTGTGACTTCATTTGACTTTCAAGGAAGCATTGCTACTGATTTTATTCTTCTGTTAGCAACCTTCAGTTTTGACTGAATTGAGCACAGTGGATTTTATTTGACTCCAATAATTGCCCTCCCACCCACAGTTGAGCCCTTCTGTGCAGATGACTGCAAAAATATGAATGCCTCTATCTTATATTAGCTGTTTTAAAATAAAATATGAATTTACGTAAAAAAAAAAGAATAATAAAATTTACAAACATATACACACTTTTAAAAATGTGACCATCGCAATAACCATTTTTCTTATTAATCTCTGTTACCCAACGCGTTTCGCATTTTATGCTTCAATGGGAGGAACTTTATGCTTCATCAGGATCACAATTTACTTTATAGGACCTCTGCCATTGTCCACAGTCTTGGAAAAAGCATCAAAGCCACACACAGGAGGGAAAACAAAGCCACGGAGTGGAGTATGACCTGGGTTAATCATGCACATGGGGCGCATACACCAACTAGTATGTAGTCAGGAGCAAACCCTTCTCCCTCATGCTGGTATAGATTCAGCCTCTGAATACATTTGAAGTCTCCTCCATAAAGAAGGCATCCAAACCCCCCATCTTCCTCAATAATTTGCGGAGCTGTTTAAAAAAAATTGTAATGTTTTTTGAGGAAACTTACCTAGAATAATTGTTTTTTATTTGCCTTGAGTTTAGCTTTAAAATATTAGGGAGGACTGTGCAAATTAGAGGAAGCTGGCTATGCAGTATATCAGTATTTCCTTACACATAAATGATCATATACAATATACATATTGGACCTGATTTATTAAATCTCTCCAAGACTGGAGAGCACACATTTTTATCAGTGAAGCTGGGTGATCCAGCAAACCTGGAATGGATCCGGTCTAGTATTGAAAACATTTGCTAACAAATAGCAAATGAATTTTTGGAAATCCATTCTAGGTTTGTTGGATCACCCAGCTTCACTTGTATCCTCTCCAGCCTTGGAGAGATTTAATAAATCGGGCCCTTTGTTTTGCCTATGGAAAGGGAAGATGGATTTAGTGCAGATACCATTAATGTAGACTTTTATGGGAATAAAATATTGTGTACACAAGCTTTTGTGATCAATGCTTCCCCTTTCAAGCCTTGGCCAGCAGTGAGTTCTTCTGTTCACTCATACCAAGGCTGGAGCCGGCATTTGTCTGTGGGAACCTTTACTACTTAAAGTGAACAAGTGATGAAAGGTTTACTGTACATTTTCATAGTTTAATTTGCTATTGCTGTCTTGTGTTTAGGTGTTGGGGTCAGTGGGTATGTAAAGTTGGACAGATGCTGACTTGTCACAGCAGATTCTAATCCAGCGTTTCTCTACCAGGGTTCTTCCAGGGTTTGTTCGGGGTTGCTTGTGTAATGATCAGTTTGTACCTCTCAGGTCCGTTTAAGTGACACCAATGATCTTTTTTAGCTATCTGTAATGGTGACATTCTTCCCACTGGCTAACAATATAGGGAGCATTCTTCCCACTGACCGCCACACTAATTTATTGTGAGCTGCGGGTATAGTAATTATAGAAGGGGTTCCATGAAGACCCAAAAGTTATTTCAAGGGTTCCTCCATGTTAAAAAAAAATTCAGGAAAGGCTGCTCCACCATAACAATTTCCATAAAACAAAAATGTGTGATAACAGTCTATAGTTCCTTAAGGAGCTGCTTTGTGTTTTTACCTTTTTTCTGATGTTGAGGACTAGAACATATTTTAACAAAACATATATTATGAGTTTTACTTTTATTAACCGATCTAAGCTGTCTTCTGTTTACTATGATAGACAGATGATGACAATATTATGATTTTAGAGACATAACTCTCTTTATGAGAGCATTAATTTATTTTTCGGAGTCCATGTTGTTCTATCAAACTCTGAGATGAAGAAAAGTTAGGAAATGGAGCTTATCTATCTGGCTACAATTCAGCACTGCAGGCAACTCTAAATCATACAAAAACAGTTGAAAACCGGCATTCCTGGCTTCTTTACTGGTCCAAATCCTGGTTCTTAACAATGATCTTTATTAGTTTTAATAATTACTGCAATAACAGATTAAACCAGAGACATCAGGAGTCAAAGGGGGCAATAACAAATACAAGAGGTAGGGGGGAGATTGAACTGGAAGCAAAACAGCCCAGGGGTGTCACCTGCCAATTTCCATCTGCAAGTTCCATAATGTTCTGTTTAAAGGAGGGTCCAGTGAAATCATGGAGCAGTTGTGAGTAGGAGGTAAGACCATAATCACGGACCCAAAGTGTTTTTATAGGGGCTAAGACAAAGTAAAGGTCAGGACAGTCTGGGAGCAGACCCCATACTGTCGATGCAACAAGGACATGGCTGACAGGCAGGTAGGGGTAAAGAAGAGGAGAAGGTATGGAAGAGGGGAAACATGAACTAAAAAAGGAGAAGGGGGAGAGTTCCAGAGGCAGTCAGTATTCGGAGTCATGGCAGGGGGCCTACTTAAATCTAGTCAGTGCCTGGGTGGCCAAATTGAATTCATGGTTCCCAGATTGCCATGAATCGATGCTGTGTATCAGAAAGGATACACAGGTCAAATTCTCATATACTATTACAGTGCTAAACCCAGAATTTTTTTTAACCTGGGTGCGAAGAAACTGTAGGAGGGCGGCAGCCCCTATATTGTGACCCAAATCATCCAAAAACAGCCGGGTGGTTGCTGAAAAGTGCTGGGTGGTGCACCCAGCTAAATGGGGCTAGGGAGAACACTGCAATATGGTGTGCAGACTCCACCTCTCCATATGAATCCTGGGGAGCTCTCCAGGCTTTCATGATCATCTGTTTGGCTGCCATGAACACAAAATTGGTCCATTGAGGGCAACAGAGGGTCATATCTGGGAGATGAAGAATGACTTGCAACCTTATTTCATTCATACTTTTATATAAGGTTTTCTGTCTGTATGTCTTTCTGTCTGTCTTATGTTTGATGCTATATATAGTTATATATCCTTTTCCTTTTATATATATATATATATATATATATATATATATATATATATATATATATATATATTCACTGTATGTATGTATGTATATTTATCATGGAGCACTAATAGGAAAAAACACGTCCTTGATGTGGGAAGTCACATAACTCCCATCCTTCGTCTCCCCCGAGAGCTGTCATAACTCATGCTGACAACTAATTATTCTGCTAGCCCAATTTATGGTGATGTTGGTGCTGGGGGAGTTCAGTTACATACTGAGTAGGAAGAACATTTATTACACAACATTTACGACACGGTCATGCAAATGCAAATTGAATTTTTGGCAACCATTTGCCTGGGGAAGAGACAACAACTTTAAGTTTTACTTAACTGTAGCAGAGGAAAATCAGATCTTCTGATCCTCCACACAGTACTGTATAGTAAATCTGAGGACTTATTTGTAGAAATGCAATTATTTTGCCAGATAGGACATTTACTATTTAATAATATTAATAAACAGAATTTGTATAGCGCCAACTTATTACACAGCACTGTACATTAAACAGGGGTTGCAAATGACAGCCAGATACAGACAGTGACACAGGAGGAGAAGGAGAGGACCCTGTCCCGAAGAGTTTACAATTGTTTTTTTATTTGTTTGTCTAAAGGTAAAGTTGTCCAGTTCTAAGATTTCCTCAGCCCTGTCTGACAGAGCAGGAGACCTCTATTTTCTCATTTGCAGTTTAGTAAATCTTACCGGTCCTATCCCTCCCCCAGATTGTGACTAAACAGAGCAAGTTGTAACAGCATATTTTGTGCTCATACCCTGGCTACTTCTCTCTCCTTCTATCAGCATGCTCATAGCACTACAGCACTGCTAATTAGCTCCCTGGGCTTTCTTGATCTCCCTCCAATGAAAAACTTGTACTTTGCACAGATGCTGGATATTCATTCACCACAATGATTGTTCAATATTAAAAATCTAGCATCAGAACATCTATCCGACCTACAGGATGACTAAACAACCTACTACTAGTGAAGCCATTGCTATTGCTGAATGCAGTGGGGTGTCTCCAACCCATCCATCCCCTCATCTCATACAGAACTGCATTATTTTGTGGCTTTAAGTATTAAATAAAACATATGTCTATAAATTGTGGTAATATATTTCACCTTTTTTTTTATCAAGGTTCCTGCTGGTGTCCCCTTGGTTAGCGATGGTTCAGTGAGTTGAGCAGTCTGTGAGATGATTCAGTAGAAAGGTGGGACCATGGTTCAGAAGAGGAAGCCATGCCCCAGGTTGCTGGATTACCTGGTGATTGTAGGAGCACGGTAAGCAATGCTTCGGCAACCCTCCATGGGTAATAGCTGTGTGTTCTATACCAGAGCAGTTATATAACCAAAGCACACATACAACATCATGCAGCAATCTACTGCCTAGCCATAGTACCTTTTGTTGTTGTAATTACAGATGACACTGTATAATCCTAGAGGACATTTATTTTCTGCAAGAATCCGTATTCCATTTTTTTCACGGGCACATTTTTGTCTCCAAGCTGTAACACCTATTGCTATTGATTCCTTTTGTAAACATGTTTGTCATTTTACCTCCTTTGCATGGTGCTTTCATGTAATGATATGGCATTTTCCTCTGTATGAAATGATTCCTATACCATGACTGTTGTAAATCATTTCATTGGTTCATTATCTGTCATCCTTTTGAAACTGTTAAAGCCCAATTAGACTTTGAGTTTAGATCCACTAAGGTACATCAAAATGAAAATGTTGCAAAGTCAAACGTTTATTGTGTTTAAAAAAGCTGCTACAGCTTGAGTAGAAAAGCCTGTCCTCTTTTGTCTTGCTGTGTGTGTTGAATAAGCGGCCTCTCTAGAACTCTCCATTCATAGGGAGCATGCGCTTTTTTATTGCAAAGCTATAGGTTGGCTCAGTAGGGAAATTGTCAGACCCCTTTATGAAGAACAATTTAGAAAGCAAGTCTGTCTTTACAGGATGCTGGCATGGGTCAGCCTTTTCTACTCTGCTGTGGCTGCTTGCTAAGGTGAACAGACTTTTGGAATTGCACACTTTGTGATGCACCTATCCTTGTACTTATTTTAGATTGAAAAAATCCCACTAAAGCCAATAAATCAGCATGACGGCCTCCACTATAAATTCAATTCTGTGTGCTATGCAACTATTCTTTTTATCATTTTTCTTTTTTAAATTATTTTTTAATAATTTTTCTTTTTATAATTATTTTCTCACTCCCCTCTCTCTTCCTATTTTAATTCCTGTTCTGTTTTTTTATCTTTTGTTTTTTTACTATACCTTTTTCTGGCATCAGGCAACCAAGCAGTGACAGCATCGCTCAGACTCCGGAGTTACTCCGCAGGTACCCCCTCGAGGACTTTCATGAATTTCCTCTGCCTCCCGACGTGGTATTCTTCTGCCAGCCGGAAGGATGTCTCAGCGTAAGGCAAAAGCGAATGAGCTTACGAGATGACACTTCCTTTGTCTTCACGCTTACCGATAAAGATAGCGGAGTTATCCGCTACGGCATATGCGTCAACTTTTACCGTTCCTTTCAGAAACGCATTCCAAAAGACAAAAGCCGCAAGCAGCCCAAATCAGCCTCAGAAAATGGGTCTGAGGGCTCGGATGGCGGCCACCCTTTACAGGCTCCGAATACAGAGTCTGCATCAGATATTAATCACTCTCCCCACCAAAAGCGGCTGCCTAAAGGGACCCAGCGCTCTCGGAACAGCACTCTGACATCTCTTTGCATCATCAGTCACTATCCATTCTTCTCTACATTCCGGGAATGTCTCTATACACTCAAGAGGTTGGTGGACTGCTGCAGTGATAGACTGGTCAGCAAGAAGGCTGGAATATCCAAGGGTGTCCAAAGGTAAGGAAGAATCAGGAATTTTTAACCTTTGTGTGGTATTGCATTTATTATTCTCACTAGCTAATTAATTAGGAAACTGATGAACCTGCCTAATCTAACAGTAGCTTTTTATAATTTCCCATATTTCCCTTTTTGAAAGGGGCAATGACAAATCATTACTTTGTGTTTATCCATTAGTGCCATGTTTCCCACGACTGTCCTAATCAAGACTCCAAATTTTCAAGAGATGCTGTTACATTTTCTTGAAAAAAATCAAAAACTTCATTATATGGCCAACCTAATAAAAACTGGCCATGAGGGACCAATAATTTACCTGTTGTTAACGTCGTCATTCTGGAAATTCCAGTTTCCTAGTTGTAGAAGACTTTTTAAATCACTAACCCAGAGCAAGCGGTACAAAAAGGTGATTCTGAGCTCCTGATCTGCATCCTTGCTCTGGGTAAATGATGCCAAACTTTTTGGGGCATGATGGAGAATCAGCAGGATAGCCAGAAATCTATAATGTTCAGAGTGATGTCAGCATGGGCAGTTTTTCTTCTTTTTATTTTCACTTTGAAAAAGTGCTGTGATCTTGAGAAATAGTTGTTGAGCAGAATATTTAAACAGCTCTATATTGTTCTTTTGGTGATAAAATAACCGTTTATATGCTTCCCGTTTTGTGATGGTGGTTTTGTGTATATGGCTGTTTTCTACGGGTGAAGTTTCTTGACCATGTTTAATAATACAAGAAAAACAGAACATTGCACTTATTTGTTCCTATGGGCCATGTATTGCACAATTGCCTTAAAAAAGAAAGTAATGAAAAAAAATGAAGAATTGGGCAGATGGGATGGACCGCTTGGTCTTTTTTGCAATCTCCAATTGTGTTTATTCTGATCCCAAATATGTTCAGTAGGGTTGAGGTTGGGGCCACTCTAGTTCCACCACACCAAATTTATTACACAATGTAGGTAGATTTTTGCTTTTGATCCCAATAATTTGGATGTCTGTCTACATACTTTTAGCCGTATAGTCCGTGTTCTCGCTTTTCAGCAACCACTCGGCTGTTTTTGGGTGGTCACTGAAGAGTTGGATCACAATACATGGGCTGCCACCCGCCTACAATTTCTTCCCACCCAGCTTGGTTGAGCACTGCTAGTGTATGTCAGGGGTGTCAAACTCAAATACACAGAGGGCCGAAATTAAAAACTTAGACCAAGTCGGGTGCCAAACTTGAAATTTATTGAAAAAATTGAGGAAGTTTACTACTTCATCCATACCTAACAAAAACAAACCCCTCTACATAAACTTTAGGGTTAAAAGA
The DNA here is from genome assembly GCF_032062135.1 of Pyxicephalus adspersus. Classification (NCBI taxonomy): domain Eukaryota; kingdom Metazoa; phylum Chordata; class Amphibia; order Anura; family Pyxicephalidae; genus Pyxicephalus; species Pyxicephalus adspersus. The sequence continues at coordinate 52,582,188 of NC_092866.1, read as the reverse complement.
CTAAGATCTATCTATCTGTGCAGGCTGTGTGTTGTTCACATCACAAGTTTGTCTGACAATAAATATTACACTATGCAGTCTCTACTGGATTGAAACAAACACGATGCCCCTGGTAGTCAGACACCATATGATCATTGCCTAGGCTTAGTGTCATATGATTGGTGTAAAGGAATAATGTCTATGTATTGCATGTATTGACAATGATGATGTGATGTAGTAACGCGGGCAGGCCAGATGTAGTTCATTTTCTGAATTCTTTGGGGAGCCAAAAAAAATGGACCTTGAGGGCCAGATTTGGACAGAGTTTGACACCCCTGGTGTATGCGTTGCAGGATACAGCCAGCTGCTTTGGGGAGTATGATCACTTTGGCTTCTGGATGGCCTATTTATTACCATTTGCCATCTAACTAACTGAAAGAAATTACCATCTTTTGGGTGATGAATATGTAAAAATGTAAAATTGTTAATGAAGATCAGCATGGATCAGACATACATCAATCTTGTTTTAGATGGAGAGAATTGTCAGGTTCGTTCAACATGTGGTGTAAACACAGCTATGCATAAATAAAAGGCATGGTTTGAATTCCTGATCAGCTTGCAAGTCCCAGTACCATACAATTTCTGAATCTTCAACCAGCTTCTGCATTTCATTGAACGTTTAAGTTTTTGCCTTTGGCTTAGGTGTTGCAGTGCATTATATTTCGACAGTGCATACGTTTTATATGGAATGTGTAGGAACTTGCAGCTAGGGCATTGAGACTAGATGCAATGAGTAGTATCTACAATCCATTAATTTCACTCTTTCTGCTAAATATACATTTTGTGTTACAACATTGAGGAGTTTTTCAGCCGTTGAGGCCTGGTATTATATGAATCTTTAGGTCACTTGAAGATAGTGAATGGTAGTATGGGAGATAAATGAACAATGCAGGATACAATATGTGACTTTTTTTTATTTTATTTTGCAAACACAAGCCTACCAAGTAGAGGGGATGATCTGTTTGTAATGTTGCATGGTGCAGTTATCTAGTATGAAGAATAATATCACAAATAATCCAACACCTACTATATTGAATCATTGCTACTACTGCTACAGCAATGTTCACATTCTCTGCCTATGGCGTGATTTGTGCATAAACTGGGGAATGGATAAACTGGGGAATTATATGTGTAATACCTGTGGAGGTTGTAAAACATGGTTTTAGGATTGAGATTAAAGCTGATGCATCCTGCACAGTGTGCGTTTAGTTATGGCTCTGTGTTATTATAAATGAATGTTCATAAAGTACAACTAAATTAAAAACAGCTCCTTAAAGAAGAACTGAACTCTGAAAGCTGTGTCAAAAATAGCGACACATTGGGCAAGGGACTGGTATTGCTTGTGGTCACCATTCAGCTGATCTGGTTTAGGACACTGATAGTTGTTGCAATTCATCTTAGATTGTTTCATGTCCATACTCTTTGAGAAAGAAGAAAATAATTTTAGACAACATTTTAGGATCCAGGGCTTTCATTTTTACCAGTAGAAATGGCCCAACAATGGTGGCTGTTTTTGTGTGGGCCCAGTGGGTATTTGTCCATCTCTGTAAAATGCATACATTTTTTCTCTGTGAGATCTGAAATCCTGAATGTGATTCTCCCTTGGCCATGTATGCAGCCTTTTTAAAGCAGAACTAAACCCTGTGATGCTCCCCTGTTCTTGTTCTTTTGCAGTGCATGGCAATCCTTTTTTTCCCCCCTATACTTTATTGCTATCTTTGGCCATTTTTTATTCACCAGGGATAATGTGATGAGTTCCATAAAGTGATCTGGGAGATGAGAATTCCTTTTGAAGAAGGGACATCGCCTGACCCTTTCTGCAATAAAGCTCTACCAGATCACATATTTTCAAAGTGAACCTTTAGTTCCACTTTAAAAAAAAAAAACTGTTGTATTAATCTTTCCATAAAAATGGTACAGGTGATAACTTTATATGAAGAGCAAGGGTGTACGTGGAACCCATCTGGACCATGTGGTGGTATCAGATATTAAAAGGGTACGCTCATATCCTTTGGGTTGTCACTTCAAATGGCTCTCTTTAATTAAATACAATCATTTCTTTGGGACATTTAGAAGTAAATGCAACGTTCAGTTAGTAGGTGATATTATATTAAAGGTATAATCATTTAATGAAACCCATATCTGGTTGTTATAGATTACTACTTTCTCCACCTGTAATTCTCAATGCTTCCTTAGTATGGTTACAACTTGTGAAATGTGAAGATTGTGACTTTAAATAGCTCTGTATTGTGGATTGTACACGTGCAGATTTTATATCTCGAGGAACATACAAGCACTGTAGTCACCAGTCATTGTTAATAAAACATTTGTTATGTTCCATTATCTCCAGCGTAAGTAGTTCTTTGGACAAGCTAGACACTGAATGCTGCCATTGTCTCTCCGTAAGCTGCAGGTAAAACTCATGTTTATATTTCCATGACACTTGTATGATCAGGAGCTGCATGCACCTGTAAACACATCAAACCAAAATGCTAAAGGGCAGCAACACACAAATGAGCATTGAAGAATGGAGACCGCAGAACAGAAATTAACCTTAAAAAAAACATACCGGAGAAAACATTCTATGTTGTAAGGCAGAATTTGTTAGGACTGCGGCATGGAGCCCATCAATGAGTCCGGGGATAGGCTAAACATAATAATGAGTTTATGTTTTATCTTATTACTGTGCTCTGAGCCAAGCTTTTACACACAGTTGCAACTTGCCAGTTGCTTATATATATATATATATATATATATATATATATTTATTTTTATATATCAATATTTTTGTGAAGGAAAGGAAAGAGGTTTGAGGCTCCAAACTGTGAAAAATTAATTTCGTATTCATATTCTTCTGATACATACATAATTATCTGGCTCGTCCATATTGAACCTTGGAATAGAGAAGTATCACCCAATATTTTTTATATATAAAAAAAAGGCTCCCCATTGATCTCTTTTACCTTTCTTAAGCTACTTACACACGTTCATCTCTGGCAAAAATCTGACCATGTGTAAAGCAGTGCCCCGATATTGGGGCAGATTTTTGAAGGACAACACAGCGGGGGGGTGCCACTTGATTGTCCTCCCCTCTCCATGGATCAGAACAGTGTGGGGTGAACATTTCCAGTGACAATCACTTGCAATATTCTCCCCAGCCCCTTATAGCCGGGCGCACCACCCGGCACCTTTCAGTAACCACCTGGCTGTTTTTGGGTCACAATACAGGGGCTGCCACCTACCTACAGCTTCTGCCCACCCAGCTTAAAAAAATCTGTAGAGAATACAAACTTTCATCGAACATCTGTACAAGGCTATACTTGCTTTCCCTAACCTAAGACAGTGACGACATCTCCCACCAGATTAGCCCTTCCAATTATTCTGTTTTAGACACATATCATAGTGGTGAACAGTATATATTATGCTGTTACAGCAAACCAGGGGAGCTTGCCCACTGACAATATAATAGGCCTAAGGAAAGTGCCAACTGTGGTTGTTTTGGTACATAGGCTGCCCAGTGTCCGGCATGTATCTGACATGCTTACTCAAGGCAGGAATGTGTGCTCAACAAGATGTATGTTCTTTCAATATTTACACAGCATTGCATGTTGATGTTCAGTAAATGTGTTTACTTTAAAACATATTTCCCATTTGCACTCCCAAGTCCACTGACAATATTATCAGTTTCAGGATTTCTTGTATGCAGCCTAGCTGAACATCCAACCCAAAAACCCAGAAATACATGCACGGTGGCTCAGAGGTTAGCACTCTGGCCTTTGCACCGCTAGGTCCCAGGTTCGAATCTTCGCCAGGACACTATCTGCATGGAGTTTGCAGGTTCTCCCAGTGTTTGTGTGGGTTTCCTCCCACATTCCAAAAACATGCAATTAGGTTAATTGCCCTCCCCCCCATGGACTATGGACTTTGTACAGGGCTGCGTAATATGTTGGTTCTATATAAATAGATAATATTAATGTCTGTTATCTGCTTTGATATCATTGGGAGTTGGGTTGATCCATGTTCGTTCTATCTGTCCCCCCATTGTCATATTATGTTACGGAAGGTGCACTCCATGTTTTCTTACTATGTCGGATCTGTGGTTTGCTGAGGAGGAGCTGCGTTCACATTCAAGTTTTATTTTTTTTCTTCCCATGGTAATGACTGTTCTGGCTGAATGAAAACAATGGACTCTCTGTGTGATTTTATGTCACCAAATAGCTCATTAAAGCGTACCACAGTTTATCAAATACAGGAACTGACTAGAGGAGAAAAATCCTAAATCTGTATTTTGTGTGGGAGTGTGAAAATACATTACATAAAGTAAATCAAAATGTAAAGGTTGTATACATAGAAGATGAGTCAATAATCTTTTCATCGTACATGTGATGCGTGACCATTGGCCTAAGGAGAACTGAACTCCAGGCTTTCCTTCAGGCTTGCATAGTTGTATTGGCTGCACCTCCTGTACTGAATTTGCTTGCATGGATATCACTTTACACAAATCAGCTTCTCACTGTGTGTATTAGAAGCTGCAGCAATTCATATAGTGCCCATCCCACTTCCTGATAAGGCTGTTCATCGCCCATCCCTGAAATTTAAAGTGGAGCTAAAGTCTAGTGACTTAAAGTGGAAGTAAAGGTAGTGATTGCAGAACAGGACAGGCGATGTCCCCTTACATAAATTTTTTGGAGCTGCGCATGCACAGCTGAGTTACTAAGAAAACCTGGGAATCCTGGCTGCCCTTGCCTAAATCAGGAATGAATGAATACCCGCACAGAAGGTATGTCATCCCAGCACAGGCAATGAAGATAGCCAAAGATCATCTTCAGGAAGGCCAGGTATACATGTCGGATGATTCTTCAGAGCTATTATCAGATGGAAATCTGGCATGTGTACAGCGCTCGTCCTGGCGTATCCATGAACTATTGCAATACAAGTGAGGGGAAGAGAGCACAGCGGGGTGCCGCTCCATTGTTCTCCCCTCTCCATAGAGCAGAACGCTCATTCATACATCTTTCAGTCTTTTGTCATTAGAAAGAATCATGAAAGGTCCTTTCCAATGACAAAAGTCTAACACGTCTTACGCAGGCGAAGAAAAGAAGAAGAAAGATGTGATGAAATGGGGATAGGTGAGCAATCGTGAGTTTAGTTCCGCTTTAATAAATTTTAGTTATTTCAGGAATGGGGGTGTTCGTGATTGGGAGATAAGGTGGGTCAACCAAGGAAGGCAATAAATCTGATATGAAACATAAGCACCCCCCATGACATGAACACAAATGTTTGTCCGTGAAATGCTGTCACGGTGCAGGAGTTGGCGAGTGGTTGGGTTGTACCTATGGTACCCTCTAATATGACATTAAAAAATGACTTTTATCTAAACAATACCCTGATAATTCAGACTTAAAATATAATATGGGTATATTTAGTGGTTTGTTTTTTGCAGGCCTTGAATAAGTTATGACCCCACAGCTGTTAGCAGGGTGATTTTGTGCTGCCATTGTCCTTCTGTCTGCAAAAAGCAGGCAAATGGCCCCCCAGCACACGGAATAGGAGCTGTAATCTGTTATGACGTTCCCTTGGCTTTCTCTGTTATTTAGATGTCGCCCGTCTTCCCTCCCCTGGAGTCACAGACATGGGAGACTTTCTAAACATAAGCCTTCCTCATCAATTGTGCATGAGTGTGCTTGTAGGTGTTACATTGTCATTGTGGAAACTGCCCGAACCAGTAAGTCATACAGCCCAGCATCTGCTGGTGACAAGAACTAGCAGCCCGAGGGTGTTATACAGCGGCATGTGTGTACATAGTACAGTGACCTCTGTGCAGGACACCGGGTGTGGAATTTTATGTCATACCTGAGCAAAACTACATATTAACCACAGGGTTTCCTATTACACATCTTAAATGTTACAATTTTCTCCTTGCAATATGATACAAATTGTTAGATATGGGGCATGCATCCCTTTTGTGTCCTTTTGACAGATACATATTTAAAAAAATCTTGTTCAAGCAGACATCCCAGGAACGGAACTGTGGCATGATGCAATTTTCCAATCCTTAGATATTGGGGATACATTTTTCTTTATGTCCTGAAAATATCTGTTGGTAAAAAAAATACTAACCTAGGAACTCTGCTCAATTATACATATCCTATATAACCATTGTATATACATCTTTCTAAAATTATTCTGTATTATTTTGTATATAGTACCCTTACCTTCTCTACAAGTCCCCTGAAAATGCCTGTAGGCGAAATGCGTCAGTATAACAAGACCCCCGTATATTCTGAGGATTAGGGATCCTCTGTATTAGATACAGGGTTTAATTTCCCATAAAGCTTTAAATGTGAATGACCTATTTGCATTGTTTATATTGTATCAAAATATGTGAATGATTGTACAATTCACTTCCACCTTATAACCTAAATATAACTTGAATTTGCAGATAAGAAACCCCAGCTTTCTTCTGTCATTTTTCTTTTCTCTATGATTTTGCATGTTGGGGTCGGCAGAAATGTAATAACCGTTGGGGGGAGGGCTAGATATATATGTATTGTATTTGGTATCCTTGTCACATCCAAATGCACAAAAACATATCTTGTTTGTGTAACCATCCATTCCCATCAATCCACCATAATATATAGATGAACAAAGGCTGTCAGGCTTAAAATCATCAACCAGGGCTGCACTAGGTGCTCTGTGTTCTCCCCAGAAATTTTGGTCATATGGAAGGGAGAAAGCTGTAAAAACAGACGTGTGGTTACTGAAAAGTGCCTACAAGGGGCAGGGGAGAACTCTGCATAAATATTGTATTAATATACAGTAGTATTGTTTTAATATACAGTAGTCACCCACGGAACAGGAAGTATGATATTCACAGCATTGCTAGGAGATGATATTGAAAAGCCACCTTCTCTAAAGACTGGAACATCCCAATATATAACAGTTTTGCTTTTTGGTTTAGGAATTCTAGCCTATATCACAATAAATTTTAAAAAACCTAAACATTGTGAGAGTATGTATGTGTATAATGACATTATACATGTTATTATATGTGTGTATGACACATACATATGCTTTATGGATTTAGGTAACCATCTTTGGCATCTTTGATGGCATCTTAAACTAATATAATATAACCTATCTATGTTTCAACATCAGACACTAGTTCAGTTGTAATACATACATTAATTTTTTTTTATTATTTTTGTATTCTTGCATTGCTTTACTGTACAGTAGTGCAATGTTCTCAGTGTATGCCCTGAGGAAGCCTATCGGTGAAACGCATTGGGATTGAGATGTTTCCATTTACATATGGAACTTACTTAGCTGCTCTTGTATAGATATAAGGCACCATTTCCCTGAAATCTTTAATTGGGGTTTATCTATCTATGTTGTATTGTGCTGGAATGCATTGAAATGCACGTTACAAATTACAGATAAACCCAGCCTTTTCTGTGTTAATAGCTAATCCACACTTTTGACATCATAAAAGTCTCTTCTTAACAGATTTATTTGAGGTATACGATCTCAGACCTCTACCTTGCAAGAAAATAAAGAAACAACTATCCTCCACCATATGGCCATACAATATAGTTGGTGAGAGAGCTGTTCTTGTACAAGTAGTCCCTGAGTTAAGGACATCCGACATACGGACGACTCCTAGATACGAACGGGCTTCCCTGCTTGCTCGTGTGCAGTACAGAGGCTTGATGGGTGGAGGGTGGCAGTTTACATGGACTTGCAGAAGTGGACCAAGGACTAGTCACTGCAATCCATGTGGTCAGATTGTGGCCGATCCTTTCCCCATTGCTGACTTACCATGCTTTATTCAGCATTTTCCTTGTGCGAAGGTGGCCATCTTGCTCCGTTGCAGAGCTGTACTCTTGATGAACTTATAACTGGCATGGGAATTTTTAGGAACCATTTGGAGAGATTTGGTGATGTCACCACTGTGTTTGTAGAAGAGGCCCCTCCATCCATTATGCATTATCCATTCTGGGGATATTTGCTTTGTAAATCCCTTTCCGCTGCTTCTTAAATATTCCCATGCCAGTTATCAATTCGGCAGTCACACTGCAGATAAACAGCTCTCAGGCAGTGAGTACAGGAGTGCCTAGGCACCCTCATATATCAGGAAGCACAATGGTATTGTTTTAGGAGGAATTTAGAGCAAAGGGCACTGCTTTCAGGGTGTACACACCTTGGCACAATGTAAGATTTCTGGATGATTCCTACCAAGTAGAAAGTCTTCATTTTTTTAATTCATTGCTACTTCAAAATGCAGTGTTCTCCCCAGCCACTTTTAGCTGGGTGCACCACCTGGCACTTTTAAGTAACCACCTGGCTGTTTTTGGGTGATACCCAATACAGGGGCCGCCACTCGCCTACAATTTCTTCACAACCAGTAGAAAATGGGTTGAACTGAAATTGATTATTGTATTATAATATATTGATCCAAATGGCCTGATTTATTAAAGCTCTGGACTGGAGAAAATAGACTATTATGGGGGAAAGTGGGTGATCCAGCAAACCAGGAATGCATGTGGCTCAAGATAACAACATTTGCCAACTAATTGCAAATTATGTTTTTAAATATTCATTACTGGTTTGCTGGATCACCTAGGCTCTCCCATGATAGTCTATCGTCTCCAGTCTTGGAGAACTTTAATCAGGCCCACATGCCTGCAGCAATTCATGAACTCAGTAGGGAAAGCAAGCCATAGAATATATGCGGCAAAAAATGTTTTTTTTTCTTTCATACCTGACAGAACGTACAGTCCTATATGATGTTGTGTTACGTTTAGTTTCAAGGCTGTTATATTGCATTTGGGAAGAGAAATGATTGAACTTGCATAGAAATATTGTACAGAAAGAATGCTATGTGTGACTCCGCATAGAGACATCAGTTCACCATAAGACACTGAACCGCTATTTATAAACTGATGCAGCTTCTTTGTTCACAAGATATGAAGGATATCAAGGTTTGACAGATCTGTGAATCCTATTCAAGGGAATCAGATTATTGTCTAAAATGCAGGCAACAGCTAAACATGTATACAATACCCAACCATCACAGGGGTCCATGCATGTAGACAGGAAGTGGCTACAGGAAAAAAGGTGATTGTGTTTTTTTTTGATCTTTTTTACAACATTTATTAAAGTTTATCTAAAGCCAAAACCTTATTCTGTATTCGGTATAGAAGTCGTTTTTTGCCATTGCATGTAATATTAGAATTGGGTGGCACAGTGGCTCAGGATTGAATCTCAGCATGGAACCTATTAAACATATTGATAGGTTAATTCCCTTCCCCTCCAAAAATTGCCGCCAGATTGTAGGGACGTAAGTGATATGACTCTGGAATTTGTAAAGTACTGCGTAATAAGATGGCACTGTAAAAAATTTGACCTGGTATCAGCCTACTGCAGTCTACTGTGGAGCAGAGCTCAGAGAGGGCAAAGAGCAACACAAGGGACCAATCAGGTGTGCAGCAGTAAAATGAACATGCTGATAGTAGAGAGGAATGAGTTTATCAGTGTGCCACTTCTCATCTCACTGTCCAATCAAACACTGGGGGAGTCCTTGATCCCTTAATACTTGGCCGCCATTGGGTCCTGCACTGTCATGGATCTTTCCTTTGTCCTAGCGTGTTGAGGAAGCGTTTGGCCCCTCCATATTCTTTATTCTTCTTCCTTCTGTTGGCTTTGTCACCTGATCTCGCACTGCGCAGGGGTGAGTTCGGGTGACCCTACTGCGTAAGCCTGAGTTGGGGCATACATAGAAGGAGCAGCCTGAAGCCTCCTGGGATACATGATATATATAACCCAGGGGTTTAAAAAAAATTTATATGTATATTCTTTTAAATAAAGTGATCATTTTGGTGATAGGTCCGCTGTAAATGAAGCTAAAACCGCAGTAGAGAAATAGCAGGTCCCTTTCCCTGAACTCTGTTGTCCTGTAGAGCTTTGCCAATCTCGGCACTGGAGGGAAGGAAATATAAATCCTTCGGCAGGTAAAACTTTTTTCATATTAGTCCCCCTTTAATTACATATCCCCAAATGGAGGAATTGCAAATGCAGCTCTGTTCTTTGACAACCCTAAACCAGGTTTAAAGGTGGAACATTCTCTGAAAATAATATGTGTTTGCTAACAAGAAGACATTGGTATTAAGCATCGGCTTACTAATAATAAAATGACGGTTTTATCTCTGTGATATTTGCAACAAGACCTCAGGGAGAAGAGTGATTAATCCCCAGATGTGGGCATTTACAATGACAAATGTTCAAGGTTTCATTTAAATATGATTAAGCTCTGATTAAAATGCAGAGAGGAGCCAAGAATTGGTTCTATAATTCTAAATGAAATTACATATTTATGTGAGATTAAAGTAAACATGTCACGTACTTGAAGAACATGAAATATGTTATAACAAAAGCAAAGGTTTGTACTCTTTCTAGATTTCTTTTCATCCTTATTGTAACATGCGCTCTCTAAATCAACAGAAACTATAAATATAATTTATCACTTTTTGAATTTTTTTTGTTTGATGTGAGATATATTGAACTAAAGTAGATATGTTAAAGAATTTGTTGGAGTAAAGTTACCAATTTGTGATCAGGTAGGACAGCCAAGAGTTGGTTGCTGGAATCCCTGGTAAAGTCCAGCTTTCCTGCGGTTACCAGGGCTGAATGAACTCCCATATGTCTGTGTGGGAGTTACAGGTCAGGGTTAAGCCCAGCCAATCAAAATGGCCAAAGACTGGAACAAGGAAGAGAAGAAGGAAGTAGATAGCAGCGCCCGTGATAGAACAGGGACAGGTGAGTATAACAGGGTTTAGTTCCACTTCAAGTAGTGTGCTATGTACAAGTACAACTAAACACTTTGGTATGAACAAAAGTCTAAAATCCAGTTACAGTTTCTTTCACAAGCCTTGTATACAAAACTCTTCCTTTACCTTCTCTGACTGAGCCAAATCTGCCCCCATTTGTGTCTCACACACTCCCCCTCACAGGCACTGCAGATCACAATGGGAGGGTATCAGCAGCAGAGGCCGTGCTGACAATCCAGAAAGCAATGGGCAGGACTGAGCGTGGCTGCATGCTGATTGACAAGTTACAGGCTTGGGAATCTGCAGTGATAAATCTGATAGGTGCACCCCTGCAACATTTTTCCCTCCACTGCAGCGCAAGCAGGAACAACCTATATGAGAGGGACAACTCTGCTCCAAATTCAGGAGCAGTGCAGCACCTTTGCCACCCCATCACAGGAAGATGCATTGGATTAACTTAACAAGCAATATCAACATGTACTTTGCAGGTTTAGGTTCCTTCCTTGAGCCTCACTACTGTGTCCTGTAATGGAAAAGCAGCTGGAGGATGGGACAGAAATGCAGCATGCAAAGCAGGGCCAGGCATTGGACATTCAATAAAATGTTAGATGCTAAGGACTGTTTAGCCACCCCTGCTTTACATCATAAAATGGATGTGGTTTCTAACATGCACCATATTGTGCAAATGATTTCCACATTGCATGGACAGTTTGTTATTGCCACTTTTTTAGTTTCTCCTAAAAGGGTCCAAAAACAGGAGATTGTGAATATTTTTTAAGCACCTAGGACTGATTGTGGATATCTAGCTACACAATGGGTAACATATTTAGCAATTCATAATGTCCTGTATTGCTTATTTGCCTTTCCTTAGTGAAAAATTTCCCAGGCTATGTTGGAATGTTTCTCTTCTTTCCAGTCGAACGTGTTTCTCTTCCCTAATAGCTGTGTAAACAGTGCAGTCTTGTAATCAGCAGAAGTTTACTGTCCACACTTCCCTGTTACTGTATGAAATATGTGGGGCTTAAAGCACAACCCAAGGCTCCTCGATAAACAAGTACCTTCTCATCCCTTTGTAATGCAATCAGGCATAGCCTGCATATAGGTGGCAACTCTGCTCTGAATTGTAAAGGAGCAATGCAGCATCATTGCCACCTCATCACAGGAAATGCATTAGGTGGTCATTACTGGCACGAATATCAGGTATTTGTGGGACTGCAGAAGGATTTTAAGTGCAGATGGATGGCAAAAGTGCTGCAACCAATATATTAGGGACGACTCCATAGTTCTACTTAGGTAAGGTTAATGACACCCTCAATTATACTTTTTTTTTTTTTTAAGATGTCTTTTTTTTTTTTAAGATGTCTTAAGTTGTTTTTAAGATTAAGATGCAATGGACCTGGCACTCTAGCTGTTGTAAGATCTCTCTATGTAAAAAGGAGAGAAAAGATTTTTTAAGGTGAAATTCCAGGCAGCTAAGCAGCTAAATACACGGTTGAAAGCAGCTAAATACATTGTTGAAAAACATACAAGGATTATTATATTCTTTCTTATGTTCTGGGTTATGAGAAACTGGAAGCTGCTATACTTACCTGTCCCAGTTTCGCAGCAGTGTTCTCCTTTTTCTCTTCCACTTTACGATATTCTGCTATCTTGATTGGCCGGTGATTGACCCGGACTTGGCAACCAAAGCTGATCTGCTCATGTTTGATCGGCCAGGTAAGAAAAATGACTGCAAAAGAGACTTTGCCTGTCCCTTTCTTCAATAATGACCTGCCTGATTGAACATTTTTAAAAGTTTAGTTCCGTTTTGTTTGCCAAAAATTTTCTTTTTTTTCCGCAGCCAGTCCTATGATTTCATGGCAGACAACATACCTTCTTTCTAGTACTCTTTTGTAAATTACTTTATCAGCTGCTTTTGGGTTATCACTTAGAAATTGAAAAATGGTAATGGGTCAGTTTTGATGCATAATAGAAGCTCTGGTTTAATATAGTTTATAGTGTTTCTGGTGTATAGAGGGTGAATTTCCCCATCAGGACCATGGAAAGCAACTACAGCTCGACTTTACTTGCTCTTTAATAATTGTTTTTGTGTAGATAGAAAACTTGCATTACAAAAAAGAAAAATATATTATTTGTCTTTCAGAGACACAATGTGGAGGATTTTCACGGGTTCTTTGCAGCTGGAGGAAAAGTCCAATGTTCTCCTGCATGACCTTCGTGAAATTGAAGCTTGGATCTACCGTCTTCTACGTTCCCCGACCCCTGTACCTGGTCAGAAGAGGGTTGATGTGGAAGTTCTGCCCTTGGAACTGCAGCCATCCTTGACCTTCGCCCTTCCTGAACCTTCTCGCTTTTCATTGGTGGATTTTCCTCTTCACTTGCCCCTGGAGCTTTTGGGAGTTGATGCCTGCTTACAAGTCTTGTCCTGCATTCTGCTTGAGCACAAGGTATAGCCAGATGCTACAACAGATGTATGAATCAGCTGTGACTATTTCCATGACTGCATGCTTCGTGATATACACTCATGGTTGTCTGTTGTTATTTTAAAGTTTGACATTTTTATTTGGAATTTTTTTTGTTCCAGGTTGTGCTGCAATCCAGAGATTACAATGCATTGTCAATGTCTGTAATGGCATTTGTCTCTATGATATATCCACTGGAATATATGTTTCCTGTAATTCCACTGCTTCCAACATGTATGGCATCTGCTGAGCAGGTACGATGGTGTATCTTCTTTTCATTTACTAATTACTTCCCAATAAATTTTATCATGTTTTGATCCCCATTATCCATGATTTGGTCAATTTAAACTGGCCCCGTTATACTCAAATTTTAAAAATCTAAGCATTTTGCTTTTACAATTGCAGGTGCTGGGCTTACTCATAGTTACATAGTTAGGTTAAAACATTTATATAATTCCATCAAGTTCAACCACTAGTGAAAAAAACTTATCCCAGATAATAACCGTATACACATAGTTGATCCAGAGGAACACACACACAAAAAAAACCCTGGTACAATTTGCTCCAACAGGGGAAAAAATCCCTTCCTGATTCCATGAGGCAATTGGATATTCCCTGAACCAATGGTTTCAGTTGTCTTTCCTTTAAAACTTTATTACCCAGTTATATTCTGTGCTCCTAGAAATCATCCAGCTTTTTCTTAACGCAATCCATCTAACTACTTCCTGAGGGAGCCGATTCCACATTATCACGGGCCTTACAGTGAAGAATCCCTTCCTTATCCAGAGATTAAACTTCTTTTTTTCCAGATGCAAAGAGTGTCCCCTTGTCAATGACCTTAAAGTGAAGAGAGTTTTCTATATGGAGCATTTGTATAATGTGATCATTTCCTCCTTTAAACGTCTCTTCTCAAGGGAGAAGAGGTTCAGTTCAGCTAATATCTCCTCATAGTTCCTCCATTACTTTCATTAGTTTAGTTGCCCTTCTTTGCACTCTCTCCAGTTCCACCATATATTTTTTTGTGAACTGGTGCCCAAAACTGAACTGCATGTTTCCATCTCTGCAGTCTATTCCTCTTTTAATACAGGAGGGATCTGTTATGGATGCTAACCCAGCCAGGTTATGTGGGTAGCTAAGTTATTAATCCACTGTTTTTTGTTTTTTTTAACATGGCGGAATCCTTGAAATAACCTTTTAAGGTTTTAGGAACCGAACCCCTTTCTATAATTACTCTATCCACACCTCACAGTACATTTGTGGTGGTCAGTAGGCTATCCTTAAAGTTAGTTAAAAAGTAATATTTGTGTTGGTTAAATTGACACGAGAGCCACGATAACTCTGGAGGAACCCTGGTTGAGAAACCATGTATTAGACGTTCATCTACCAGGACTGCCGCCGTGACCCCCAAGGGTATAAGTTCTGGCCCTGGGATGCAAATCCAACTGTAGGGGGGTGGGGATTCCGAAATGCAGAAATCATATGCAATATTTAATGCTTATATTGAAAATTGTATTTTCCCCTGTTCAACCTCATTATTATTATTATTATTAATAAACAGGATTTATATAGCGCCAACATATTACGCAGCGCTGTACATTAAATAGGGATTGCAAATGACAGACTAATACAGACAGTGATACAGGAGGAGAGGACCCTGCCCCGAAGAGCTTACAATCTAGTAGATCATACATAGATACATAATGAACATATGTATACAAACTCTTTACATTCCTTTTATGCTGCCAGAAATGTGTTATATTTATTGGCTGTATCAACTGTGCATTCTGAAATGTCACTATGCTCCTGTACAGTGTATGGAATTTTTTCAAGGTCTTCCTCTATTTCCTGGGTAGTAACTCTAATATTGCAATGGCACTGTCATCAGATTTTCAACAGCCTTGGACTAAACATTAGTAAATTAGAATGGCATATTTTTTTAGATTGTTAATTGATTACATAATATAAACTGAATTTTTAGTCCTTGTCCCACTTGCTGCTTTAAAACCGATTTAGAAAAGCATATTTTTAACATCTAGGTAAAGATAGCATTGGCTGCTATTTTCGAGAGCTGCAGAGCAATTGTATCCTAAAGTAATAAATCAGAATTCACATGTTATTTTCACAGATTAGAGCTTCTTTGAAGGGTGACAAGTAATTCCTGATTGCCTGCTTTGGTTTGTCCCCTATCTGTTTTGTTCCAAAACTTGGTTACTTTGCTACAGATAATCTATTGTCTAGAGCAAGTTTTCTTATTTTTAGTTTGGGAACCCTTAAAATAACTTTCAGGTCTTAGGGAACTCCTTCCATAATTACTCCATCTAACCTCACAGTACATTAGTGTGGTGGTCAGTGGGAAGAATGTCACCCTTACAGATCCAAAAGGATCATTGGTTTTAGTTAAATTGAGCCGAGAGGCACTGAGATTGCCCCCAACAACCTCTGGAGGAACCCTAGGGATTTACGGAATCCTTGTTGAGAAATACTGGGCTAGAGACTGTAGCATTCTATCATGTCTTGGAGTTTATTTCAGATATGGATGTTTTTGTTACTAATATTTTTTTGTTTTTGTTCTTCAGCTACTTTTGGCACCCACCCCATACATAATAGGAGTTCCTGCCAGCTTCTTCCTCTACAAGTCTGATTTTAGGATGCCTGATGATGTCTGGCTAGTAGATCTGGACACAAACAAGGTGTGTATTGATTCCTTCTCTTCATTGTGTACAGTTACTTGTAACATCTCTGATTTCAGTGGATTTTTCTATCTCGTTTTGCAGGTTGTAGCCCCTACTAATGCAGAGCTTTTACCCATACTGCCTGAACCAGAAGCATCCGAGCTCAAGAAGCACCTCAAGCAGGTGAAGGGGGAAGCTTTCCATTACACTAGCTTTGCTGGCATCTGCCAGTTAAAGTTATTGCTTTACATGTTTTTTCTGCGTGGACCAGTCTAGTTTCTGTCTTTTTTGTGTTTTGTTTTTCCTTTTTACAGAATGGCTCTTCCTTGTTTTCTCTCATC
>NC_092866.1:52557673-52565583 GCF_032062135.1 Pyxicephalus adspersus | reverse complement strand
CCACCTTCCATTTATTTGGGGTAAAGATAGGAAGATGTGTTTGTAGTCCAACCTATCTGGATAATATCCTAGTACCACAAACGTAACTCCATTCATAATATGATATCACCCTAAGACAGGATGTATGTAATTCACAAGACTAAAAAGTGATAATCAAAAAAAAGGAATTATTGCAGTCACCACATCTAAGCACTGGCAAGCTGGAAAAGACTTTTTTTGGTTTTGGGTTTAGTTACAAACTTAACTCTTCATAGGCACTTTCTCTTTTACATTGTAACGCTCTATTTTCTTTGTTTTGGCTCATTTTCAGTTTATTTTCTATAAGCATATATATATTTTTCATATTTTATTTATTTTTTCTTTTTCTATCTTGTTCTCTCTATCTGCATTCTTTTATTTTGTTATCTTTTTTTTTCTCTTGTCTTCCCTCTTGGGTTTCTTCCACCCCCACCCCGCAAAGCTGTATTCTTTCTCGCTTTCCTCTATTCTCCATTGTCCTTCTCTCTCCCTTGCACTTTCCATCTGTCTTTTTCTTTTTATTTTGCTTCTTTTCTATTTCTTGATTTTTGTTTTGTGCTTTGTGTTTGTGATAGAGCTGGCAACCCCAGCATTTATCATAAAGCTGCTTCCTACAAGTGGATCTGACAGCCTAGATCCAGTTGTAGTGCTGCTGGTATTTTTTGTGCTGCAGGTCAATATGTTATTTAATGTATTTTGTTTTCTCTGCTGCAGTGGGTACTTACTTTTCTATTTTCAATTACAAACAAACATGCTCTCCATTTTCTCATCCGTGCTCTGTGATTGGTAATTTATTTCCCTCCATCCTGTCTCTTCTGTGCTCATGTGTCCGTCTTGTCTCTGATTGGCCGCTGGTGTTGTAATGTGATGTCCTCTCAGTGTCTGCACAGCATGTCCGTGATCACGCAACAGCGCCTTCTCGCCTCCGATAACAAGGTTCTTTTCATTCTTTCTTTCTATTTTGTTCTAAGGTTTTCTATGTAGATACAACAGCCGCTGACCCCATTGTATGTTGGTGTTCCCTGTAGCCACAAAACAGCTCCTTCCTGTACCCAGTAAACCTAGATCAGAATATGCCATTTAATCAGATCAGCATCTAAGGTTTATTGACTTGTGGTTTTGTTCCAGAGGCTTATCTGCATCAGCTAATCCTGGGCACAGTTCAGTAGAGATTATAATCCTGTCCAAATGTTTGCACCTTTCCCTTTCATTTTCTGTGCTTCTGTGTTTCTAGCACATCTAAAATTATTGGGCCTATTGTAAAATGTTTTTTTAGCTGCTTATACATTTGTTATGTTAGGGCTGGCACATTATAAATAAATTGATATGCTCAATTTAAAGATGACCTGTTACCATTTAAATTTGATATCAACATAATGTAAAACTGGTCTCACTTCGAGAATTGGAACGCATGAGCCGATTCAGACACACATTTAGCAGTATTTGGCATAGATATGTTTGGCCAAATCTGTAAACTAAAATCTGGGTTAGCAACATTGGGTAGGGATAATAGCAGACTAGTTATACAGTCAGATGTGGCCCTTTAACAATCAGATTATTCATACTATCCTGTTGTTATGCAAACAAATGTTGATCAGAAAGGCTGGGTACACATGTGCAATAATTGTCGTTGGCAAGGATCTTTCACGATGCATGATGCATGAATGAGTGCTGCACATACAGCACCGTTCTGCTCTGTGGAGAGGGGAGGGGGAGAATGATAGAGCGAGCGGCACACTGCTGCGCTCTCTCCCCTTCAATTTTGTTACAATCATTCCTCGTTTGTCGTCCTTAAATCCGTCAGGACTGCCGTCCAGACGATGAACATTGTTCACAAGCCTGATTCTCATCTGATAACCCTGATGCGATTACCAGACGAGAATCCTCTAACGTGTGTACGTAGACTAAGTCCTCTATACATAGCCCTATGAACAGGGTCTATGTATAGAAGAACAGAGCCAACAGATCTACAATCTGGAAGCAGTTCAGGAAATACAAAGATGAGGTGCTCTTTACCCTTTGAAAGTTTTGTACTCCTGCTGGACCACAGTGGCACAAGCAGGACAAACAGATATGTATACTGGCACCACGTTTTTGCAGCAGCTGTATGTATGTATGACCACAAATATAAGTATCAGCTGACCTTTTACCTTCCATATTTCCTCCTAATTTATTATTGGAAAATTTTATTTGCTTGTTTATTTAGGTCATTCTAATGTGTCTTTTTTCACCTGTGCAGGCCCTGGCTAGTATGAGCCTGAACACTCAGCCTATCCTAAACCTAGACAGATTCCATGGGAGCTCAGAAACCTCCATGCTCCGACCCCACAGTGATGCCCAGGGTACCCCTTCCACGGAGTTCAATCCCCTTATTTATGGAAATGATGTTGACTCTGTAGATGTGGCGACACGGTAAGGTGGCTCATACCATTGTGTTTAAAGCTTTTAGAGTGTTTGAAGCAGAAAGAAAGCGAAGGTTTTTATGGCAGTTTTCAATATATTTGTGATCAAACAGTGTATCAAACAATATAATCTCTCAACAGAGCTCAACTGGACGTATACAGCGCAAAGAATGGTTCAGTAAATAAGTACACAAAGTAAAAAAGTGACACTGTCACGATGCGTTTCGCCATAAGGCTTCCTCAGGGGATTACAGAGACTTTGGGATGAAAGATTGAAGATATAATAATTAGAAATGAAATTCTTATTATATAGTTAGGCAAAGTGTCTATAATTATTGTGAATAGCGTACCATGGAAACAGAACAGATAACATGGCAAATAAATAAAGTTACCATTCAATTCAATGAACTAAGTTTACTAATACAAAGTAATACAATTTAGAGTGTTTGCCAAACACTGGTCAGTTCTGTGCTACTATTACAATCATTGCAGCTTCAGATTATGCTTTGTAGCAGTAAACTATCCTATATATACTATCTGTCCACATTACTGCATCCGTACTGGACGTTACTGCACAGATCTTGTAGTTATTTACTACTATTATCTTTACTAACAGGAAGCTTATATGCACCAATTATCCTAATTTCGATTCAAACTGCTTTGTTCTTTAAGTAAATTGGGGTCTAGTAGGGCTTGTGACAGTGGCCTTTTAAAAGTGATTCCTACATTCTTCAGGCTGTTATGCAAAGCGTGCAATAAAAAAAAATTAAATAGAATGTTTTTATTCAGATGCTTTGCAGTGCTTCTGAGCAAAACAGCCAAATGTACTTATATATAAACACACAGAAATTATTTTTTTTTGTTACCGGTAACATTCCCTTACTCTCTGTTCTGATTTAGTTGCATGCTGTAGACAGCTGTTGGACAACCATTATTTCTGTCTTGATGCTTGACAGTTCCTTCTGGTTGGTGGGTCCTAAAGCTGATTCCACCTATTTAGGATCCAGTAAATGTCTCAGAAAAGATAGAATGGGTTCACTATTCATTACTTTTCTACTATGCCAAAATTAAAAAAAAGAATCATTATAGCAGTAGAGGGGTCACTGGCATGTGATGGTCAAAGGCTGCAGGTGTGCTAGAAGAGATGGTCAGAGACTGCAACTTTGAACATGATAGTTGTTGTGGACTGGGTACAGGCTTCAGGAGTAATAAATGGGAGACACATTGCATTAGACTGCTGATGTCACTACTTTCACAGTCACTTTACAGATGGGTGCTTCTACATGTGTGCTCTGATATTTCAGTAAATTCTTTATACAAGATCAGTTGAATATCAAAACAAATAATAAAAAGGGAATAATAAGCATAACAAATAACAAAGTGGTTGCTTGCTGCATTGAGGTTGCAGAGTCTTGGGATCACCAGACTGGGGTGTCTGCTGTATGCGAGCACTGACTTTCCTGTTAATTCAAGCTAAAACATATCTGAATTGCAATGCAGCCTCAATGCTCAATCTCCCCTCTCTTCAGTCTATTAGAAATAAAAACATGATCACAAGTTTGATTTTGGCTTGTTATGCCTTTTTGGATATGCAGTGTTATTTCTGTCTTCTTGATGTTGGTTAGGAAGACGCATGTGACTGCAGACAGATAAAAATATTTATTATTTGTGTTCTTAGTAGACCAAAGTAAGACCAAGTAAATGTAAGGAACTCTCAAGATAGGTAGGAAAATAAACCTGAAAACAGACCTTTATAAAATCAGGACATTCAAATCTTTTACACAAAATATCACTTTGTATGGTTAAAACCACCAAATGATTTAGGGTTATTATCAAAAGGAGAAAAAACTACCTGGTGCGATTTAGACTGGACCAGTGATTAATCTGTGAGCTGGGATGGAGGGCAGCAACCAGAAAGAAGGTGAGTATTACAGAATAGGCTGCTTATATATCATTATAGTTTCCGCAAATATTTATCATTTGAAGTTGGATTTAACATTTTTAAAGGGCAAACATGCCAGTCATTTTTCTTCCTGTCATCCGTTTGGGGTATTTCTCTTTCCAATTCAGAAAGTTCCTGTCGCCTGTACCAATAACTTCTATTATAAGGAGAGGAAGTTGGGGGAATCTACCTGAGAAGGATACAGGCAGCAGTAAGAGGCAGTATGCTTCTATCTTTTCAGAAAAAAAAAATTTTTTTTGGGAAATTCACTTGAATGTTATTTACCAGAGTTAGTTTAATTAGAGCTGTAAGTACTCCAATATGGTGTGCAATCAAGGTAGCTAATTTTATGTATGTGCCTTGGATTGATTACTGCCACATATTATTTAATGACACACAGGAAGCTCCCAGAAGATTTTTCAAAATTTAAATGAAAATTCAAAGCTTTGATAGAGGCCCAGTGCTAGCAGATTCTGATCGGAATGTATAGCAGAATATTAGAAATTATGTAAGAAGACAAAGCAATTTTTCTTTTTATATCTTTTTAATAATCTGATTTTGTGATCTGTGTACAGCTGGTTTTCTGTTTAAAATCAGTGTTGAAAAATAACTAAATCAGTAGTTAATGAGCCAATCCCATTACTTTTATTTATTTGATTTATTAAAGTTCTCCAAGGCTGGAGAAAATACACTTACATCAATGAAGCTGGGTAATCCAGCAAACCTGGAATTGATTTCCTAAAAGTCATTAGCTATTTGTTAGCAAATGTTTTCAATCCTGGACCAGATCCATTCCAGATTTGCTGCATCATCCAGCTTCACTGATGAAAGTGTATTCTCCCCACCCTTGGAGAACTTTATTAAATCAGGGCCATAGTGTGTTATCGCTTCCCACTGAGTCTACAGGACAGGAAATAGAGAAATCAGACATAGATGGCAAAAAAAAACTGACGTGTTGTTCATTCTTCACTACTCCTTTGGAAAAAAAATAGTATAGAGGGGGGTTTCTTTCACATCATTTTGAAAAACCTTTGAAAGTCTATATTTGGCTTAACCTGAATAATGTATTATTGTACAAGTAATTACTTTCTTTGTCCTAATCACCCTTCTTTTTTTATTTGGCGGCAGGGTTGCCATGGTCCGTTTCTTCAACTCTCCCAACATGTTGCATGGTTTCCAGATGCACACTCGGACTCTGCGTCTGTTTCCCCGGCCCGTAGTGGCTTTCCAGTCTTCTTCCTTCCTTGCATCACGTCCTAAGGCTACTTCCTTTTCTGAGAAGCTGTCCAAAACGCAGGCTGTGGAGTTTTTTGCTGAATGGTCCCTGAACCCCACTAATTTTGCCTTTCAGAGGATACACAACAGTAAGAAACTTAGCTCTTCTGTCAGCTGGTTTTCAGTTCATGTTCTCCTGTTTCAAATACAGCCTCTCTCATTGTATCTTTTTCCTTGCAGATATGTTTGACCCAGCTTCTATTGGAGATAAGCCAAAGTGGTATGCCCACCAGCTGCAACCCATCCATTATCGTGTATATGATGCAAACTCCCAGCTGGCGGAAGCACTCAGTGTCCCTATAGAAAGAGATAGTGACTCAGAGCCGACTGATGACAGGTCGGCTTTATTTTGTCTTTCCCCTTTGTGGTTGTTATTTCTTTGTTGTGTTCATTTTGTCACTTACAGGGAGTGTACTGTGTAGTGCCTCTTTATTGTATGGTTACTATTCAAACACAGTTGCTGTTTTAAGTAAAGTATATTTCTGGATAATCATAACAAGTATGCTGATCTAGGGCTTCCCTAATAGGAAGGAATGAATGAATGAATGAATGAATGAATGAATGAAAGGAAGGAATCCTTTGCTGTTTTATATCCAAAGGTTGAGTTTTCAACTCTGCTCATATACTTGGAAGAGTATTCCCTCTGGTAAAGTCAAATGTATCTTCCCTAGCACTTCCAGCTCCTAGCCTAGGCTAGTATCTGTGTAAGGTACAGCATTTGGCCCCTTTGCTAGTAGTAGCCTATCATTGCCTCTGTCTCACCTAGATTCCATCTTAGGTCATTACTAAAACCCTGTAATATCATCAAGATATATTTTTACAGTTCTCGCTATAAGATGCATGAAACACTTCACTGTTACTTTGCCACTGCATGCATGTCTATAGTAAGAGTTGTTTTAATTTTGCAGTGGCAGTGACAGTGTGGAATATGATGACTCCAGCTCTTCATACTCTTCTCTCGGTGACTTTGTCAGTGAAATGATGAAGTGCGACATCAATGGGGACACACCTAGTGAGTATTCCAATGAGTGAATATATATTTGCTTATTGGTTTCTTCATCAAATAAAGCTTTTTAGCTATTGGTAATTTTTGTGTTCTTTGTGTCCTCTGTAGACGTGGATCCTCTGACACATGCAGCCCTGGGAGATGCGAGTGAGGTGGAGTTTGATGACTTCCAGGAGTATTCAGGACAGGTAGAGGAAACTGCTCCTGACAGTGAAAACTCCCCAGACAATAACCAGCCACGTTCAGGCTCCAGCACCACAGCTAGCAGCAGTCCAAGTACTGTTATTCATGGAGCCAACACGGTAAGCTCATTCGGATTGTTATATCACTGTACCTTGTTGTCGATAGTTTCTGCCATTGACCTATGCATATAGAGGTTCCTCTAGAGATAACATGGTTATCAGTCTTTTAAGGGCTCCCTTTTTTGGGAGGAACTGATGCTTTATATAAATGATCATTTTCTAATGTTTATGGGAAGACCTTTTGTTTATAGTGGTAAATCCAAATTTTTTTTTTTTTACTTCCCAGAGCAAGGTGGGATAACACTGGGGAACGCATTTTTTGTTGCGTTAGATCTTACACTTGTTTTTTACTAATTTTTGCGTGGTGAGTCCAGAAATGACCCCAGTTTTTGGCTATCACATCCAGCTTTTACGATACAGGATACCCTCCATTTTTGTCACAAAACATACAAATTTTACATACAATGAAAAAATAATGAAATAATAATAATTTGAATGTACCGTTTATTTCAATTTTTTTTGTTCATACAAAGGAAGTATTGTTACTCTATGACATTTATTTACAGTAAAACATTTGAAAATTTATCGGGTAATCAGTTATGGTAAAAATTTACGCTTATAGCTTTTCCTGGAGTGTTCAGTGTTAGGACAATCACGCTGGATGCTCCAACAATAGTCAGCCATCATATGTTCATCCCATCTACCCTGATACCAACCTTCCATGATCTTCAAATTTTAGTGGGATCGTTCACCCTGCTCATCACTGACTGCACCAAGGTTTTCCGGGAAGTTAGAAAGATGGCTATGCAGAAAATGCACCTTGATGCTCATATTGCATCTGAGCATTTTGTAACTCTCCAAGAGTTTCTGGACAATTTCTGTGTAATTATTTGCTCATGTGTTACCAAGAAAGTCCTTGACAATGGCTTTGAATGATAACCAAGCATTCTTTTCGACTTCTGACATTGTCCTGATGAAATGTTTATCTTTGATGAGCTGCCGAATCTCTGGACCATCAATCACAC
>NC_092866.1:52553770-52556107 GCF_032062135.1 Pyxicephalus adspersus | reverse complement strand
TAAGACTTTTGTGTTGTAAATACGTCAATCTTCTCTCTTTTCAGCAAGAATCTGCTGATTCTGCAGAGCCAGATGAAAAGGTTTTAGGTGTGCTGCAAAATCACTTGCCCAACCTGGCACCAACATTTAATCGGCTAGGAATGGAACGTCGTGAGAGTGAAGCATCTGTTAGTGGGGTAGAGGCACGGAGACGCGAATATGACAATCCATATTTTGAGCCTCAATACGGATTTCCACCAGAGGAAGAGAATGAAGAACGAGAAGAGAGTTATACCCCCATGTTTAACCAGACCGTTAATGGCACTCGGTGAGAATCAGTGTTTAGACATAAGTCAGGAACTCTACCTTTGATCTACCAGTACATTTCATTTCCATGACTTTTGCTTTTACTATTAGCATACCTGGTTGTGCACCTTGTGAGCCTCAAAACCTGGAGTGCCGTTTTATACTAATCCAAACAAACTACAGCCAGGATTATGGTCCCTGCCGCCTATTGAGGGTTTTATTTTAGTGTCTTTTTTTTTTTTTTTTTTACTTTCTGGGCCCTAGCGATTTGAAGATTAGGTAGTTGCAGGCACTAAGGTGTTGCCCATGCTTTAGCATTTTTGTCTATCTAAGACACTTTTTTTTTATAGATATAATAATAAATTGTATGGTTATAAACTCTTGTAACAGAACAGAAAATAAAATAAAGTGGGTACAGACAACAGTAAAAAATGCATAACTTTGAACTTTCAACCAATTTTGACCAATAATCAGAAAAAAGATAAAAAAAAAAATTCTGGTTTAACAATGGAAACTAGACCCATATAGCTAACTGTTCTGGGTCTTCATGAAATGGGGTTAAAGGGTTGTTACCAAAAGAAAATACATTTACAGTGAAATAACAATGAGCATATTTGTTAAACAGTTCTTTAACATTAGCCAGCTCAAGGAAGTCCTAGGTTCCCATAGGGGTTATTTTTGAAAAGACTGTGAGGAGTTTGTCTCACTGATACCATGGAGCGAGATCAAATATGACAAGATTGTTGCCTCCCCACCTTAAAGAAAATAATCCTCATGGAAACCCAGAGCTTCTTGAGCTTTCATACAAATTTCTTTGAATGTGCATCCAATCCTCTCTGGTATAAAGCATGGTGGTTTGAATTTTTTAAATCTCCTATATCCCCAGAGGAAGCTATGTTGCAAAACGCACTGGAAAAATAGAAGTAACTGGTAGCCCCTCCTGCAAGGTAAATGCTTGCTTTGGTCTAGGGAACAGTTTTAAGGGATCTTACCCTATCCCCCATTCCTCTGGTTGCTCACATTCCCCCGTTTCCTCAATTACTCTAGTCTGTGAGCTGGTTCTAGACACACTTACAATGCAGTGATTGTTGTCATACATCGTATGTGAGGATTGTGTGTGATCACAATGTCATGAAAGCTAAAGTAGGCTGGGCTGGACCAGTGAGCACATGCAGAGGAGGAGACCTGCAGGAATGGGGTATAAGTTAAATAAAACAGCTTTAAGGTGTAAAATAGATAATAACAAGCATTCTCTTCATAGGGTGCATTTTGTACCGGCAGGGTTGAGCTTTGTTATCAGGCTTATCAGGCATTTTTTTCAGGGGTTTTGTAATATAATGTTTACCATATCAACCTGCTAGAATTCTTATGCAACTGATTTCACTGGTTACTACTTCATTTTGCTTCACGGACTCACTACTTTTTGTGTTTTTTGTTTCTGTGTTAGATCCCAGAAGCCTTTGCTTCGTCCTAATAGCCTAAAGCTGGCCAGCGATTCTGATGCTGAAACAGATTCTCGGGGAAGCTCCCCCACCTCAACTGTTTCCAACAATAGCAGCAATAATGAGGGCTTTGGGGGCATCATGTCCTTTGCCAGTAAGTTTTCTGCTGCCAGGAAAAGTGAAGAAAATTTACAGATTATGCATTGTTTTAGGAAAGAAATAATACAACCACTGTACACCTTGTCTTCTTTTCCAGGTAATCTGTATAAAAGTCATACCAGTAGCTTCAGTCTGTCAAGCTTGACCCTGCAGACAAAGAGTGGTCGGGATAAGGCAACCCCATTTCCCAACTTTAAAGGTAAGCATTCCTGTAGATTAGGTGAAGTATAAGAAATCACTCCATATCCCAGTTTTGTAAGGTAAGTACCTAGGGATAGGGTCAGTAAACACATAAAGAGGGCAGCTTCTTTTTCTGGGAAGGTAAGTGTTCCCATCTGTAAATGTGGATGTTGGAATGTGACTGGTTGTAATGTAAGTGCAGTGTCTGGGGTGCTCATCTTACATTAACCATTCCATTATCTCATTTATCTCTCCCTGTTTTTTTTTTTTT
>NC_092866.1:52338937-52552428 GCF_032062135.1 Pyxicephalus adspersus | reverse complement strand
CTTGCTTTGATGTGTCTAGCACCTTCCCATGTTATGTTGTTGCTGTAGTTTTTTCTGCATAGCTAGCCATTCTGTGTTGGAAAAAAATCCCCATATTAAATGAGTCTTAGGGATTTAGCTGTTCGACTGATTTGATTGGTTGCCACTAACCTTGCATTTTTCGTCCCAGTATTTGGGCTAAATACTATAATGGAGATAATTGCAGACTCCGGTCCCGCCCCTGCAGAAGGTGGGTCCCTGTAGCATGAGTTCTGCATGTGAATCCACTCCCATCATCCTCTCTACCATCCTACCACATTGTGCTTCTCGTTGATCATCTCTCTCACACACAGTGCTTTGTGCTTATCACTTGTGGTGGTTGTTTTTATAGTTTTTTGGTCACGTCCCTCTAGTCATGTGACCGCATTATCCGGCGTTCATATTTCTTACAGGTCATGGGTAGCTGGGATAATCCCCCACCCATGTTCTTTCTACCCTTTTTGCTCTTACTTTTTATTTTTTTGACCCTGGGTGGTGAATTTAAAACAGCCCTTAATTGAATAAAATATGTGAAGAAACAAACTGTCTGTGTTTCCCATAGTTGCCTGAAGCTTCCTGTAATTCTGCCAGTATTGAAGTATGTACTGATACAGATCTCCAATATCACTGGGTTTATAGAGAGGTGTTGGGAGAAGGAAGAAAGAATAATTATAAATACTTTTGCACCACATTGCACCAGTATCATCTTAATATGTCAGTTAAAAGAAACTATCTATGAAAAAGCTATTTTTTATTATCTTCAGAATAGGAAGTGGAGTGCATAGCATTTTTTAGTTTTACACACTTCCCGCTCTAGAGGCCGAAAATACCACCCTACCACTATGTTTGTGAGACATTGTTAGATAACCTTCCACTGTGTATGAATTTTACCCTGGGTGAAGGAAAATCAATAGTAATTGAAGTTCTACCTTGAAGGGCAGCAAGGCGAGGCTTATTTTTAGTATACATTGCTAATGGTAAAGCCAAGCTATAGATAACGAGTGTATCAATCTTTGTGCTATGGGTCTACATGAACTAAAAAATTATTGCTCTGGGAAAACACAGACAATTGTTTCAGGTACTTTGATAGAAAAAGGGACACTGTGTTTCATTTAAAGGAAAAAAAATCAATCTGGATTTTTAAATTCACCTCTTATTTTTTTTTTCTTTTTCACTGTCATTTTCTTTTTGAATTCTGTTACCCCAATTCTATATTATTGAATGTGTTTGTAATTTTCTGTCCCCATTTGTTCCTTTACAGCCAGCACAAGGCGTGCTCTGGTAGACCAAAAGTCCTCTGTTATAAAACACAGCCCTACAGTAAAGAGGGAATCTCCTTCCCCACAGGGCAGAGCTAACAATTCCAGGTAAGACTAAACTTTCTTTTATTATCAACTAGTATTTTTATAGTTACATACCATAGTCATATGTCATTACGCCATTCTAAGGCCAAATTGGTGAGGAAGCCAATTAATCAAACTGCATGTTTTTGGGATGTGGGAGGAAACTGGAGTGCCAGGAAGAAACCCATGCAAGCATGGGGACATACAACCTCCATGCAGATAGTGTCCTGGACTAAATTCAAACCTTGGACCTAGCACTGAAAAGGACAGATTACTAACCACTGAGCCAACCATGCTGTCCATGAATATCATTATTTAGCACAGATAAAATGCTCTTGATACAAGAGGCTCTGTCACCCACACAACATCGACCATTTTTCCCTGGGACTGCACTCTTTACTTGGCATGCTGCATCTGCTTTACTTTCAGGTACTAAAAGTTTTGTTTTTAGGTTTTATTGAAATGCTGAATTTAATTCTCTCCTGGCCAGGGTTCAGTTATGGATCATCTGTTTGCTTAATTGTCTTGCACCACTACTACTTAGGAATTACAATTTGTACCATGATTGCACTAGACCAGTTGTCCCCAAACTGCAGTTCATTGGTCAGATGTGGCCCTTTGCTTCCCTTTACCTGGCATTGTTTTGTGCATGTTTTGATTACAATAGTAAAATGTGGTGTGTCTACCTTTTTATGTCAGTAAATGATCTTTTTATGTCAGTAAAACACTGTTCATGTAAAGCCTTGTACAGACACCCAAAAGAATAATTTGTGATCCAGCATTGGCACAGCCGGATTGCTTGTTAATGACAACTATTGTTTACTATTCTCTCTATAGAACAGCACTGACTATACAACACTCATTTATTCCTACTGTCACTAGAAACAATTCCTTTTTTTTGTTCTGTTATGAAGATTTTTCTTACCTCCTGTCCTCTCCTGGAGACTAAAGAGGAAGTGATCATGTAATTAGAATTTACTAGAGTTAGGAAAGAAGTAAATGTGTTAGTCAAACAATACAGAAATATATTACAAAGAAGTGAGGTATGTTACTTTGGACTGTTGACTTTTCAACTTGAAGTCTTATGACTTAATGTCACATAAGAGATCCAGTTGGCCATAAACTGTTTTTATATACTTTGAATTTTGTCTCAGGTATAATCTTGTACAATGAATAATCCTTTGTATTTAGTGTCTAACCTTTTTTGTTCTTGCAGTGAGAACCAGCAGTTCCTGAAGGAGGTGGCAATGAGTGTCCTGGAGGGACAAGGAGTAGGCTGGCTAAATATGAAAAAAGTACGGCGCCTACTAGAAAGCGAGCAACTGCGGGTCTTCGTCCTAAGCAAACTAAACAGGTCTATTCAGACAGAAGAAGATGCTCGCAATGATGTCATCCAGGAAGTTGTGAGTTCATCATCATTTTGCTTTTTTTTCTAATGTGAAAAATGTAGAAAAAGAACAGCGCAACGTATGAGTACTGCTCAGTTAAATTCCATGAATTTGCTGTCTTTAGAGTTATATATGTTATGTTATATGTTCCACCTAATATATGGTCTATATGCCTCTCCACACACATTACATTCTTCTTTCAATGGGCCTGATTTATTAAAGCTCTCCAAGGGCGGAGAGAATACACTTTCATCAGTGAAGCTGGGTGTTCCAGCAGACCTGGAATGGATCTGCTAACAAACAGCAAATGCCTTTTAAAAAGTCTATTTCAGGTTTGCTGGATCATCCAGCTTCACTAATGAAAGTGTATCCTCTCCAGCCTTGGAGCGCTTTAATAAATCAGGCCCAATGTATTAATAACTGTAGAGCATGAGCACCTTACTAATTATTAAATTAAATTAAAAATCAGTAAAATTGTAATTATAGTGGATTTTTTCGGTTAAGTACACATTTGGTACAATCAGATTGTAATGAATGGACAGCTTTATAAATGTATTGGGAGAGGATCTTCAGTAACTCATTCATATACGTTTGTGTCTTTATGTAGGAAATCAGCAGGAAAGTATACAAGGGCATGCTAGATATGCTTAAGTGTACAGTGTCCAGCTTGGAACAATCTTATGCCAATGCAGGGCTGGGAGGCATGGCTAGTGTCTTTAGCCTATTGGAAATTGCACACACGCACTATTACAACAAAGGTATGTCCTGCCAATTGTACTGATGAGCAGGGTAGTGTGTTCTTGTGTAATTGCATTATTAAAGTTGCTTCTCTAGATTTTTCTGTTAACATTTGTCGCCAATCTACTAAAATAACGTTAACTCTTTTCCCCTTTGCTGTTTCCTTCCTGAATCTGTACCTTTATATTGGTTTTTCTTGCCTTTATATTTCTTCCTCGCTGTCCCTCAATCTCCTTCTTCGTTCTTGTGTCCTTTCTCTGCTCCTCTCTTTAAGAACCTGAGAAAAGGAAACACAGTCCTTCTGCCGATGGCACTGTGACGCCTGTGTCTAGAGATTCTGTCACCATTCAGAGAGGAGAACCTCGACCTGTTCCCCAGATGCCCCCCCAGCAGCTCCTTCCCCGCCCATCAGGTTCTACGGGCCGGGGGGCACGAGAGTTTGATACACGGAGTCTGAAAGAAGAGAATTTTGTGGCTTCCATTGGTGTGTATAGAACAGAAGAAAAGGGTACATGAGGCAAAGCTCTCAGGGTCTCACCGCATCTCCTGGCATCACTGCTCGCTCCTTGCAGCACCCCATTACCAACCTCTGTTTCCACTCATGGTCACACTGTCCTTAAGGTTCCTTTTTTGTCTGTCTTATAGTTGTGTTTTATTCCACTTTCCTGGTAACTAGACAGGGCATACTGCAGCCTAACAACATTGAACATTTTATTTTTTTTAAACCTTATTTTTGCAAAAAAAATGTTTTACAGTACATAAACATACAAGATAACCATAAAACAACTATAATAACAATAATAGCAAAAGGGGAGGGGAGGTAGGGAGGGGACTCGCACTTCAGCATATATAGATATAAAAAAATAATAAACCATAAGTAACCGGCAGACTTCTACTTTCAAAAAGTCAGCAGGAGATGCATCAAATTAACAAGACAGAATAACATTCCGCGGGCCTGGAAAATAAAATGTAATCATCCCGATATATTGTAAATGTGCCAGGACGGTTACCTGAACTGGTAAAGAATAGCGGTATCAGGAATAGCATAAAGTATAAACGTATACCACTGCTGCAGGAAACGAGTTATACCATCGTCTCCCTGGATTTGAGCTTCCAGCATTTTTTTTTTAATATAAAATAAGGTTTTTAAAAGAGACACCACTTGCTTCATCCACCTCTGGTGTCTGTGGATGAATCCACATATTCATAATGGCAAGTCTAGCTGCAGGTAAACAAACACTGACCCAGGCTCGGGAATGTTTTGGTATAGTACAGGAGAACTTGTCATCCCAGTAGCCGAAAAGCAAGAGGGATGAGTGGTCTGATATAACATACCATAAGTCACAATGTTTACCAGCACAAAACAATTTTAAATTGTCAGATGGGGAACAAGTGAGCAAGTAGATGAAAAGTTCATAGTCCACAAAAACAATGTAAGAGATACGGTGGCAACAGTTGAATATGGTTTTGAGAACACCAGGGTATAGTATGTAAGGATGAGATGAAAGTCATTATTCTTTGCCTCTTTTTCTTTTCTTTTCCTAAAAGACCATGTGTCCTTTCCCAGGTGCTACAGCATCTGGTACATTTGCATCAGTGGAAGTAGAAGTGTGGTAATCTTTCACAGTTGTTGCTGTAAGACCATGAAAAAGGTTGGGATGGCTTTAGGACTTCAAAGCAAACCTGTCGCCTCCTAAGAACCAACTAGGAAAGCAGATTTGCTTAACTGCTGCACCAAGGCTAAACATTCTATGCCTGACATTTTGTCTTGACTTCTGACCAAGATTGCACTGACCCCCACCCCGTTTGCTAAGCCCCTCAATGACAATGGACTACAAAAAAAATAGAATAATATTATAGGGCTTGGTACCTGTGTATCAATAGCTCATCTGTGGTTTAATAAATTGTCCTTTTTATTTCTATGGGGTGGTTATGCGCAAGGTGGGGGTCACTGTAATCTGAGTCATTGCTTATACAAGATGGCCTGAAAATAATGACAGAACTAGGGCAGAGACAAGTGTTGGTGCACTTTCTGTCCTGCAGGCCTTTTCTTCTTTGTGACGTTTCTACATGTATTAGGAAACTTCAGACAACAATTCCAACAAAAATCACTGAACATTTTACTTTGCAGTGACTGTAGAAGACGTTTAAAAACTGGAATTAAGGCAGTATATGTGGCACACATTTGTTCCTCTAGGCAACAAGGTAGTATAGGTAAATCCCTGTGTAGCCACTCTTCCAGTGTAGTTGTCATATAAATGATGCTTCAGCAAGATTGGGGAAGTTTGGATAGGTCAATATACATGCCCTAAACCCGTGTTTTCCAGCCAGGTTCCGCCTAGAAGTTGCTAGAGGGGTACTTGAACATTGAATAGTGAATACTATATAAAAGTGAGGTTGCCACCGTGTAAGCACAGTAAACTGAGTGAGTGTATGTGTGTGTTGTGGTAATGGCTCTGTAGAGTGCAAAGCTGGGTGTGATTGTTTCTAAGTAGCAGTTATGTGTCAGTATGGAAGAATTCTAATTTACTATAAAGGTCATTTGTAGGCTCTGACAGAATGTGACTGATGCCTTTGACAAACAAGTGGTTCATTCCACTGTTGTTTTTTGTTCAGGAGTGTTAAAGAAACACTGTAATCAGGTAACACTTATGAAATGCTACAGCATTGTCTCTACTAGACAAAAAACAAATGAGAAAAAATAATCTTAACGTTAAATAGGTATAGTTTAAAGTATAGGTAATCTGCCAGCCCTTTCCATAGTGAAAAATGGACAAACAGAAAAAAAAGTGCTTTAAAGTATACAAACAATATATTTTGTCAAACTACAGGTACACAGCGTGAACTAAAAGTATACATACATATAAGGGTAACAACAAGTATTACATGTAAAGCAGAATTTTGGCCTGATAGTAGGAGCTATACATTTATTACTATAGAATAATGTTAACCTGTGGGATAAAGTTCTCACATTTCCAGCAGACAGTCCCAGAATAAATAAAAAATTTATATGTATGTAGTTTTTTTTTACCATCTGATACTTTCTTGAGTACTTTCTCTTCCTGTAAAGCTTGCATTGCTAAAACATATTCAGAAAGATCAATGAGTTCTGATGAGCACAGGGCAGAGAAATTCTTCCCTGCTGTCACGCTGAAGGCTTTATAGGCAGCAGCTGGACACCCTGGTAGGCCAGAGTTCTTAGGCTTCATGATCTTCATGACTTAGGCTTTATAAATTATTGATGGATCTTCCCAGCATCTGGTGGGCTGTCTAGGAACAGATCTTTAACCATCTGCTCTCCCCATAGTTTGTCCCTTCCATCTACAGCACTTCTCTTTTAGAGCAGAGCACCTCACCCAAAACATTGCACAGACGTCTTTGGTCAAACCAGATCCTTGTCTTTCAGGAAGAAAAGCTTCTAAATGCACATAGGTTGTGTAGGAGTGGATACCTAATAAAATAAAGATTGTAAGTTTCTGTTTGTACATAAGTTGTAGAAGTTGCTCCACTTTTTTATTTGAATAATATAGGGAATCTAGAGATTTTTTTTTTTAAGCAATAACGTGTGTGTGTGTATGTATGTGTATGTATATATATATATATATATATATATATGTAAATAATTAGCATAGAATTAAATTGGAATGTAATTTAATTACAAACCACCAACCATTAAATCTGATTTAACATACATTTGGGTCATTTGTATAATTTTTCCAGAAACTGGTTCTTCCTTAAAGCAGTAGAATTCTTTGTATGGGCATAATTAGTGAACTACAAAAAAAGTTTGCACAGCCCATACAGTCACCATCATTGTAAATATGTATGGAAGTATGACCCCAAACAATGTACCCTGCCCTTCTATGAAGTGTGTTATAATGTCTGTATGCCATGTGTATGCGTTGTGGTTGTTGCATATTCTAATGATAGGTAAGGAGCCCAATGACCTAAACATACGGATGTCAATCTAGCATTATTTTTGTTCCAGAATGCATGCAAATATTGACTTATAACACATAACTAGACAGACACAAGTTTTAGTTCTCATTCCCATTAGATTATAATAAACAATGTTGACCATGCTTTTACTCCTGTATATAGGATAGAGGGTGTATATAGGGTTGCTTACTTATGTATCTCTATGTATATAGACCTTTTGAGTATATATGCATATATAAATGTATATTTATGTATACTATGAAAACATACATAAATATAATGTATCGGCTACTAATTGTGCCCTTTCTCTCTTACACTTTCTTGCCATTACCCTTGTGCTCATGTAGTGACCTTTCTTGTGAACATGTGCGCTTACCCTCCAGTACAGTGGTGGGTGAGGAAATCTCTGTGTCCATTTATAGCCTGTCTTATCCACATCTGACTCTCTCTGTCTTTCTCTCCTGCTTGCAATGCATCTTGGGTATAGAGTTGTGGAACAAGCATCGGGAAGTGAAAAAGCAAAAAGCTATGGATAAACAGAGTAAGAATCCAGAGAAACCCCACAAACTTTCCCAGATCTGCCAGCAGGGTTGCCCCAGAGTTTTATGCCTCAGGGCATGTTTTAATTGACCTTACAGTAAATGAACTATTAGTTTCCAGTTGTTAGCACCAACTTTTCTCTTAAAAAAGGATTAAAGTTGCACACTTGAAGTTAATAGATTATTTAGTGAATAACCAGAATCTTAGCTGTCAGAGATACTTTTTATTTACATTAGGTGTTTTTATAATGGAGACAAGTACAGCAAACAACTATGTTAAGTTTTTCTGGCTCTGGCTGTTCTTTCACTGCCC
The DNA here is from genome assembly GCF_032062135.1 of Pyxicephalus adspersus. NCBI lineage: Eukaryota > Metazoa > Chordata > Amphibia > Anura > Pyxicephalidae > Pyxicephalus > Pyxicephalus adspersus. Next base: position 52,544,150 of record NC_092866.1, on the reverse strand, counting down.
TATGTAATCACAGGAAAAGTGCAAACAAGCCTTTCAGCTATTCAGTAGTCCGTCTGCACTATAGAGAGGTGGATAGACTATATTGGGAGAAGTTCATCCTTACAGTCTAGGACTGAGTTTAGTATTTGGAATCACTTTTGATATAAGGGATGGGCAGGGTTTTATCAAAACATACACTATATAGCCAAAAGTATATGCCCCTCAAAATAATGATTTATTACATTCTCAGTGAGGCTACCCTTATTGCTACAAATAATATTGATCCAAATACATTTTGGGACGATAGTGAAAAGTAATTGTGGAAACTCCTGAGATTTCTATTATTTTATTCTTTGTGCAGCATATGCAGATGCCACAATACCAGGAGGCCAATGCGTCTGACCTGCTACTAGTCTGCCTTAATTGCAGAATTTTCAGGTGGAGTTTGAAGGGGCCATTTGCTTTTATTTTAGGCACTTATCCACTTTTATTAGAAAAAAGTGGAAAATCTCTCTATGCTAGAGTCATACTCTCCCATGGGTTTGCTCTGGCAACCTGGATCTGATGCCGTTAATTGATATCTGGTAATATCCTGTGTTTGGCCATTGGTCAAGGAACAAATTCTGACTAGAAGCATATCTTTTATTTAAAGACATTTGAAGGGGCTGACATTATAGATGCCCTTCTAAGAATGCAAATTGTTTGGCTTAAAAAACTGAGCAACTTAGTTTATTGAAGTTTGAGTTACTGAACTGGAACAAGTATTCAAATATGTGAAGTCAAATCCATATCTGTTTGCTTATTTCAAGTATGTGATCCAAAGTATTGAAAGACCTGAAAACATAACAGCCGGGAACCTTGGATTTTTATTTGGAAAATAAATCAAATGGTGGCTAATTTTATCTTTTGGGTTTACAGTTTTTTTTTTTTTTTTATCCCATCACATTTTTTATGACATTTAGATGTCATGGTAGCACAAAATCACAAAGCCACGCTTCTACATAATCTAAGACCATGGTTTCCTAACCTTTTCAGGCTCCCTAATAGACTGCACAATAATATTATTGTTATTAAACAGGATTTATATAGCGCCAACATGTTATCCTGCACTGTACATTAAATATAGGGTGCAAACGACAGATACAGACAGTGACACAGGAGGAGGATATGCTCCCATGCCCTCTTTGGTAGGCTATCAAAATCATCATAAATATTATGATTAGTCCTTATAAATTGCTTATGGCTTAATTTTACATATGGATAGCTTGTTACATGCATTCTTCCCAGCCCTAGGGTCTGATTTAATAAAGCTCTTCAAGACTGGGAATGATAGACTGTCATGGGTGATCCAGTAAACCTGAAATGAATTTCTTAAAAAAATGCTATTGGCAAATGTTTTAAATCCTGCACCAAAAATTCCAGGTTGGCTGGATCACCCAGGCCTACCCATGAAAATCTATATTCTCTAGTCTTGCAGAGCTTTAATAAATCAGACCCAGTACTTGGATTTGTACACTTTGAAATCTAATAATTCGGATTTTAATGTTTAATTAAATATCTAGAGACCAAGACCCCATCATTTGGGTATAATACAACCTATCGGGAGCCCATTAGGTCTGTATTCATTATTACACTAATTATTGATGGGCACTTTTCCTCCTGCTGATACCAACAGTAGGACACTATTTTTCCCACCGACTTTGATGGGAATTTATTCCCCCTTTTATTAACTGCAGGTACTAGGCTATTTTTGTTTATTCCTTCCTACCAACCACCTTGTTTTTTTTAGCCACCATTGACTATTAAGCCTGCAACATGTGTTAACTTCCACTGACCCCTGATGATGGGAGGGTATTTTCTACTCCTACAGTCTCACCTCCTTTCCCACAAAGTCTGAAGAACAGTGAACTGGCCCTGTGTTTAAAGAACTGTAGTCTGGAAATAATCCGCGAGGATCCTCTGTAAAATGGCTAGAGATGGTTAGAGGAAAATCATTTGAGTCTCCCATAGATTAAAGAAACCAGCGGGTATTCAGCCCAGTGACGCTAAGCAAGAAATTAGTTTTGGTTCAGAATAAGGCTGGATGGGTGCTAATAGTTTCGGAAGCTGCTTGGTCCCTTGTAAAAAACAGGTTACAACTTTCTAGATAAACTGGCAGATTTTCTATTGGTGAATGATTTGTTGGGGTTTCTTGTCTTAAGTTAGTAACTGTAGTGGTGAATTCACTCCTCCCCTTCTCCTTCCTCCTTCCATCTTTCTGAGCTAACGCTTTTTATTCATGCCCTCACTCCTCTCTCATGTCACTCAGCACCATATAAGCAGGGTGGGCTCTGTCTACTAATGTTTTCACTGCTCCGGTCAACCCGACACAGAACTACCCACAATACCCTGCAGCAGTGAAACCCAGCCACTGCCACTGTTTACATCTATAGCAGGATTGGGTTCTCTGCTCCTAAAATGCCAAATGTATTCAGTTTCACTTCTAATGTCTGTGAGATACGATTGACTTTTTTCATTGCATTGGCCATTAAAAATTTTAATGTACATCCAATCAAAGCTGCCTGCGGAAAGCAGTGAGGCTCACAAAGTATTACATTTGAGGAGGAGTGATATGCACTATATTCATAGTTTAACCTATATATGTATTTTATTACTATTACCACTACTTGTAGTATTTTTGCATTGCCTCATTTTTGTTTTTTCGATGCATCTTGAACAGAAAGGGGAACTTTCTGTATTCACCAGGTGATATTTTCTTTTTGTTTTACCTCTGTACCTCTGAGGATTTCCTATCCTTTTTCTAGAGGTGTTCCCTGAGCAACTTATCAGCTGGTCACATTTATCGATCCCTAGGATATCAAAGACTGGAGAGCCAGACTGTTTTATATGCAGGTCACTGACTAACAGTGCCAGTAGCCAGTTAGAACGAATTCAGCCCTGCTTTTCCTGATTTTTAACTTCAGCATAAATTCTGATTGATTGCTCTGGGAACATAAACCACAGTGTGGTCTGTCTTCCATTTCAGCATTTATCCACTGGCCAAGCCAATGCAATTGTGTTCTAGACACTTGTCTGGCATTGCCATTTGTTATCACTAGATTTATATTATATATTTTTCTGTTTTAATGGCCATGAACCTGGTTAGTTGTATCTTCCAATTTATCTGTTGTTTATAAATCATTGGCAAAGCACACAGATTGTCTTAGAAGTCAATCAGGGTCAAAACGGAAATGTTAAGGTTTTTGGGTGGAATAATTTTACTATGTGAGCTCCATCAGCCTATTTTTCCACATTTCACTATTTCTTAGCTACTGTCTTCATTTTACCTTGTGTAGGCACAGAACAGCCCAAGCAGGTCATTGATAGTGCGGATACAGAAGAGAAGAAGTCTCAAATTAGTGCAGATAGTGGACTAAGTGTCACCTCAGGATCTCAGGTAAGAAAATAAACTTTCCACACTGGGTCGTCCTTGGAGCATTGTTTGGCTATAGTTATGAATATACTGTGTTTGAAAAGAAACATCAAATTCTTTACAGGTGTTTTACCAATTCATCCTCGGAATGTAAAAGCTAAGAAGGCCTGAAATAGGAAAAAAAACAAAACAAAAAAAGATTGGCTTTATATATATATATATATATATATATATATATATATAATTATTATTATTAATTGTTATTATTAAAGGATTTATATAGCGCCAACATATTACGCAGCGCTGTACATTATATATATATATATAGAAGTATCGTACCCCTTAAATGAGCTGATGACCAAATACATTCCTGAATTTGCTGGATGCTTGCCTTCATGTGTGAATGGCAAACCAGTGACCACATATTTAAACAAATTGGAAATTTGGACATCAAGATCCACCAAGCTTGGCCAGTTCATAAATAATTAAGCTGATCTCTAGCACTTATGAAGATGTGTCACATAATCCCCATGTATATGGAAAGAGGGCACAAATTCATGTTTGCAAATGTTTCTGGTTGAGGCCTATGCTGGAAAATAGGTACAGCATGAAAGTATTTGTAAACCCAACATATGTAAACCCAAAGTCAAAATGTTATATAAACTTTCAATATTTAAAAAAAATTGCATCCCTATAAAAATACCACCCGGTGATCTGCCATTACCATCCTTCTGGATGACAAAATTCTGTTGTTCTACAGCATTGTCACCTTCCCTGTTGGAGGACTACAAACAGCCATGCTGACACACATTACAATGTTCACTGTTATCATCTTCAGAAAACTCATCCTGGATAGAAAGTTGCTGCACCTTGCTCTACACGCCTGTCTTTTGTTTGGGAGATTTCCCCCAAGGCTGGACATGGCTTTCTTATTTAAAATAACAAAGATGAGAAATGATAACAATTTGTAAAAAAGCAAAGTGATCTCCATGTGAAAAATGGTTTTCCTGGAATAGTGTGTTGTTTTATTTGCTATGTGAATTGACAGATTTTATACAGATTTCACAGCTATTTCACTGGCTTACCAATCTGTGTGATCATTTACAATCATAGTATCTCTTGGTAAAGTCACCCTGTCAAGAAAACAACTTTGTGTTTACTTTGCTTCTGGCACAAGTCCTATCACACCCTTCCAGGGAAGAGTTTGGCATCCTAATGCCCACTGTGGTTCTTCCCATTGATTCCTACACCAAGACTGTGTCCGTCGGTGCCTAGAGATCAGGGTGAAGAACCACAGCAGCATGTGAGGATCTTCTATTTGACACACCAATGAAGTTAAATAGAGTAGTGTCAGGAGCTTTACTACTAATCTTAAGAAAAACCACTGGTTGACCCAAAAATGTAAAGCTGTTTTCTTTACAGACTACTATTGGAATTGATTTACTTTACTGACATTTATTAAATGACAATTTATTGATAATGCTTTCAAGAACCAATTATTCCATGAATCCATCAAAACTTTTTTAAAACTAAAAATATCACTGCCGTGAGCAGCCCCAATTTGCTGTTTCTAAGCAGCAGTGCATGTTTGTGTACATTTTGGTTTGAGGCCAGGAGCTCGTTGTCTCACTGGATGGGTTGTTTTTTTTATCTCTTGTCTTGCCTCTGGAAGCAGCGGAGTGATTTGGATGGTGTCAGTACGGGACCTTCCATTCTCATTCGAAGCAGCAGTCAGGATTCTGAAATCAGCACAGTGGTAGGATCTGAGCATGCTTCCTTGTATCATGTCACTTAGATGGGGGAGGTTGGGACACTTAGTGATGGACTGAGTCTCAAAGGAAAGAGACTGCTGTTTTTCTACATATGACAGCTTGGTCAACCTTTTTTACAGGTCAGTAACAGCTCAGGGGAAACACTAGGTGCTGACAGTGATCTAAGCAGCAATGCCGGAGACACACTGGGTGGTCCAGGCGGAGGTCGCTTGTCAGGATCCAGAGGTGCCGTGTCAGACAGTGAGATCCAGATGAATTCTCTCACTGGAGCCATATTTGTAAGGACAATTGGCTTTATTGAATATTCTTTAGCAGCCAATTACTAGCTATTGTTCATTTTTGTTCCTAAGTTGTTGAAAGGATGGTTTGGTACTTTGTACATGTAATTGTAAAGTTACATCTCCGTATTATATTGTTGACTAAGAGCGCAGAAGAGATTATTCTAAACCATTATCTCTTTTATTTTTTTGGGGGGGTCAGGGAAAGTCTCAGGCCCTGCGTCCTGGAGAAAGAATAAGCGGTGCCAGTCCAAGTCTTCCACCACAAGATTTCAGCCAGCGCATCTATCTGTATGAAGGGCTTTTGGGTAAGGAACACACTTCTTTTAATAAGTGATGTTAACCATTAAGTACACGTCATGTTCTACACACAAAAGTTTACATGCAAATTAAATTATATTTTGATTATACGTCTCCAGTCCTCTTCTATGTGACGATAACACCACCAACTCTTCAGGGTTTCGCTTTCCACAAGATTTTGGAGTGTGTCTGTGGGAGTTTGAACTTAAATAACCAAAAGCACATTTGTGAGGTCTGGTAGGAAGACAGGGGGTGTAATCCTTGTTCCAACTCTAGTTCTGGTTTTCATTTCTATAAGTACATCACCTTTTATCTGTAGGCAAGTTGCAATATAGATCCTTTGTTTGCCTGTAAAGATATGTTTAAAAAATCAACAATTTCTATGAGGTGTACTAACAATATTGCTTTACATGACTATATAATAGGTGTAATTGTCCAAATCTTTTTGTTCTTCTGAAGGCTTTTCTGTGACTTCACTTTTTCTACTTATTGAATGTTTTCTATATTTGTGGCACTGACCTGATGTAGATGTAGAAGCCTTTGTAAATGTTGTAATTGTATTCTTTCTGATGTAAAAAGGGAAGTTCACTAGAAGTTTTGAATGTCTCTAAGGCGCCTCTTTTACATGTTTCAATATTTCTTTTAATTGTGTATATAGGTAACAGGCGCTCTTTAACCTTGCCTTGCCCTTCTCTCTTTCCTATTTCTCAATTCTTATGCTGCATTGTGCTGTGGCCTGGCTTTGCACAGGAAGAGATAAGGCCTCAGTCTGGGATCAGCTTGAGGATGCAGCGATGGAAACCTTCTCACTGAGTAATACATTTTGCTGCTTCTGCTAATTTTGTTGCATGCTTGTCTGCTGTGTGGCTGTGATACAAGTCTGTCATTAAATCTATTGGCCCCTGGGTACCCTGTGATAAGATGACACTCTTAAACACATCCCTCTCCAAAGAATGTGTTCATGGTAACATTTGGTGGCATCATTCTCCATTGTTTTCTTCATTTTATGTAGCCATTTACCATATTTACTAAAAATGCAGCTGACGTCAAACAGAAGGTGAACCCTGCTGGACTTTCAAATTGATAAAATCACTTCCTCATGTATAAGTTGAATGCATGTATATGTCGGTGTGTAACATCCCCCTTTTAACTGGTGTCCAATGAGCCCCCAAAAACCAGCCTTTTTAAATTGTGGGGGCTGGTGGGTTCTTCCCACCTCCAGTGTAAACTAAGTCTTAAAGTTTATCTATGGGCAAAGATGTTTGTGCTGTAGGCACTACGTTATATGTGATGTGTAGTTCTCTAATTTAGGTTACTCCTATACATTCTTCTTATTATTACACAGTGTTTATATAGGGCCAACATATTTTGCAGCACTGTACAAGTCACAATCTAATGTTCCTACCATAGTCATATGTCTTTAACACAGTCTAAGGTCAATTGTGGGGGGAATCCAATCAACCTACTAGCATGTTTTTGGAATGTGGGAGGAAACCCAGACAAACACGGGGAGAACCTGTGTCCTGGCAGAGATTTGAACCTGGGACCTGGTGCAGCAAAGGCCAGATTGCTAACCACTGAGCCACCATGCTGCCCATATCAGGTGACATAGTTTGATATGTACTGTAAATGGTGAGATGGCTTGTTCAGCTGTGTCAATACAATGTTAATAAAAAGCACATTTATTAACCTTGCCAGTTAGATTGGCTGAACATCCATTGGGCTAATGCACCTAGCAATCACATCCTGCTGTATTATAAGACGCAACAGCCTGGGGTCTATCAGTGGTGGTAGAACAAGGACTTTTAAATGTTGAAATGGATACCGGGGAATTTTTTTCACTGTAGACAAATTGCCTCATTTGAAATTTAAAATGAAAAAAAATTGCCTTCAATTGAAATTTAGGCAAGGGACCCCTCTGTTCTGGCCTACAATTTTTGAGACGTCTTGTGAAATAAAATTTTGCCCGTGTCCTTTCCACTATCCATTTCAACTTGAATGCATTATGTTTCTTAGGGCTCTATTTATAAAACAGACTATCAGACATTTCCTCGTCAGATTCATTTACTGCCATTGAAACACATGCAACAGGAATATTCCCTCGGAAGGAATGTCTGATACCCTGTTTTATTTGGGATGAGGCACAGTAAAAGTGAACTCTGCCTCCAATGTAAATTAAATGTTTTTTTTTTTTTTTTTGTATAGTGCTGCTGGGGCTATAGTTGGTGACATCGTAAGTCTAGGTCATGACATATATTAGAATTACATCATAGTGAAAATTAATGGCAATGCATGTGCTCCATCGTGCACAGGGATCACCTGTTAACCAAACCATGGTTACAATCATTATATACAATATAGCAATACAAATATATGGCAAATAGGTAAAAATACATACATTTTATACAAATCAATTTATTGAATGAAAAAAAAAATCCAAAATCCCCCATAGAAAAAAAAACACTCCCTGCACAATGGGTCTTAATGGAAATATTTAAAACATATAATCTCATTGAAACCAGGTGGTGAAGTTGCATTTAATTTAAGAATAAATTTTACCTCTCTCTGTGACAATAGTTTATCGAAATCCCCCCTCTGGGGTCTGGGTAAAGACTATACAAGACAGTGAATCTCAATTTGAATCTCACTGACATATACCCATGTGGTAGCTTAAGGTATAAGTCTCTCTTTTAATATTGTACATATGTTTGTATATCCGCCTTTTGAAGGGTCTTTTGTTTTCCCCACATAGTATTTACCACAACTGCAAAATGCCAGGTAAATGACGCAAGTGCTGTTACAATCAACAATTGTTTAATCTAGGCTAAATACCTACTGGTATCTGTAAACTTTGCAAACTTCATGAATCTACCTACATTATATACATCTGCCACATGCATAAGTACCTGTATTAGAGCACTCACTAATGTAATAACTTGTCCCTAATTGAGGGTTGTTTTCCAAAAGTAAGGATCTAAATATTTTTTTTTTTTGAAATTGTATGTTTATTGAAAAACATTTTTGTATAGGGGTACAGAAAACCAAAATAAAGGGTACACAACGGGGAGTCAGCAATAGCAATCATTACAAATTACAAATAAAAAGAAAAAGTTTACAAAGAAAAAGCAAAAACCTTATCTCAGACATAATGTGCTATGATAACAATTAAGGAACAAAAAGGAGGTAAGAACCAGGGTAACATTGTGACATTAGCCGCAAAGTAGAGCCATGGGGAAAATCAGTTGGATAGAGTAGTAAAGTACTGGTCCCAAGCCTCCCAGACCACCTCAAATTTGCCCACTGTGTCTCTGAGGAATGCCGTGAGGTACTCCATTAGGCGAATCTCTTGGATCCGCGCGTGAAGATCCTCTATAGAAGGAGGCATAGGCATCTTCGATTTAGTGGGAATCAGCGTGCGGGCTGCTACCAAAATGTGTTACTAATTTGCGAGACACAGCTGGCAAATGCATGGGGGGCCGGCCTAGGAGGTGAGTAAGAGGATCTAGTGGGACCAGGGCTTGAACCACAGCAGCTAATAAATCATTAACACATGTCCAGTACGGCTGGACAAGAGGGCAGAACCAAAAGATGTGTTCTATCGTACCTCTATGTCTACCACATCTCCAACACTTGGGGTCCACCTCTGGGAACAGGTGGTGAAGGACCGCTGGGGTNTCCCCAGGTATAAGTGGGGGAACATCTGGACCCCATTGCTACACCCTGTACCTGTAGATAATTGGAGTCATTGAATGTAAACACATTTCTGCTTAGAATATAACAGTAAAGAAATGACAAATTCATTTTGTTACTGTAATCGTTGGCTGGTTTCTCTGAGGAAGATCCAAATGACATCCAGCCCCTTACTATGAGAAATACTCAAATAGAGGGCCTCTATTTCAATGGCAACCAAGAAGGCTTCTGGAAGGGATGGTAGGTAGAGGGGAAAAAAAATGACAATGAATCAAACACTCCTGATGGATACAGAAAATGAATCTTGCCTTAAAAAGTTAGCTTTCAGGTGTTTGAGCTTTTTTGTCATCTCAACAACATGTTCATGGATGGAAATTGTAAACCCTTATTGTAACGGTATTTGATGTCCTGTCTGGTGAAATTGTCATAATGACATGTTCATGGATGGAAATTATGAACACTTTTCGTAATGATGTGTGATGTCCTGTCCCGGTGTATTTGTCATAACGACATGTTCCTGGGTGCAAAGCACGAACGTTTCTTGTATGCAGTGCCACCTTCCTTGGTTCAGGTTTCCGGGGGATGTCTGTTGATTTCAGCAGCCCTAGAAGTCTTCGTCTCCGAGCTTTGTCATGCTCTGTCTGCTCATTGGAGTGGTCGAGCTTCCTTTTTAGAGTAGCTTGGGCTGCTGGATTTGTGGGCGCAAGTCTGTTACAAAAAAATAATAAATAATAAAACACACCATTATTATTATTATTATTATTATTAATAAACAGGATTTATATAGCGCTAACATATTACGCGGCGCTGTACATTAAATAGGGACCATGATATTGTTTATACTTGCTGGATTTCTGGTAGCCTATTAGTTCTGTTCCCAGAAAACGGCAAGTGGAAAAGATAGAACGTATAACTCGTCCCCCTCTGGTGACAGTGCTGGCAGGCTGGCTGTACTCATACGGTAGATAGCTCTTGCTGCAGAAAACCTTATCTAAGTGGTTGTCAGGTTACAGCCAGATGGCTAAATCCCGGGTGATGCTCCCGGCTAAAATGGGCGGGGGAGAACACTACATGTTTATCCTATCAGTAAAATATTTATTATTCCTGTTCTGCCATAAAAATCTAATTTTAACAACAAAATAATCAAATTGATGCATAACTCCACTTTTCAAGCTGATACACTACAGATTATTAGTGTTTTCATAGTGTTGTCATATGAATAAAAACTTACATTTGAAAAGACTTTAGTTGGCCTTTACAGGAATTTCTCCCAAAAATATATTAATAACTCATACACCATGCAAAGAGTCCCTCTGATCATACATAAATCCTGTAGCACTGCTCAGTATTGTCAGCATTCTCATAAACCCCACCACTTTCTTGCTTTTTTTTAACAAGAAAAAAATCTATGTTGCTTAAGTTTTATAAACTCTGAGAAGATCATTGAAGCTGCTCAGGACTTCCTAAAATGTTATCTGTTGCTTCTGGCACGACATACATAAAAAAAATAGAAAGCAAACCGCATTTAGAATTGGCTTTAAGAGTTCTTTATAACATTCCTATTGCCCTTTAAGAATGCCGCAGAACATAAAATGCCAATAAACTTGCAGTCATGTTCACCTTTACAACATCATGCACAAATGGATTTGATTACCTTGATGACTTAATTTGAACTAGCAGAAGCAAACGGCAAGAGAAATTCTCAGTGATTGATTTAAGTAGTGACACAGTGTGACATTCAGAGAGCCCTGGAGGAAGTGTCACTTCAGAAATAAATTCACAGCAAACAGAGAGAGCAAGAAACAGCACAAAAGAAATTTATAGGGGCCACAGCAAGCTCCCTCAATCATCCTATCAAATTATTTTAACTCCACAGAGGAATGAATAATGGAATCACCTGGTTGAAACTGCTGCAAGTTTCCAAATGGCTCCCATAGTGCAACCAACCCCCCCCCCCCCCCCAATACTTTAGCTTTCTTTATTTTTCATTCATGGGCTAGATGCTGCCGTCAGTTCCAGCGAAAAATGTCCTAAAGAGGATTTTCCTTAAATTGGAAGGATTTATTTTTTCATACCTGTTATGTCTCCAAGACAGAATACAGGTAAATGATAAGTGGATGTTAGTAAGGTTTCCTTACTTACTTTACTTACATGGTATCTGAAATAGCAAATATCTCTGCTACATCATGCAAAATGCAAGAAACGACATTCAATTGGGACCATAAACAACAGCTTATAAAAGACAAAGATGTATATTACCAGTATTAAATACATTTATAGACACCCATCTATTTCCAACAAGCATCTCTGGGCATAATAATCACACTAAAACTAGAAAACTGCAGCTTTGTTGCAGAAAAAAAAAAATATATATATCAAAGTTAGGACACTACAGGATGTTTTCAAAGCACCTTTATTGTGGACAAGCATAACTCCAAAAACAGCTTCACTTTGGCATAACGTAACAAAAAAAGGGTTAGTCCACCAACACAAAATAGCTTACTTTATCAAAAGTCCCAGATGTTCAACAAGCGGCTACACCTGGATTGGACCTGGTACTCACAGGTAATAAGTGTTGCAACTTCAAAGTCTTTTTTCCAAACAACTTGGGCTGCTCAGTCCTGTACTCTCGGACTGACACACCCACATCCTGGCAACTCCCAGACATACTTGTCAGGCCAGTCCAAAATCCCGGTCTGTACAGCAGTGGGATAGGAAGGCCCACCCAGATCCTTGTCTCCTATCCCAAAGTCTGGGCCCTGGAATAAGTCAAAAAAATGGCAAATGCAAGTGGCCAAACCAAATTTCCTGAACCTACTTTTTCCATCATTGGCTTTATTTCAGAAGGACCGCGATCTAAAGCGGGGGAAATGTACCTACCCTCTAGGACCTACCCCTGGCGGCCTGTACAAAATACACACACACACACACACACACACACACACACACACACACACACACACACACACACACACATATATACACACCAGGTAAAGAAGTAACATGTTTTATTTTTCAGGTAAAGAGCGCTCCACCCTCTGGGACCAGATGCAGTTTTGGGAGGATGACACCAGGTAAAGAAGTAACATGTTTTATTTTTCAGGTAAAGAGCGCTCCACCCTCTGGGACCAGATGCAGTTTTGGGAGGATGCTTTCCTAGATGCTGTGATGTTAGAAAGAGAGGGAATGGGGATGGATCAGGGACCCCAAGAGATGATAGATAGGTGAGACTAGTTTCCATTCAACTGCCTGCAACAATAAATCTGGGTGCTTTCCTTTTTTTCTGAGTACCTTTTTCTGTGTTTAGGTATAATTCTCTTGGAGATCATGACAGGAAGCGACTTGAGGATGATGAGGATCGACTTTTGGCTACTCTTTTACACAACATGGTGGGCTATATGATAATGATGAAAGTAAGTCTTATGCTTTATGATATGTATTATGTATTGCGGTCGTCTGCATTGAGCATAATTTTATACCTGATCGTTTTGATAGCAGAACAGTGTTTGGCCAATGGTTTCCCATGAAACATTCTTGTTAACACTTTACATCACATTGGAAAAAATGCAAACTTCAGACGTGGTAATTGTATGATCCCCCCAGTACATGAGTCTGAGTACACAGACAGTGCGGTTTCAAACCTCTTCATTATTGGTGCATTTAAACCCTGATCAACTTTACTAGAAATGTAATATCATTTGGCAGTAATGCTTCTCCTTCATATCATGTACAGGTAGTCCTCGAGTTAAGAACGTCCAACATATGGACGACTCCTACATACGAACGGGGCTTCTCTGCTCGCTCGTGTGCAGGACGGAGGGGGGGGGGGGGGGGGGGGGTTTGCATGACTTGCAGAACAAATCTTTTGCTGAATGTCTAGGCTCCATAAATTTGTTTATTTTTTGCTTTGTTTATGAATAATTCACAGTGAGGATTTTATACAGTAACTGACACCACTCTGCCAAATATTATGTTGAGACAAACATCTGTCCTATTTGCATTTATTTAAATAATGTACCTGTTCCGACTTTCATACAAATTCAACTTAAGAACAAACTTACCTATCCCTATCTTGTATGTAACCCGGATACTACCTGTATAGGAGAGTTTCTGTTATAAAATGGGATTTTAAAAGTATTGCACCTGATTCTGTGGCATTTGCTGAATGCATTTATAGGAGGGTCTAATAATATATTTATTTAAAACCTTATTCACATAAGTATTTAAACAATGCTGCATATGCCAAAGTTAGGTAGTAAAGATCCAGAAAAAAAAGTCTTACTGAATTATTACTAATTAATTGTAATAAACCCCCCTTTTTTTTTTAAAGGTAAACAAGACAGATCTCCGAAGGAAGGTTCGACGTCTGCTGGGGAAGTGTCACATAGGTCTAACGCACAGTCAACAGATTAATGAGCTGCTTGACCAAGTGACAGATCTGGTAAGACTGTCAGATTCAAATTTTTTGTTTAAAAAATAAAGGACTAGGGATATGTATGCTGCAAGTGTGGGCCCTGGTGCACATCATATGTAGAAACAATCTGTAATGTTCATATAAAGTCTTCATAGTCTGTCAATATAGGAAATAGTTTGAAAAGTGCTATGCGTACTGTGTAAAGGACTAGATTCTCTTAACTCCTTTTTGAATGTTTCTATTAGTGTGTAGAACAGTGTTTAACAATCACATTCTAACCATCTGTCAATTAAAACACAGAATGGCCGTGAACTGAGCGTTCGCCCCAGTGGTAGTCGTCACATTAAGAAGCAGACTTTTGTGGTGCATGCTGGGACTGATACAAGTGGAGACCTTTTTTTTATGGAGGTGAGTAAACCAATCATTTAGTTAATAGGCCTTCTTAAAGCACCATTTTTTTCAGTTTACTGAATTTTTCCGACACTGCTGCAGTTTATATAGCATATCCAATGAAATGATTAATTTGAGGGGTTGTTAGTCTTGTCATCTTCTGAGGTGTAGATGCTAGCATGGTAATTTTAATGGTGTTTATTTAACACAGTGGGAAACTAAAATATGTGCAAAAGTTTTGATCCTATTTAGAACTGGCTTCTGTATAACAGTCTAAACAAGTCCCAAATCCAGTTACCATGTGATGCACAATCCTCATAAAGTAATAAAAAACAACCTTTTTTTTTACCTTCCTTGGCTATAGCCAAATCCTCCATTATTTGTGTGTCACACGCTCCCCCTCCTAGATGCTGCTGCTCATAGTAGGAATGTTTTAGCTAAAGAGGAAGTGCTAATTTAAAAATAAATGGGCAGGACTAGGCGTGGCCAGGTGCTGATTTATAGGCTATAGACGTTTGAATCAACAGTGACAATTCTAATAGCTATTCCCCCTGCAACATTGTTTTTTTTTCCCATTTTATTGCATGCAGCTACATAGAATGGCAATATTTCCATGAATTCAAAGGAAGTGCTGCATTGTTGCTTTCCCATAACAGGAAGCTGTAATGTGTGGCTGCTCATAAGGCATTGTCAGTGTAGAGGAACAGATAGCAACCACTTGGCTTAGGGAATGAAGAATCATTTTCCACTATCACTTAGCAAAGCATTTTTTGTGCAATTAGTAAAGAATAGTCCTTAGAATTTCTCCTTGTGTCTTCTAGGTTTGCGATGACTGTATTGTATTACGTAGTAACATTGGAGCTGTGTATGAACGTTGGTGGTATGAAAAACTCATTAACATGACCTACTGCCCCAAAACAAAAGTCCTTTGTCTGTGGAGAAGAAATGGACAAGAGACTCAGCTGAACAAGTTTTTCACCAAAAAGGTGAGCCATGACACAGAGGAACTCATAGAGGGGTTCACTTACCCCTTTAAAAATAACAGGAATCATTCAATTTAAAATAAAAATTAGTACTGTGGTATGCCAAGGTAACAATAGGCCAGCAAATAAGTAAAACCTTTTTTTAGTGTAATCTTTAAATATCTCCACAGAAGCCTTTGTGTTCTCTGGAAGTCACATTTATCCTTTTTTGTACCATTCAGTGGTCTGCTTCTAAAGGGTGCTGAGGTATCCATATTAATCTGTGGAATGCCACAATGTATGGTGACAAATCTGAGCTGACTTCAAAAATTTTTTGTGCTCCCATAATCGTTGGTCTTCAATAAAAGATGTTTTGATGGATTTAAAGATATATGCAGAGTACTTGCATGGTCTGCTTTGCTAGGCAGCTATTAATTGAAGTATGTTTAAAGCTGACGAATTCACTTTGACATATAATGAGAAATCAAATGTTCCCAGCCACCATTGACCAGAGACCTTAGTGAGCCATTCAGGAACTAATAAAAATGCTGGGCTGGTGGTACCAGGAGGTGGCATCCAGCATTGTTACAAATTCATGCTGTGACCTCCATAGCTACTTGTACAGCCAGCAGTAGTTGTTTGTGGTATTTTGTATCACCCCTGTACAGTATTACATTCAGTTTTTATTAAATGTCTATTACTGCATCCTAGCCTGTTGGGTGCAAAATGCCTTTTTATCAAAAAGGGTAATATATTCCTAAACCTGTTCCAAATGGAACAACTGGGGTCAAAAATTTTATGAAAAATTTGACTAGTCTTGTTTTTTCCTAAATTTTTCTCTCACCTTTTCAGTGTCGGGAGCTGTATTACTGTGTGAAGGAGAGCATGGAGCGAGCAGCAGCACGGCAGCAAAGCATTAAACCAGGTGATCTCTTAATTCTCTGCCATAATGCAGTCTTAATTACAATCATCAGTTGCTTGTGAAGTATCAATAGGTTGTTTTATTCTTTGGAAGCTGGGATAAGTATTAAACGCTCAATTCACTATATCGTGAGGCATGTGTTGTTTGCCATATTGATCTTATTTTTAATCCTTTACTGTTTTTTAAGACTGTTGTCATTTTTGCCTTATTTTAGCCTCCACAACCAGGGTCTCATCAGAGGTTACTGGGGTTTCCATGAACTCTGGATGATTCAGCTATATGATGGTGTCAGGACCAGTTCCACTTGTCAGAGCCAGCAGCGTGACATCGATTGTCTTTTTAGCTCTCTATAAAGAGTGGCATTTAAACCACCTATATACCAGCAATTTTCCTTCTTACCACGACTATATTGGGCATTTTGTCATTGACCCCAATGAGTTTTGTTTTAGTTTGGTTTCAGTGTTTGTTGCACTGAGGTGAAAAGGCTGAGAAAGGCTCTCTTTTTGTCTAACTTGCTGGAGTCTAAGCTCTAACATTGTGGAGTAAATTTAGCTAAATTTTAAACATCTCAGTTTATAAACGGATTAAGGAACCGGTACTTGCAAATGTTTAGCGCTCTCACATAAAGCACAAATGATATCACACAGATGTCTCTTTTGATCACACTAAAACCTGAAGTTAGCAGTGTGATCATTGAAACCTCCAGCCTGTGTGAGATCAATATGTCTTAGCTGCTTTTGTGTCTTAGTGGTCAGTGGGAACCCAAAATTTCAATTAGGAATGAGAGCCACAAAGGAGGTGTCTTTAAGCTTATATCACATTACATCATGTAAGGAAACAATTATATACAGATTGCACAAGGAAAAGGGTAAAATATTGGTATCGTACCTGGTCATCACAGCACAGGTCATGTGAAAATATGGTTGATCTCAAGCCTCCTGTCAAATTTTCTTTGCAGGCCCAGAGCTTGGTGGTGAGTTCCCTGTTCAAGACATGAAGACTGGGGAAGGGGGTCTTCTTCAGGTGACCTTGGAAGGGATTAATCTGAAATTCATGCACAGTCAGGTATGAGGGGAGTGTGAATGTGGTAGGGAGTATGACTTAGGTGTGCAGTGTGTTAGTACATTGGGATGAGGGAGGACTCCAGCACTCTTTATGGTGATATGGAGGTGATGATGTAGCTGGTGTGTCCGTCCGAGTCCAGTAACATTATGTGCTTTGTGTTTCATGAGTTGTGTTTTATTCCCATAAACCCATTACATGTGTGTAAAGTGTTTTTTTGCAGTGTAGTCATGTCGGGGGCCAGGGTGGGCAACATGTAAGTGTTGGGGGGATACAAGTGTGCAAGTTGCAGTGTGCCGGGTACCCCTATATCTTAGCTCCCCTCTGTCTCTCAGTCTGTGTTTTCTCTGCTTGCTGTAGCTGTGTGACACATGTGCCGTTTCTCGCTGTCTCTGCTCCATGCTGCCCTCTGCCTGCCGGGGGTGGGTGGTGTCTGATGCTGTCTCTTTGTAACCCCTCCCTGGCTCGGGCTGACCTCTCCCAGTGCTGACCCTCCATACACAGCTCATCCACAGGTCACCCAGGGGCAGAATGTAATCCTCCAGGTCACCTTGGTGGCCTTCAAGTCATCACAAGGTCACCCAGGGCTCCACAGGTCATTTTAGGGATCATTTGGCTCTTCATCTCATAGTAGATCGATCCGGAGGAAAGGAGGGGACCGAAGGAAGATATCAGTGTTAGAGGTCTACAATACATCCACTGGCTTCAAAAAATTCAAGAAAAAATGAAACCTGAGCTTAAAAAAATAGGCGTACGCTGACACTGCAAGTCAACACAATAGTCATTGATTTTCCCCATCAATGCAGCCTGAGCAAGGCCTGCGCTCCGTGCTGGGTGAGGAGCAGGGATGGATTTGATAACGGGGCTGCTTTTTCCTGGCCTCCCCGTGTTGATGTCTTGGTCTGGGCTGTGTGTTGCTGGGGTTTTAGAAAGTGAGGGGAGGTGTGGTCTCACTGTGTCACTAACAGTCTCATTTCTCTCCCACGCTCACTCCTCCTGCAAGGAGCGGAAGGTACTCACTCTGCCGCCATCTTTGCTTCTCGCTGCTCTTTACCCTCCCGTTAGTTTTTGAGCTGTCTGTGCTATCCCCCCCCTTCCCCTCCGTCTGACCTCCAACACTTTTCTCCCCCCCGGCTTTAGTTATGGTTTACCTCCTGATATTTTGCTGTGTTAGGGTACGTCTTCCCATTACTCCAAAGCTGTTTTTTTCCCCCTTTTCACACATCAGTCTGTTTCAGAAATGTTGTGAACACCAGTGGAAATCCTGGATATGAAAAATTAACCAGTGCCTTCTGTCTCTCTCCCTTTCCCTCAAAATCTCTCTCCTGATTCCCTATCTTGTCTCCTCTTCCCTCCTTCATTATCTGTTTTGTCCATCCTTTCTCTCTCACGTTCACCCCTTTGTTTTGCCTCCGTTGCACCTTCATTCAACCCTCTTCCTTCTCTGTACCTTTTCCTCCCCATTTTTCTGTCCCCTCTCTCCTCCAGGTTTTCATACAGCTGAATCACATTAAAAAGTGTAACACTGTACGGGGCGTCTTTGTCTTGGAGGAATTTGGTAAATACCGTCATTGTGCTGCTGGGTCTGTATTGCCATGGCAGTAACTCAGAAAAGAGGGTTACCCCCAAGAGCTTTTGAGGAAAGGGAGATTTAGTAGTTTGCAGGGTGACATGCAAAGATTTGTAAGGGTATCTGAGTTACTGCTGTAAATTCTGCTCTATCTGCCTGTAGCAGCTCTGAAAACCTTCCTTCTCCAGATCAGGTAATATGCTACGTCAGCTAAGTGTCTTTAGTTACACAGAATAGGTAGACTTACAAAATTGGCTTTTTTTATCTTCAGATGACTTCACAACTACTACTGAGCTGTTTTACTATTATGCTGAAAGTTGACAGTTGACTTTTTCTTCAGTACCCATACACAGCTAAGGAAGATCCCTACATCTCAAGCCATATTTTAGGTCTCAATGGGCCACATATATTCCTTTTAAAAGCTGTATTGCAGAATCAATCCAATTTTTCAAAAATATTGCTTTATGTTTTAAAAAAAAATAATACAGTTGTCAAAAAGCACTTTGATTTTTCTCTTAAAGGGCAGCTTTTAAAACTAAAAATTTTACAAGCTTCTTTGAAGGTCAGTGTCACCCTTGCTTTAAGGTACAATTTACTAATTAGGAGCAGTAGATTCAGCTTAACTGCCCACATGCTTGTTCTGGGTCACGGACTTACTAATAGCTAAAAAAAAATCATCCACAATTTCTGCCATATTCTGTCCACAGAAGTTTCCTTGAATGGAAAAGCTACCTTTAGTAAATGGTTGTTCCTTGTATTTAATGCTAGGACAGGCCCTTGACCAGAATGGTTTTATAAATCAGGCCTAATAATGGATCTTTTTTAAATCAGATTTAAAATCATAAATAGGTAAGAAAAAAAGCAATATATTTTTATAAATGTTGCAGGAGAATAGATGGAAGCCCGTAGCTTAAAGTCATCTGAAGGAAGAAAATCCATTAATGAGTCCCCATTCAAAAATATTCTTACTTGGGACTGTTTCACACACACATGCACACACCATATGCAAGAGGGGTGCCATTATCCAGATATTAATTCAGGTATAGGTTAAAAAGATTGTGAGACCTGTGTTCTATATACACTTCACATAAAGGTTAGGTTTTAATATATATTTTTTTTCAAATGTAAAAATTTAGTGGTAGTGTTGCTTGGGATAAAAATTAGTCACAAACCTGAGAAATTCATGAGTTCATAATAACCAACTTCAGAGGTTCCTTAAGTTCGTACAAGTTGCAAAAACAACCTTTAGATCCAGATATATAGCTTGCAGAAGTCCTTAGGCAAAGATTGACATTTCTTGTCAAGCTTCCTGTAGGCTACTTATTGCAATAGACAGCCCCATTAACCATTAAGGCCGGTTCAGCAAGCATAGGGGGAGGATTACCCCAACCCATCATGCACAGGGTAGGTGAAACTTTGCATGTTATTTCAGTTGTCTGTATCTGTGAATCTACTGCTTATATATTTTTTTCAGTGTGTGCTCAGTTTAGATTTTGTTAGGTTTATGAGATGATCCCTTAAAATAAACAACTTCACGTGCAGCCTTTTTATTATAGCGGAGCAACCATTTATATTTTTTCCTTTACTATAAAAATTAAAGCAGTTCTGCTAAAAAGTCTTTATGGAAAGGCCAAATTGTTCTTTTCCACATGGGCTGTGAACTACTTTAGCAGCATCGGTTGCAAGTGCCCTTTTGCACCCATTTCTGCAGTGATCAAGGAGTGCCCTCTTCTGCGTACCCCATGCTCCAGCCCTGAGTAAAAATCCAGTTGCTTCAGACTACGCAAAATGTTCACACTGAAGCAATATATACATTCAGGGACCCTGGTTACCACACAGTATGATATTTGCATGATGCAGTATCTCGATTCCACAGCTCAAAAGACACCGCAGAAACAAAAAAAACGTACAGTGCTTGTAGATGACCAAACTTTTAGGTGGAATTGTAGCCTATACAATTTGCTTTCAAACTCCAAATTACCAGGACTACCACACTGATGTATTAGAATACTTGCACAGAAACCTGTTAGGTATTGGTGTCCTACCTCATTTCTCTCCCTCACCCAACCTCCATTGCCAAAACACATATGGTTTTTCTTTGTAGGTAAATACCAGAGTCAGAGCATACATATAGCACAAGCAAACAAGTGAGTTCTAATAGGCAAGCTGAACATCCACAACTCTCAAGAATCAACATTAAGGAGAGGCTACCTTTTTAGTGTGAGGGATAGCATAAAACCTATTCCCCACAGCAAATGGAATTCTTACTGCTTAAGTGACCAAAAACAATGGGCCTAATTTAATAAAAGTCTCCAAGACTGGAGAGAATACACTTTCATCAGTAAATCTGGGTGATCCAGCAAACCTCAAATGGATTTCCTAAAAGTCATTTGCTATTTGTTACCTGATCCATTACTGGTTTGCTGGATCAACCAGCTTCATTGCTGAAAGTGTATCCAGCCTAGGAAAGATTTAATACATCTCGCCCCATGTGTACTGGGGTGCAGTGTACTGCCTGTTCACCTATCAAGCAGGGAGGCTGTAAATATCCGTGGTTACTCCCTGCAAATGAGACCTAGATGAGCAAGACTTGCTTATTGATTGCATTTGCAGATCCTGTTTAATATCACTTTTTAATATGTACGACCATCTTTTATTAAACATATGGGACAAGAAAGGATATCAACCTATCTTCCAGGCAGGGGGTCAGTTGACAACCCACTAGGCACTGTATACCTATAAAGGTTGGGGCAAAAGTGACCGGTTCTCTTCAACTAGTTAAAAAGTGGAGGTTTTGAACTATTTAAAAGATGAAGTTAGTTAGGTCTATAGGTTAACTAGATGATCCCTACTTTTAATAGTAAAGACTCCTTATGCTTTCAAGACACATAGCACTTTTATGTGGCATTGAATATATCACCTAAAAGTATTCATGCTGACAATGCTGAGGTGTGTGCCCCAAGGTTATACTAAAAACATCTTCAATCAGAAGTTTACCTACAATGTGTTTTGATAAAGTCTGTATTGTCTGTACATTTTGCATTGTGTGTGATTGTTGACTGACCCCCTGTCTGTCTATCCAACAACTTCTGTGCCTCCCCCTGCATCTGTATCTTGCTTTTGCTGTAGCAGCGACTGATCTGATGACTTCTGTTAAAGTTAACCTGTACTCTTTTTATAACCAGTTATAAGTTATTCCTAATGGTTAATGTCACTGAATTTTCAATTGTACCTTTATTAGGCAAAAATAGTCTTTGTGCCCCTCTGGGATCTGGTTTCTTTTTGATCCTGAACCTGATTTCACCTGTTGCTATGGCTATTGACTGGTAAGGGCTGTTTCATCAGACAGTGAAATAGCAGTAAGCAGGGCTTAGGCTACGTACACATGCCAGATGATTCTCATCCGATAATCCCCTCAGGGCTGATATCGGACAAGAATCTGGCATGTGTACAGTGCTGGTCGCCTGAATGACAGCCCTGGCGGATCCACGGACGATGAATGATCGTAATTTAAGTGAAGGGGAGAGAGGATAACTGAGTGCCGCTCCGTCATTCTTCCTCTTCTCTCTCCATAGAGCAGAATGGTGCTGTATGTACATCGCTCATTCATGCATTGTGCAGTTGTTTGTCATTGAAAAGGATTGCGAAAGATCCTTTCCAATGACATTTATTGCACATGTGTATGTAGCCTTAGGCCTAAAGTCACAGAAAGTCAGTAACAAAGTCAGAAGAACGGAAGAGGTTTTCCTGGCAGACAAGGTAAAAAGCAGGCACCTTAGTAAGGTGGCTTCCATTAGGCTGCCCATACACAGGCCAGTTTCCC
This sequence comes from Pyxicephalus adspersus, assembly GCF_032062135.1. Lineage (NCBI taxonomy): Eukaryota > Metazoa > Chordata > Amphibia > Anura > Pyxicephalidae > Pyxicephalus > Pyxicephalus adspersus. The sequence goes on along the minus strand of NC_092866.1, from coordinate 52,521,576 downwards.
TGTTTGAATAGTCCAGACTGTGTTACTGAATCAACCATAAAAAGACATTAAAAATGTATAATAATTGCTGTTGTGTGGTAGATTGATCGATTGACTTGTATCAATCATCAATTATAAATCAATTTAATAACTGAGCTGACAAAACCCAACTTGTGTATTGCTGCTATTACTGCCCTTAGGCAATATATCAATTTTAAAGTATATGTAAAGCTAAAATCTATTTTGAATATAGGAGAAAAATGAAACCCTATCAGGTTTGTTATTACTGTCCTTATCCCCACTGTGAGCTTTAACGTGTTTTCTGTTTGTGCTTTTGACCAAAAAGTCATAGGTAATCCAATTTTAAAAGTGTGTGTAAATACACCTGAAGTTGTAAAACAGAGTACAGGTTGACTAATAATGTTTGGTTCTGGAACCTAGAATTCTAACAGACTAACACCATAGTCTTTTTAGTCTAGATTGCTTTAGTTGGTGCTCAGCTGTGGATCTCAGGACCTCCTGTATCTTTTCCATATAAATATATATTGAGTCTTAAGTATCAATCCACCAACTTATATGATAAAATAGCCGTTAATAAATTCTTAAGTTTTTAGCTTCCCATGGGTTTTTTTTAATGACTTTGACAATGATGGGGATGAAGAGGTTTGCATAGGTTTCCACTCTTTCTGCACTCTGTCTGCAAAGGAGTCTGATATTTTATATCTATCATGCTATGGAGAAAGAGTGGGAATAACCCAAGTTTGATGGGAACACAAAGAACTATAGTGGGAGATTTCTCCTCTGGAGTTGCCAGTAACCAGAAGTTCCAGGTTGCTTATGAAATCAACCACTGTCAGTAACAGAAATATCAATTTGGGTGGTCGTTTAACGACATTATGTAATATTAGGGAATCATATAGGGTTGGGAACACCTTTAGGTCCAGCATTGAGCTCTACTGCTGCAGGAAGTTATATGGTTGTCTTATTTTTGTTGACCTAATGAAAAAGTGCAGTAACACATAACATTAGCCTCCATACTTTGCTCATCTTTATTGTTTTTCACACTACAGTTAAAATGACCCATTGATTAGGGCATTTAAATTGAACCCATAAACGCCAACTTGTGAGTTGACATAATGTCCAGCTTATTGATTCACTAAGAACCAGTAATAGTACTTCAACATTCCTGGTCCTTCTAATTGCTATGTATCCTTTGCCAGCAATTCTCAACCAGGGTTCCTCCAAAGGTTGCTATGGGTTGCTTAGTGGATTTAACACATGACTGAAAAGTTATTCCAAGGTCTCTTTTGGGTTAAAAAAAAAAAAAAAAAAAAAAAAAAAAAGGCTTCTATAAGCCGAATAATGATTCAAGCCTTATCACGGCAGCTTCTTCTGTATACCAAATATGGGTTATTTTTATTTTAAATATTTAAAGGTTAGTCCTCTATAAAATCATATTGCTGATTTGATTATGTTTGAGGATTGAATCACCCATTAGCTGCTTATATCTTTAAAGAACTCCATTGGTGAAATCTCTGAGCTCCAGGTTCTACCCAGTCAATATTATGATGGGCTCTCATTTTTTCTCATTAGATCTGATATTTTATTCAGGTAGAAAGAGGCTCTCTCTGCTAGGACAGGGCCTTGAAATCAGAAATGGAAAATGTTGCTAGAGCCCTTCACAAGGACTTAACAACATTATTCTTGGTAACTATTGTAAACCAACTCGCCAGCTAGCTACCTGACATTTGCACAAGCTTTTGTAGGCTCTTCTCTTCGAAACATAACCACTACTGCTTAATTATTTCTACTGACCTTGCTTCCCTGGGTGTCATTGTGCTACTTGATTTACTGCTAACATTGTGACCCTGTGGTCCTAACTCCCCTGTATCATTCTGTCTGTGACCATTCGTCCCCCTGGGTGTTCTCTGTAGGCCCTTGGCTGGGTGTTCTCTCTCCCTTTGGTCTTGTGTCTTCTCTCTGTGTTTTTGAACTCTCTGTTTTGTTTCTTGGATCCGGTTCTAGTTCCTGAAACTAAAGAAGTGGTGAGCCACCGGTACAAGACGCCTATGGTAAGTAGCTATAACGTTGGTATCTGACTGCTGGAATAATTGTATGAATAGTAAACTGAATGAGTACATGGAGTACTGGGGATCTATCGAGTGATTGATTTGTGACATGTGACAGCATGTGGTATGGAATCTCTGATATCCTCTATATGATATTTGGAGTGTTCTATCAATGCATACAACTGTAATACACTTCTCAGTGGCTCCACAGAGCTTTAGATTTCTCTTTAATCTCCAAAAAGGTGAACTATGATTAAAGTATATATATTCATATGTGATATAGGCTTTACATACCAGTTAGACTATTCTCTCTGGACCTCCCGATCCTCCCAGGTAAACTATTTAATAGGAACTACAATTAATAGGGTGACATCAATTTTGCTTTTGTAAACAAAATTACTACAGGATTGTCACCCTTGCTGCTGTAGCTGCTTAGGGAACTTGATATTTTAAGATATTTAACATGTCATTCTGCAATGAAAATGTCCGCTGATCAAATCAGTAAACATTGGACAGTGGATTTCACCCTTTTCTACTCTTAAACAAAATAGGAACAGATTGGAAAGGAGTTAAAATAAGGATGTAGGTTGCCTCTCCTTATTGCTGGGCATTTCTGCAGATCTTTTGACATCAGTACTTTAAGCAGTTACCTGAAGCAAATATGGAGATGAGAAATTCTGACTTTCCTGGCTGGGTAATAGTTCTGCATCAAAAGAAAATATTGGCTGTGTTGATATTGCAGATATTTGAAGAGTAAGGAGCTCCTGGGGGCTGATGAATTTCTGTCTCCATATCCCAGTAGATCAACATTTTGACCAGTTCTTCAAGGTTAGAAGCAGGCAGCAAAATCCTGTGTTCAGCTAGTGTGTGTAGTAAATAAGAAAAATCCAGGGTTGGTTTCCGTTCCAATTTTAGGAAGTCAATAGACAGTTTGTGAGCTTTGTTTTAAACATATACCTCATCAGAGACCAAATTACTTCATATTTTAGGAATCAGTGCTCCCAAAATTGGTATATTTTCAGTGGGTGAAGCCAAACAAGTTAAGTTACATATTTCTCCTGGTCAGAACCCCCAGGTATCCCCAGGCTTTCTTTACCTGCTGCAGATATTTTAAACAAGTGTTTCTTGCTACGGTATTCTCATTTCACATGTTCTTTACACCTGGAAAAATGCATCAGGAACAAAATAGACGCTGTAGGCAGGGGTAGAGCTGAGAAATTTTATTGGTAGATTGTAATTATTAAAAAACAACTCTTAAGTCAATAGACATGACAAGGTAATGGTTTTGTTTTGGTATTGTCCATTCTCCATCAGTTAGAAAAACTGATAAGGACATAAGCAACAATAAAAACCTGACAGGGATCTATGCTTTCCCCAATCTGTCAAAAACTGGGTATGAACAATACTTTTAAAGTTTGACCAACCTATTAGGACAAGGCCACATCCCTTAGTACTTGAACTGAAACACAAATCCTGAGGAATTACCTCTGCAAATGGGAATTTTAAAGCCAGTGAGTATAGATTGCACAAATATAAATCAAAACCATACCTTTATTTAACATCATTAATCATTTTCATGTGTAAAATGAACAGTAGAATTACTTCAGCTACCCCATATGGTGGGTCCATTATGGGAAAATGACACTGGTAATGTCAGCTTGGGTTACCAATTACAGCAAGTGGGTAAATGAAGCCTTGGAATAGATTTATGGGCATGCTTGAAAATAGCTCCATCCTAAGTGCTTCTTCACCCAGCTGAAGTAAGTGGTGACAGCTATTATGTAGTCTAACTAGGTGTCATCACTGCGCCGTAAGACACAACAGATCTCTTTTTAGATTGTGGACGTCAGGTTAAATGAAACGGTTGCTAGTCAATATGAAAGCTCCGGCCCTTTATAAAGAGGTTGGTGCTATCGTCAATTTATTGCTGCTGCTACCTAGTGGGGTGTCCTGCCTTAATCTTGCCTGTCAGTCTGAAATAAAAATGTGCTCTCTTTTTCTTTCATCTCTTGCCAGGCCCACGAGATCTGCTACTCTGTTTTGTGTCTCTTCTCCTACGTGGCTGCCGTCCGAGGGAAAGAAGCGGAAATGAAGAGCAAACCCCCCCGGCCTGTGTCCAGCTGACCCCCCTCACCCCAAAAAACCAACCTGTGACCACACACTGAATATGCGCTATGCCCTTTCCCTGATTGCTGGCTCCGCTGACAGCTATTCCATTGGCGTTCTTCTGTAACATTCCTCCTGTATGCGGAGGCCGCACAGGTTTTCCCTGTAGTGACTTCACTTTGTGTGGTGACTGCATTTTACAGATCCCCTCGGCTTTAGTGTTGTGTGTTTGTGTGTTTCTGGCCTCTGTGTAGTTAAAACAAAACAGCTCTTCCAAGACAATGGCATTGTTGCACCCATTCACGGCCTGCGTTTTCTTGTGTGTAACAGTCGCCGGCCGTTAGTACAGGGCCGCTCCGGATTTGTGAGCTGCAAAAGCTTGCATTCTATTACCCACTCTGAGTGCTGTGTTTGATGTTCAAGCAGAGTATGGCTTCAGAGTTCTCCCCATGGGCTAGGACAGAAATACACTACAAAAAGCCATTGTGGGATTCTAGCAAAAAAAAACAAAATACAAAAAAATGGTTAACACATTACCCAGGCAGGTGTGGAACCTCATGGTACAGAGTGTAAATATTAAGATATTTAATGCCCCATACCAGCCATTTCCCAACACTGCATGGAGAGCACGATGTAAATATCCCAGTCTTTCTTATTTATAGAATTCTGTACAGATTCTGAATGTGCAATAAACTGGCATTCAAATGCTGCTTGGACTTTGACTTATTTTTATGTTGTGTAGTGTTATTTTAGTTGTGGCCACAAGGGGGCAGTATATATTAACCAATAAATAAAAGACACCAAGACACCAACAAGATGCAATGAAACTTTTTATTCTAGCAGAGCTTCTTCATGGTTTTGTTTGTAGTGATGGCCAAAGGTGAATGGAGCTTGGGACTGGGGCAGGTTTTAGGGTAGGGAAAACATTCATGACCAAACTGACAGAATGGCAGGGGTGCAGGGAGCTGGATGATGATGATGATGAACCCTTGCCCAACCCAGTTATTGGCCAAAGATTTGCTCTAAATGGGGTGGGAGGTAAGCTACAATTACAATAAGCACCCTGGTACAATATTAAAAGGCAGCGACCCTGACAAAATTTAGATTTGACGTCATATGAGACGCAAACACTACTTTCAGCTCCTCTTTGTACACTAACACAAGCCATATGGGTAAGAAATGATTAAGTACAACAGAAATACAGTTTGTAACTAATCCTACCGTGATAATCAACACGGCATCAATATGCATTTAGGATTTGAGGGTGGGAGGTGAACAGAAACATGTTTACAAAATATATGGGGTCATTTCATGACTTATGACAAGAATTATGAAGGAAGCTGTAAAGTGCATAATTGTTTTGTCGTATATATACTTCATGTAACAGGTAATTTTATTTTTGAGTACTTAATGCCCAAGTTTCTCCTTAGGATTGCTGAGATTTGTAGTACCACAAGAGCAGACCGTTCACCCAAACTGGCAGTCTTTTTAGATGTCTTCCTTCTCAGTGGCCTTTTGGTTCCCCTGAGATGACAGTACAGGTTTGCTGGCCTGGTCTGTAGCGCTTTGATCCTCCGTTAATATTCATTTAGTAAAAAGGCCGTCAGTGGGGCTCTCTGTGCAAATCTGCATATCAGCAGCTTGGATAATCCACCCTGAAGCCAGAACATTTCACAAGTTGTTTCCTTACGACACAGCGTTTTGTAATTTCAGATTGCTGTCTTGTGAAAAGAACTTTAGGAAATAATGTGAAGACCATCTGCAAGAGACTTTACTGAAAATGAGTCATTTTGAAATGCACTTTTTTTTCGTACTTTAGAATAAAAATAATGTTGACTATGCTGGTTTCCTATATATATTCATTTAATGCAAGACTCAAATTTGGATTTAGATTACTGGAAACTGGTATTTTTACCAATACAAAAAAAGGAGTTATCCCCTCTGGCAAGTTCGCTGAAATTTGACTGTATAGATCATTTAGTTGCAAGTAAAATCTATTATTAGGAATTTATCTAATATTACCCCTATGACAGTATAAAAGCCTCGGTTGAATCAGTGCTTCTGATATAAATTCCCATCAGCCACTGTACATATGGAGTATATTGGAGGATACATTGTATAGCACCTAATAAATGTTAGTTAAAGCCCAAATCTATTTTTTTTTTTTTTTTAGGGACCAATCATTTTAAATATATATATTGTTTAGAATGCTTTCTTCCTAACTAGTGCTATCAGCTACTGATTCACCGCACAGATTTGACACCAACCCCCTTTTGGGTAGAATAAAACCCAATGTGCAGCTCGCTTCCAATGAATTCAAAGATTCATTGTTGACCCAAAATTGTGGACCCAGGTGAGGTCTATCATCATGGCACCTGCCCCCGAAGTATAATAAAGGATAGAACAAAGTCATTCAGGCAATGATTCAATCCAGATTTTTCCAAGACCATTTTTTTCTTGTAGTCATTTCATGTCCCAAATACCCTATATAAAATAATATATCTCTCCAGAGTAATTCAAACTTTGGCATTCTTCATAGCAATAAATGTTCCCCTAGAGAGATTTCTATTCCTAATTTGGATTCTAATTCTAATCCTAAAATCTGACTTGTAGTAACTGGTCATCAAGGCAACTAAAAAGGGTGAATCATTAGGGACGCAGACAGCGATTAAAGTTCTTCCTTTGTCCAACCCCAAGAAAAAAAAAAAAGGGTTGGTTTTAGACACTTCGAGGCAGGGTAGGGAGTTTACATATAATTCATACACCAAAGAGATTTCTGTGTTTTAAAAAATCAAATTTTTCAAGATTGATTTGTAAAAATTTGAGGTTTTTGTATAATTCCTGGGTAAAGACATTTCTTAAAAAAAGGCATTTTAGGCTTATAAATTCTTCAGCAGGACAGAACAAAAATTAGGGCAGTGCTGATTGATTCTGCAACACGGGAAGGAGGGTTCCACATTGTTCCTGCAGATGGCTCTCAATGGTGTTTTCAACCAAATCTGATTTTTTTTTTTTATTGTTTTATGCATCTCATTTAAATACCGGTAGTCAAATATTCACCACTTCTATTACTGCATTTGGGCTGTTTTACTATTTTTGAATTTGCATATCTTATATTGTGGGAATATTTACTTTCTATTTCAAAACATTTTTATAGAAAATATTTAAGGAGTACAAAACAAATAAAATTGCACATTCTAGTTAAGAACAAGGTACATTGGGTACAAACATTGGGTGGGAAAGAAAATAGGAGGCCAACTGCATATTCACATCTAATCATTTGGAAAGCATTGTCATATTATACCTATTATATCTGCACAAAATGATGTATTCAAAGGGAACAGGAATTGGCCTTTTGCATATTTGGATAATTAAATTTTAACACCGCAAATATTTTTTACTTGTATGTTTAACTTTCACTAAGGAACATCTTAAATAAGAAGCGGTGTTTGTAAAAACAGATCCCCACATCTTTGTTCTCCAAGATTTTTAGTCTGATCAGCACGTATATAAAGGGGTGATGATTGCTTTAACTGGAACACAATTTTTACTCAAAAGGGGCAATCAGAAACTTCATTCACTTGAAATAACTGATTGCAATATCTGAACATGGTGTATAATTCTCATGCTTTTCAATTGCCTCCCTTGATCACACTTGAAAAATGCCATCTTGGGCAAAAGTCACTAATGCTGGTAAAGTGTTTATGCCGCTTGGCACTTTATAAATGCAGCAATATCGGTAAAGCTGCAGATAAGCATTATCAATCACCAGTTAATTCATAAAAAGGTGATGATCATGTCAATTGATGCTAATGGTATGAATGGGATAATCTCAATAGTAATGTGATTTCTGCTAAAATAATGACACCCTTATGCTGATTGGCAGCTTTATAAATAAGCCCACAAGTGAATTCTGATGGATTGGTTACTTGCCCTTTGTCCTTGGCACTAATTACAGAGCCAGTCCTGTAGTGGTGTCAAGGTTTATTGCTCTCTTGTAATGTTTTTTGACACCACTCAGGCCTCTTTAAATCACTTTTCCTGTGACAGACCTATGTTGTGTTATCCCTTGGTGCATGTTGCCATCAGTAGCAGGTACCAACCTCTGCTGTCCTTCTTGCCCCCTCAGGGCTGTTTTTCACTCTCTGCTTTCTCTCTGCCTGTCATCAGCAGCAACTGGGCAAAGATCAGCCTTCCATATGTGGATCTCGGGACTAAATCTGCTCTCCTAAACCTGTCAGCGACTCAGTCTGCTGCACGAGCACATTTGTGGTTGATGTGGACAGAGCAGGCCGGTGACAGGATTCATCTCCCAGCTGCACCCAAAATAGTGTCCTAGGTGCACCCTGGGTGTCTTTTGGGATATCGATGACTTAGGTGACTTTGTCAGGTCATGAAATGCATCACAGGCACATAGGACACCATGCATGTCTTCAAGGCTACAAGTAGCCCCCAAAAATGAGATTTCCTGAGAAACAGGGATAATTATAGACCTAGTTCATGAACCCTGCAATCCAAGAATTCTCTGCAGACCAGCAGGGTCCTTGTGCGGTCTGGCCGCATGACTGTGTGGGTAAAAATGAATAACTTACATCATGTACACATCTATCAGGTCTGATGCATCAGTGGTGTCTTTAAAGTGTATGTAAAAATGCAAAGCTTTTTTATATTTTACTTTGCAATATCCTGTCCTCTCTAATATTTTTATGAAATGTGTTGCATTGTTTCTTACATGGAGATACTCTAAGTAACTTCACTTTCTTGTTGCAGGCAGACATGAACACTTCTAGGTAGCCGTAAGGTTGCAGACACCATGCCCCGTCCTAATATTCGGCGTTTGAAGATGCAAACAAGGCAAACTTACAACACTGCTGCTTATTGTGAGGTAGTGACTTAGTGATGTCAGCTTGTAACAGTAAGTTCACTTAGTTTCTGGAAAACCGTAAGAGATATAAGGATGATTTTTGTAATAAGGTCATAGTGTGTTCTACAGATTTCAGGTTTACACTTTGCAGAAGTTGGGCCACTACCTGGTTGAATGATTGAACTCACAACAATACCTTAATAGAAGTGTGTTACCTGCCAAAAGATTTGTAATTCTGTTCAGGTGATCTTATGACTGATTCCTACCATGGCCTGCCTGCTCCTTGGGCAGTAAATCAGTTAGGCTACGTACACATGTCAGATGATTCTTGTCCGATAATTGCTGTAGGGCTGATATCGGACAAGAATCAGGCGTGTGTACAGCGTTCTTTCTGATGACCGTCCTGGTGTTTCTACAGACGATAAACAATCATAATGAAAGTGAAGAGGAGAGAGGGCAGCGGGGTGCAGCTCCGTCGTTCTCCCCCTCCCCTTTCCATAGATTAGAATGATCCTGTATGTACAATGCTCATTCATGCATCGTTCAGTCTTTTTTCGTTGGAAAGGATCGTGAAAGATACTTTCCAATGACAATTATTGCATGTGTGTACCCAGCCTTATTCTGATTTATTACCCAACAAGCCCAGTTAGCTTTTAAGTCCTTTTTAACCCAATTTCAGAATATATTTTTATGTCAAATGTCTGTGATGTATATACTGGAATAATATATTACACTCTGGCAATACCACAGCTTTAAAAATCACAGACAGGTGCTATCAATTATGCACAGCTTTATATTAAATTAGTTAAAACCAAGAAAGTTATAAGAAGAGTCCATTCATGTGACTGGTCAAGTCGTCTGACCAACCTCTTCTCCAACCAAAGATTTATCTTTGCATGTGTTGAGGGTTTGACATTTGACATTTTGATGCTGCATTTTTATGAATGGGAAGCAAAATGCAGGGCACATTGTGGAGAAACATTGCAATGTCCAGAAGCTAGCGGTATTTGTTCTCTTTTAATAGGCCCCTGGGCATTAATACCAGATGACAATAACCCCCCTTCTTCCCCGGGGTCTGCTCTGCAGTGCCCACATCATTTTCTAGTGCCATGAGTGTTCTACGTTGGCTGTCAAGGGAACCCATTATTGGAAGATTGGAAGGGCTTTGAGAGTATTGTGATACAAAGGGTGGACACAAAACTGGACGAGTGAAGAAAATGGAGAGCACCTTCCAACCACTAGCCACAATCATGCGCCAGCAGATTTAGAAAAAAAAAGAAGAGGTAGACAACAGGACTTGGTAAACGATAAAGTTGGGATGCATACATAAAAATCTTGCGGAGTACCCCATATATAATAAACCATGGCAGAGCCAGCCCCATTGATCACCATCTCTTGCTACAATATTTTGGTGAACTCTCCCCTAACTCATGGTGTTAGGAAGAAGAGGGTAGCAATAGGAGCCAGGTCTAGGGCACCACGCAGCCCTTCATTTAGTGATAAATAAGGTGTCGCATGTCTATTGCGTGCAGCATTCTGAGTATGTCAAATGGATTGGAATTCTTTAGCAGGTACAAAGGACGGCCTGAGAGGCCTTAGGAGTTCCACATGGTTGGGATTCGGATTTCTGCAGCTTGCTTGTTACAGAAGTGGGCAGCATGCCCACTGAGAAATGAGTTTCTGCTTTTAGGGGGGTTATAAGTAATTAGTGTCATCCGAACTGACAGCAATCGTGTGACTCCCTGCTGTATAATGGATTCATAATCCCTGGGTTGTCAGGAAAGGGCCAGATGAGAAGGGGCAGTTAGTGACATTTATAAACTGTAACTATAGATCATAATGTTGACTATGTTTTACAGCAACCTAACCTCTGCTTATCTTTCATGTCTTATATATCCATCTTCAAGGCCGTCATTACTAATTATGAGCCGCAATGAGATTTGCCATTCATAAGGACTAAGGTTTATATAGGAAGCTTTTACTGATGAAAAAGACGTCCAAATTATGGAAACCCATCCTGATAAATATTTATAGCATGCAGTTTTCAATCACTTCTTTTAAAAAATTGTAGTTACCTGGCTGTTAAATTGATCCAGGGATTTTATACATGGACCTGGAACAGATATGCAGAGAAAGAATTCACTGCATAGCAAAGCATTATAGTGGTATGTGCTCTCGAAAATGGATCAGTCCCAATTTATTTGTCATTGTGGCATGTTAGGCAGCCTATTTAAATGAATAGGCCACCCTAACACAGGACCTGGGAATGCACCCATGTAAATGCATCGGTGAACCTGTGAATGAGCCCTTAATACCAGAGATAGCCAGGCAACTAATATGGCTGGCCCCGCATTTCATTCATTACAGGTTTCCTTTAAACTGTCATGCCAATACCCCAGGGATATATATTAGGATTGATTCTTCATTTTAAGAGTCTTCTTGCTGGGATTAATTTAAAAACCCACCAATAGGAAGTAAGAATATTTGTTCCTATACTTGCAACATATCGTATGTCTATTGGAAAGGGAGGGTGTTAAAAAGTTTGCAACATTGCTGCAAGAAAAGGAAGCAATTCAGATTTACACATTCTAGAAATATTTGACATCAAAGCTCTGAGAGGGGGGAACTTTACTGAGCACCCTGAACTATTAAAGAAGTATAGAAATGGCACACTGACATTCACTAAATGTCCTAGGATATGCATGGATGAACATGTACACTATGACTATCATATGACCATCATATGATAGATACCTGATCATCACCATTACTTTATGGTGAAAAATATGTAGAAATCCTCCAAATTATTACGTTCTGGTGTCTCCAGTGAGGGCCATTGTTATTGGAATAGCGTACTAATTTTAGGCAATAGTGCAACAGTTTTGGGAAAGGCCTTTCTTCTTTCTGTTGCTCAACTGACATCTGACCTTACAAATGTTTCCCAGAAGCCAACCCAGCTTGTGTGTTACAAAGAGCCATCTCTGTAAGTAATAGTGATCTTGACCAGTCTTGACCAGTGCTTCCCAACCAGGGCTCCTCTAGAAGTTGCTAGGGGTTCCTTGAGCAGTTTAGATCTCTCAGGTCAGTTTAAGTGAACCCAATTATTTTTTTTTTGGCTATCCCTTACTTTCTTCTCACTGGCCAGCAATGTGAGAGGCGTTTTTCTAAACGACCACCACATCAACAAACTGTGATCTGTGATTAATTTTAGAAGAGGTTTCCTGAAGACCTGAAAGGTGATGAGTTTTCCATCCATAACCTAAAAACGATTTTGCTTCTGGTAAAATTTGACATTGCCCTCGTCCAGACTATTTTCTCTTCTGCATTTGTAGGGCCCAATAAAGAGGGTCCTCTGTAAGCACTGAAATGTATTGGCTTCTGATTATCAAATTAAATAAAAAATGACAATAATCTGTTCTCTTGCAAGCAGTTTTTAGTACAGAGGGGGTTCAGCTGGCTTTTAAGTGATCATATACCCTCCCTCCGGCAGACATAGCAACATGCCATAGCATCCCTTAGACAGGTGCCGCCTCTTATGTTAGCTGCAGTGCATTTCTTAGGACGGGAGACAGACAGTCTTGCCCCCCACCCCATGCATTAATGAGCCCAAGGTACCCATGACACTGTCACTGGTTATCTGTTTGCCATTTCTTTTATTAAGTGCTAACTGGAACACTCCGCAAGACCTGACATTTTGAAAATGCTCTGACCATCATCAATCTATAGAATGTTGCCCCTGTAAAAATCACTCAGATCCATATGCTTGCCTATTTTTCTAATTCCAATGTGTCATCTGCAAAACTAGACTGTTAGCTAATTGCCTTATACATACCAACCCTTGGAATACAACACTGTGACCACATAAAATAATTTTACTTATAGTACCTCTCATTCATTTGAATATTTTGGTTGATCAGTCTATGCAGAGGATCCCAACCAGACCTCCACTAGAAAATATGATTAGAACTAAATGTTTTCTACTTCTCTGCCTATGCTACAGGTATGAATTACAGATAATGTCCTTTGTGGGTACATGAAACCAAACAAATAGAGTTGGCCAACATAAACAGATCCATTGAAAAGTATTCTCTGCTCGAAAAAGCATTGACAATTGTTATTGGATTTCTATATCTACAGATTACAGTGTAAAAAAAATTAGAACTGTGGACCCTGTGATATCACTGGGTGCAGAAGATAGGAGTCTGTTTCTGGAGCCTGGGATAGCCAGGTACCGGGTAATGGGGTAGTAATTGGTAGCCATGTAATGGGCACAGCTGCTGCCCTGGCTGGGTGCGGGGACTGATTAAAATAGAATGGGGCCTTGAGCAAGGTAACAGGTCTGTTCCCCCTTCATTCCCTTTGCTTTACAATAAGCCTAGAATATCTGCCCTATTTGCATTGTTTGCACTGGCATGGTCCTATCGGACACCAACTGCCTGCAGATACATCCTCCCTTGTAAAGTGATCAGGAGGTGAACAGCTTTGACCAATTAGTCTTCCTGGTTTATTGCAGGAGGAAGACTAATTGGTCAAAGCTGTTCAAAGGAGAAACATGTAGCTGGACCCCCTGGACATCATGTCCTAGATTCTGCTTAGCTTTCCTTGTGAATAATCTGGCACTGGTGGGATGGGTTATCAACATTCAATTAACGAGGGCAAAATGTTCTCACAATGCTGACGGGCACAATATTGTTAGAGTTTTCACCATACTGCAAGAGCAAACCCAGCAGTCATTCAATACGCTCCAGATCAGAGGCCCCAAATAGTTCAGAACAGCAGGCCAAACCCCATTTAGTGCCAAGGCACAATGTCCTTATAACTAACGTCAGCTGCGAGCTAGTAAAATATTTGATACATTTGTTCCCACAACCGATCCAGCTCCTAGTCATCTGCAATTTGAACCAGTTACACTACAATTTGCATGATACCAGATATAACATGCACAGCAGCTGGCAGGATTTCCAAACCGGTCCTTGGGAGTCACTAAGAGCTCATATTTTCCACAAGTCCTGACGGATATGGGGGAAATAATTAGAAGGGCTTCGTTCAGGGAATGTACTTGTATTAAAATATTTATGCATAATGAAAATTCCTGTCTAGTTTTCAAATAAAAAAAAAAAACAACTCTCCTGGAACCAGTGGCCTATGGTTAGCACCCTTTCTCTTTTATGTGTTTACCATAGCAAGTGCACTGGCATTTCCTTTTTAGCATCTACAGGCCTATAACAGGTGAGGATTTGCAGTAAGTAAAACTAACAAATCCTTGGGAATGTATACAGCTGATATGAGATGAGTGTTGTTTTTTGTTTTTTCCTATAATACTGAAATTTTACAAATGACAGATGTAAACCCTACATGAAAGTCATTTAAAACACATATGACTTCAATGGCTCCAGCTCCCCTCATCTGATATATTCCCATTTTTAACTTTTTGCTCCTTATTTCTCAAGCCTCTTCCAGGTAACAGGAGGGCTCCTTGTTGTATACCCTAATGTTTACATTGCTGGTTATTAAGAAATACAGCAGGGAGCGCACCTATTGACTCGTGTTGTCAGGGGAGGAAAGGGGGGAAGGACTTGCCTCTAATTAATTGGACCATATTGGGTTTCCTATTTTAAGGGTAACCTATGAGGATGGGGTGGCTAGCTCACAAAAAGGTGAGCCCATGAGTAATGACTTCACTGGATTGCAACCTCCCACTCCCAGTCCGGATTTTGTAGTTTTCTTTGTGTCACAAATACAGCAACAAAGAAGAAGATTGAAGTGTGTCAGTGGCTGCCAGTTGTGTCAGAATTTAAACAAGGCACAGCAGCCTGTTGTTTTTGTGGTTCACAGAGAACCTTTTGATCCACTAAAAAGTTTTCTGTGGACTCTCATGATGATTTCCCTTACTTCCTGTCCTATTGACAACATCGATGGGAAGTAAGGAAAAAATCTACAAGAGCATAGATGGCAATACAAACTGATGGAGATTCTATTTTTTTTATTTTTATATTTCTCTATTTTTTTTATTTTTTATTTCTTTCTATACTTTTATTTTCAGTGTCTCTCACTGTTTGTTATGAACTTCCTTTGTAGATTTACTCTCACCTCTTCTCACTGGGGCCACAGAGTGCAGAACAAATGGCTGCAATTTTTTCATGCTTTCTCTTTTTCTTTTTACCTGATGATCCTGCCAGTAACACATTTTCTGTACTAGGTTGACAACACTCTCTATATCAGTTTCAGGAATATTGCCGAGGACAAGACGTATGTTAAGGCTGCAAACAGCCTTCCCCGTCCTAATTTGCAAAACATAGTTGCAGTGTTCTGTAGTCTACAGAGGTGTAAACTATGCTATTTGATAACAAGTAGAGTGCACAGAAAATTTTTAGCTCACATTCTTTCTGGCAGGTAAATTTTGACACTTACCATGCTATCATTGAAATGGCACAATGGTTGGTAGAGATGCTAACATTAGTCAAATTATAACTGGCCACTCTAAGCAGTATTTTCTATTACATATTATTAAATTATGTATTTTGTAAGCGATAAAGCATTGTGACAAACTCTGCTGGTGACTGACGTCCGATTAGAATTTCAAGGACGTCAAGCGTGCATTGATGTAATTAGCACTCTCACAATGCCATGTACCACATTGTTAGCGCAAAGTCTGGCAGGAACTTGTTTATTTAGAGTGAGACCTTCTGCTCGTCCTTGAAGAACAGAATGTAGTGAACACAGAGCTAGTACACTCATATCCCTAGGGAAGACCTACTACAATACTACAAGTAGACTCAAACTCAAACCATGAAGACTTGCTGTGTTATAGGGGGTACCTGTCAGCTGTCAGTACCCTGATAAATGTACCTTTAGTCTATGGACAGCACAGCTCAGAGATTTATCACTCTCTCCTTTGCAGGACTTTGCATGTTCTCCCTGTGTTTGTGTGGGTTTCCACTGGTTTCCTCCCACATTCCAAAAACATGCAGTTAGGTTAACTGGCTTCCCCAAAATTGATCCTAGACTGTGTTAATGGCATATGACTATAGCAAGGACATTAGATTGTGAGCCCCTTTCAGCAGCAGCTAGTGACATGACTTTGGACTTTGTAAACTGCTGTGTAATATGTTTGTACCATATAAACACTGTGTAATAATAATAATATTAGTCCGAAATCTCTTCTGAAAAATAGGAGTGCACATAGTACATGCACACTGCTGTGTCCACAGCCACATAGCTATATATCTGACAGGTATCGCTACCTCTGACTGCTAGTCTTGAGATATGGAGTGAGATTTGGTGATGTCCCTTCTGTGCGGTTCTCTTCTGTTTTATTCACTCTTCAAGGCTTTGTTCCCCTACCTCTCTGGCTGAGTTATCAGCTGAGAAGCTCTGATATGAAGGAAAAACCTGTCACTGGATTGCTGTCTCTGCTTAGAGATACAGGGCCTGATTTATCAAAGCTCTCCAAGGCTGGAGAGAGAACACTTTCATCAGTGAAGCTGATTGATCCATCAAACCTGAAATGCATCTGGTCCAGGATTGAACAAATAGCAAATGATTTTTAGGAAATCCATGCCAGGTTTTCTGTATCACCCAGCTTCACTGATGAAAGTGTATTCTCCCCAGCCTTAGAGAGCTTTCATAAATCAGGCCCACAGTGCAGAAAAAGGCATGGAAGTGAGTAATGGGGATAAAATTGGTTGCAGGGAGTCCAATGAAAATATCACTGACTACTACTTTTCCTTCTGCTTGCCTTGCATAGACAACTGTAATGGTTCAATTTTTTATTAAACAGGGGCAGGTAAAGATCTTCTGCTAAGTCAAAGCTGGAGCCTTCCATTTAGGAAAGCAGATCAGCAAGTTCTGGCCAGGGCCACCCTCAAGGGCAACAAGTGGAATTTCTGTACCAGGCCCAGATCAAAAGAACTTGACTTTTGCAATGCTGTAACTTCTAGACATGAAGGAGGGAAGCCAGAAAGTTCTAAGCGTAGTCCTGGTTCTAGCTTTGACTTATCAGGGGGTCTATCTGACCCCACCCATAGATCAAGGCTCGTTCCCTACAGTATGCTGCCTGGGGAAGTTTTTTATAGTCAGGTGGTGGCTGCTTTCTTTATAAATAAACTATAAAACTTAACACAACTTTTGTTTTGATGAACCCAGAATATGTTTAGGTGAATTAAACTGAAAGTTTATTTTAATTTAATTGGAGACTCAAATGCTGGACCTTGGCCCAATCTCTATTAGACAAGAACACAAACAATGAAAGCACGCTCTAAAAATATTCTGCATTCTTTATTATTTTATTTCACCTTCCAAAATCACTTGAAGTACTTACATATTTGTATTACGGCAATATCATTACCCCTATCAATTCACCTACGCCGTCATAGAGTCTAGAAAATATCAACAACAATCATCAATCCAAGCTCATGTCTTCTGCAGAATGCCAGAAAATCAAGTACCAGTGTGACAGTACCGGTACAATCCGCTGAACCGAAGTAATGAGAACCTTGCAGTGTGTATGTGAGTTGTATGCGTGTGTTTGCTATGAAATGACTAAGGAATACAGATAATTATTTCCGAGATCAAATCCTTCATTCTGACAGCGGCACCTGTAGAGGAAACATAGCAGTGCATGAGATGGCAGTCACAAAAACATAGAAAAATCAAATAAATGAACAAACTGTCATTGCCGACCTCATTCTGAAGATGCAGAATTGGAAACTCAAGGTTAAGTCTAAAGTTCTGATAAGAATATTTCTGGGTCAGGTACTATAAAGTATGAAGGGTCATAATGAAAGCTAGGCAAATAGCACTTTCAGTGATAGAGATTAATGATGGATTTTTTTTTATTCAGATAGGAATCCACTTAACTTCCTTTTCTTGTACCACCTCTCACCAGGACAGGAAGTGAGGCTTGACAAGAACAAAAGCAAGATTTATTCGGAATTCGGAAACTGACCTCCTAAACTGATCCCCATTCTAGGTGTCTGCTTATATTTATTTTCGCTATGTCCTTAAATCACAAGACTTGGCAAATTGTATCAGCCACAGCATCCTGGCAGTGCTGTTGGACCTCCTCCTGCCCATTGCACCACGTACAGGTCTCTAAATCCAATAGGTGGCCTCACTAAAGGTATCAGGGTAGTCTTTATTGAGTTGGATGAGTAGTAAAGAAGCCAATTACAGATATAGAAAGAGATATACTTGTGTCAGGAACAATAAGTTGTTGAGGGATATGTGTGATTGTGGGTGTATAGTCCGCAAACTGAGAAACCAGAGTAGAGAGGATAGAAGAGGAGGATCACTGGAGTTATTACTTGGAAAAATAAGTTCGGTAGGGCAGGTAAGGAATATGGGAGAACACTGGGCCTGATTTAATAAAGTTCGCCAAGGCTGGAGACTATCATGGGAGAACCTAAGTGATCCAACATACCTGGAATGGATTTCTTCAAATTCATTTGCTATTTGTTGGAAAAGGTTTTCAATCCCAGAACAGATCCATTCCAGATTTGCTGGATCATCCAGGTTCTCCTATGATTTTCTGTCTTCTCCAGTCTTGGAAAGCTTTAATAAAGCAGGCCCATTGTGTTCACATGAAGAGCAGCCTACAAGAGGTCAAGCTTGCACAGCAAGTGAGCAATGCAAATATTGTATTTAAGGACTCCATATTTTGAAATATTTGTTGTAAGTATCCAAGAGTATACTATGTTATTGTACATTTATAAATAAGTGGATACATTATTTTACTTTCTTAAATCAGTTCTTTTTTCCATGACTGAGCAACTGTTTTGGGATTCTAAAGAAAATGTGTTGCACCTTAGCCAAATCCACCAAATGTGTAGGACATCTCCAGTGATCTGATGTGCTTTAAAAATGTCAACTGAGTCTGATTGGTCGGGATGGAGATATTCTAGCCTAGAGGTCACGAATTACCAGTGGGTGAGGACCTTAAAGGCCGAACCGTCATTTCTGTAATAGACTGAAAGGAAAACATTCCTAATGCCCTTTGAAGAAAATTCAGATCTAGCCTTTACATATTTTTATGGATTTTTTTTTTAGCAAAGTGCGAATTATATTTTTCTTGCAGTCAGTGAAGTTCCTAGTAAAAGGTTTATCAACTGCTACACAATGTCACTAAATGATGAGAATGAGAGTAGCAATGGCAGAGGTTTCAGCCCCAGTGCAAAACAAATTCCCCCCACCTGTGCCTGCTGTACCACTCACAGCCAAAGCATGCAGCAGACTCATCTCATATTTTATAGCCATGGTAGACGGGTCACATTTATTTTGTTGTTAATGTGTTGGACCCAGAAGATGGTTGCTCCCATTGACCCAATAAAACTTGTCTGCAAACGTGACAGTTATGGTGCTTCACAGCACGGCCCAGATGAGCACCACTGACAGCTGTCTAACTTTACAGGAGAAACCGGTGCCAAGCTTCCACTTACTACAATCCTGTATCCGGCTATGCTGGCAGCTGTCACAGGGACAAGATATACTTCCAAGAAGCACAGGATGCCTTTTTTAAAGACACAGAGTAAGCAGGCAGACATGTTATCAGTCAGCCTGGAAATGTGATACCTGGCATGGGCAAAAGCTATTTTTACCATTCAGGGTTACTTAAATTATTTGTATACCAAAACCAGAATACACAAAATTATAA
Organism: Pyxicephalus adspersus; assembly: GCF_032062135.1. NCBI lineage: Eukaryota > Metazoa > Chordata > Amphibia > Anura > Pyxicephalidae > Pyxicephalus > Pyxicephalus adspersus. The sequence continues at coordinate 52,501,907 of NC_092866.1, read as the reverse complement.
TAAAGCTTTCTTGTGTCTAGACCCCTAGCCAGCAGCTCTATAACGACACTGAGCTTTTATAGTATCCCAGTGTAAGGATGGTTCAGTGATGCACAGCCCCTATACAGAACCCTCAAGACTCATACCCAACAATTATTGCAGTTATACATTTATAAAGCTGCGTACACACGTGCAATTTTTGTTGTTGGAAAGGATCTTTCACGATCCTTTCCAACGACAAAGGACTACACGATGCATGAACGGTGCTGTACATACATACAGCACCGTTCTGCTCTATGGAGAGGGGAGGGGGAGAGCGACGGAGCGTCACCCTGCTGCGCGCTCTCCCCCTTCCCTTGCATTAGGATCGGTCGTCGTTCATCGTCCGTGGATCCACCAGGACGGTCGTTCGGACGATGGACGACGCTGACTGTACACACGCCAGATTTTCGCCCGATATCTGGCCGATGCCGAATATCGGGCGAGAAAAATCTGACGTGTGTACGCAGCTTAAGAGTCTGTGTTGATGTGCTTGGACTTATGTCAATGGCATGAGTTTGCCATTATTTTAGGATGCTTATCAGAATCATACAGAATTTGATCTGATAAGCATCCTGCATTTTCTTCTGATCACTATTCAAACTTCTTCAAGCTGGTTATACATTCCCAAAGTCTTGTGTGTGTGTGAATGCAAAACCTGCCTGAGGCTGACAGAAGCTCCATAACACAGACCCTTACAAGTCTTCCTTGTGTTTAGATCCCTAGCAAAAATCTCCACAAAATCTGAATATAGGAACAATGTTACAGTAAAAGGTCTGATCAGAGATGTGCAGCCCATGTAAAGCACCAACAGAACACCTACCTGTCAGAATCCTTTCAGTCATTTACTGGGGCACTGTAGATATAAAAAGAAAACATCAGTCACAAAATGTTGCTACAGCCATTCCCCTCCCAACTTAATCTGCTTACAATACTGTTAAAGTGCACCTGTCACATATACATGGTTTATGAATCTGAGCTGAGTCCCCAGGGCGGAGTTTTGTCCCCTAAATTGCAACATTTGCTTGTATTGACAATTGTGTGATAATTCTATATATCTACAATAGACATGTGCTCACCCCTAGGCAACAAAGCAGCCAATCACATTTTCATGTATTTTAGAGAAATACCAATAAATTAAATAGAGGAAATAGATGGTTCATCCTACAAAAAGGCTTGTGCATCTTTTAAATTTCAGTGCAATTTTTTTGTATTTAGAATGAAATATTTTTCTTATCCTCTTGCTTGTAACCCAAACCAGGAAGGCTGACATTGTGTAGCATGGACAACACAATAAAGAAGGCAGTGAATTCACTCGAATTATGTGATATAATGGTAACCTGAGGACTATCAGTCCAGTATTTTGCCTTTACTGGATCTGGTCATCAGCTACACTTATGTTATCAATATGGGATAATGTTATTGTCCACCGTGCCATGCTGGTATACAGATAATATATGCAAAACTTGCCTCGAACATCCAGTCTGCATTCAGTTTCTGCTGTTCCATGTTCATTCACAGCTCTGCAGGTGTAGACTCCACCATCAAAGGGGCTGGGCTTCCTCACTTCTAGGGTCAGTACACCTTGCTTACTGAAAGCCCTGTAGCGAGCTTCGAATGACAGGTCCATTTTGTTCTTGTACCAGGTGATCTTGGGCTGCAGAAATTCAAAGGATGATAGAACAAAAAATAGGAGATGGGGATTAGTCTGCTGCATGCAGCCAAGAAAGGTTTATGTCCTGAAAATTATTAAGGAAATAATTTTAAATAAAATATTAAACTATTCACGACCCCATCCCACTTTCAGGCCCAAGCAAAAATTCCCTGATTTCAGTTCTAAAAGACTAAACAATCTTTAATTATTATTTGTGGCTTTTCAATCCTGTAGAAAGTTTATGGAGCAGACTGGTGTAAGCTTCTCTTTGCTAACCCGTTGTGGGGAAGGGGGGGATACAATATCCTCACAACGTCTGCTTTGACAACTACAGCAAGTTACACTTGTCCAATTTTTCTTTGTAGTTTTTGATGGAGCATCTATGCAAGATTTCCACGGCGCCTCAATTGACTTCTCTTCATTTAAAGAAGCAGCAGTTTCAGGACAGGTAAGTTCTTGACCTTATTATGCAACAAAAACCGACTTCCACAAATTGCACCTGTAATCTCATTCTTTAGTAACCTAAAGCTCATGAAAATTAGTAGGGACAGAGGCACAGGTTGGTTATTATGGACGAGCCTTGTTGAATCCCCCCCATGTATCCCATACTTCCCACTTCCAACTAGTCCAACATCCATCAAACTGTAGCTGCTGACCCAATGCATTTATCTTGTGCTCACTTTTTCTAGAAGTTATTAAAACAAATCCCTTACCCTGGGTGTCCCGCGTACAGCGCAGCTAAGAGTTGCATTGTATCCTGCAACTACAGAGCGGCTCACAAGTGGATGTGTAAATTTAGGAGCCTCTTCAAACTCATGATCCTTGTAGTTGGGGGGTTTGTATTCAGTGCCTGGGAAAGAAGAGAAGAAGATTAGACATCCCTATACCAGACATATACCAGTTTATTTAATGTAGAAAAAACAAAATTGGTTTTAAACAATGCGCCATATAGTGTAAAACATACAATACAATAAAAACAATTGAATAGGTAACTCTGGTATAATGAAAACATAAGGGAAGAAATAATGGCAAGCAATGTTTTATTGTATTACCTCTGCTGGAAAAGAAATGGTATAATGTAAAGCGGAGACTTTTATCTTTGAGCTAAAGGAACCCAATCCCACCTAATCCAGAATAACAATATGAGCTCTATGATAATCTCTGCCTCCTAGCACAATGTCACCTAACCATGTCAGCTCATACTTTGCATTACTGTCCTAATTATTCTGTGCTTATGTTACCACTATTCCCATTAGATATAGCATTTGTGGAGTCTGTAAATATCATTCTAAATACAGATTGCTGGTAAACTAATTACATTATAGAGGAATCACATTGGCTGCCATTGCTGATCATCCTGATAATGCATATTGCCTGGAAGTCATGCTGATTCTTTAGCTTTAGTACTTTTGTATGCCAACCTGAAGCATGCTACTGGATAAAGAACAATATATCATAACGTTTCTCAGACTTAATCTGCATATTTGGTTAGCGGACTAGCAGATTTTAGATCAGAGGCTCAGGATGTCAGCCATGCAATTAGCTATCAAGAAGGTTTTCTTTTAAGAATATGGACACCCCCATATTTATCTCATAACAGTTTTGCTTTCAAGCAGAACTCCAGGCAAACATCTGAATTAACAGCTGAAATAAATGTATGGGAGCAATCATATCTGCAAAACAATTAGTACTGGTGACTATCACATTCACTGCTTCACAAATATACATCCCAACTTTTTTATTAAAACATACTATTGTTAATATTAGTTTATAATTAAACAATATTTTTATAGTGCCAACATATTACACAGCGCTGTACAATAAATAGGGATATATATCTGCATTCATTGATTTTTCTTCACGCTTGGATGGAGTTCATCTTTAAATAGTAATTAGGAAGTTCGATTTGCTGCTACGTATACCAGTACAACGATTTTTTTTTTTTGGCAATCCTTACCCTTCACATTGTGTGCTCAGCTCCACAAGGAAAAAATATGCTAAGAGACTCTCAGATCTGTGTCTTGTGTGAGAATATCTTTCTATCTATAGACATCATTAATTTCCTGAATTATATTTGAAAGGACAGACTGGTGACAAGTCTGTTACACAGGAGCTGATCACCTAGTGGGTCTGGGCAAGTCACTGATTGTTTGAGAGACTCCATTCATCTCTATAATGAATGACGCTGTCATTCATACACAATGCCTTCCAGTGCATTTTGACTGCTGTTAACTGCTAGAGCAATACTCTGTGCTAGGAGTGAATGACGGCTGTGATGAATAAGACCTGTCAAACGTGTTAGAATCAAATTCTGAGCCAAAAACTAGTCTGCCTGAATAAGCCTTCCAAAGCATTTTTTTGGGAATTCAATATAACATATATTCTATTGGATAGAAGACTAATATCCCACTTATCTAATAAATATGTATGTGTCTAATTTACTCCTGGCAACCATATTTATTCTTCCAGTATTGAAAAGTGAAATCTGGAATTGACCATGTAATATGGACTGGGTAAAATAGAATTTTATACTTGTCTCTTGTGTGCCGCTGTTTCCTGCGTGTGATTCTTTGTCTGTTTTAGACTTTCAGGATTGATCAGTGTTTTTCAATTAGGGTTCCATGGAACCCTAGGGTTCCTCTAGTGGTTGCTAAGGGTTCCTTGAGCAATCAGCAATTTGTTCTATTCAGGTCAGTTTCTTCTGACACCCATGGTCTTTATGGTTATTGTAAATGCCATTCTTCTCATTGGTCAGGGATATAAAAGGCATTCTTCCCAGTGACCACCATGCAAATGTACTGTAAACTGTAGATATTGTTTTTATTTTCAAGAGTTCCCTAAGATCTGAAAGTTATTTCAAGACACCCCGCATGTTAAAAAGGTTGAGCTTTGTTTCATTTATGGCCTCTACCATAGGAGACCTTTAACATCAATAGTACTGTTCTGAAGCAATCCTTTAGCCTTTCCAAAGAGACACAGCAGTCTCCTTCCTAATGTCCACCTTCTCATTGTAACTTTGGTTTGCAATGATTGGAACTTAGGTAGTTGTAGTTTTCAGGGCCCCCCTGTCATTTAAACCTCAAAGGCTTTTCTTCTAGTAATTTAGTTTTATATATATATATAAATATATATATATATACATACACACAAAGGTAGGTACTGGCCATCCGCAAGACCTGGAGAAGAACCCACCTAAGACAGCAACAGAGGTGAGTTATATTCTTACCTACCTATCTTTTTTTATCTCAACCTCCTCTAAATAATCTATTTCCTCAATTTTCTTTCGTAAAGGAAACCTGTACCAAGAATAATGTAAGGACTGCCAATAAGATTTGCCTGACTTTCATACTGATAAGCCATTTCAATATTTCCACTGACCAGGACAAATATGAAACTTGTGATAACAAACAAAAATCTTGATCTTGATGATAATTTTCCAAAAAGTCAAAAAAGTAGTGAAACTCCTAAATCAACATGATGACCAGGCAGTGAACGGATTCAGGAGGACAGATCACCAATGGCAGTCTTTATATTTCTTTCTACACAGATTTCCTTTGCTAGGAAGGACAGAGATATGAGAAAATAGAATTTTATCCAAAGCAATTAAATTAGCACATACAGCCTCCCTGAACAATCTCACCTGTCTTCAGTATATTTGCAAAGTCCTTGGAGGTACCAGGTTTTTCGCTGATACCACACATGTTCTCACTGAAAACTCGGAAGTAGTACTGATTACCCATGATCAGATCGGACACAACGCAATGCAGACGTCTGTAGTGTTCAAAGACAGTGAACCATTCCTGCGATAGTAAATAATGAGAAAAGAATGTTCATTTCATAGTAACAAAAAAGACAGAATTATTAATGTTTGTGAACTTTTTTCAGGATAGCATATCCTGAAAAAAGGATAGTCACATAGGGTTGCTGCACTCTTTTATACAATTAAGTTTGCAGGAGGAAATGTATAACTGAGCATTGTGAGCGCTGCGTAATATGTTGGCACTATATGAATTCTGTTTATTATTATTATTTGTTATTATTATTATTAATAATAATAATAATAAACACAATACAACAATGTATTGTTATGTAAGTGAAAATGTATGTTTTTTAATGGAGTAAAACCCCTTTATCTAAAAGTAATACTGGTGAAAACTGAAAAAAAAATAATTTCTGATTTTATCATTAGTAATGATAGAGTTATTGCTGAATAAACAGACATAAAAACACAAAATACAAACAGAATATAGACATATGCAATGACTATTTGCAAAGTTCACTAACTCCGAGCCAATCAGAATTATAGTTTCTCTCTGTAATCTGGTATTTGACCAACCAGTGTAAATTATTGTAGTTAACACATGGTTAAAAAATTATGTAACATAAACATAAAAGAAAATAGCCTGACTTTTCATTCTACGTTCACTAAGGAAGAAATAATGTTATTATAAAAGAAGATGGAGGCAGAACTAAGAAACAACCCTCCCCCAAAACCCCCGTATCAGACATAACTTTGTACAACATTTTATTTTTATATGGTCCAAGAACATAATTTACCATGGTTTTCCTGTCTGCTTTCTGGATGGTATAACCTGTTATCTCAGTATTGCCATCATCCTGAGGTGGAGCCCATTCTAGAGCCACATTGAATCCCCATACTTCCACAATCTTCAGGTTCTGAGGAGCACTGGGCTTGTCTAGAAGACAGAATTCATCATAATATTACATTGGAAGCAAATCAAATAGATTTTACTAGGTATTGTAAGTGTGCATATTCCTTTATATTGCAGCAGCTTACCTACAACCTGGATTTTGATAGTAGCCGAGTCCTCACAATTCTCAATCTGGATCTTAACCTGGTACTCGCCAGAGTGATGCCTCTCAGCAGATCTGATAAACAAGATGGTGTCAGCTTCACTGTTCCTGATTCCAATTTGCTTTGGATCAATGGGTTGGCCGTCCTTCAGCCAGGTGACCACGGGGCGAGGCTTTCCCTATAAAAACACCGCACCAAAAATTTGTGTTATAGCTAAAGAATAAACATAAACAATGAATCACTTTTTCCAAGGACAACTAAATAAATTGCGAGGTGGACCACACTTCAGATTAATACACGACTTTGCTCTGTTATCCCTGCCTGTTTGCTTTAGTAATGACTGCTTGCTTAGAACAGAATGTCTTTATGGAGGACTTTCTAAGGGTTTCTTATGCGGTGACCTTTTAAGATACTATTCAGTTGGCTGAAATTTTAGAACAGCACATGTAAATGTAAATAATTATGTTTGGGGTTTTATTCAAATGCCAGCTGGCATGTAAACTTTAAGGCATCAGAAGGTAGAATTGAATAGGTATTTCTCTCAAAGACCACATGAGGTCTATGAAAGGCCACTCCTATTTAATTTGAATAAAACAATTTGGCACCTTGCTATAGTATACTGTCAATGAGGAGTTGAGAGTCTCTATATATTTTGGGACACGCATGCAAATTACCAACGACAGAGCAGAAGTTCATCATGTACACATAGATTCTGCAGATTGGTCATTTTTTTCTTGTTATGTCCTTAGCCAAGCTCCCATTCTATTTTTATCAGTTGTATAATAATAATAGTAGCCTTCCTCTATCTTCACGTCCTGAGTATCCTCTTGCATTTCAAAATACATAGTATTCTAAATTTACCCAACACATGGCCTGCATCTTCTTCCATTGTCCATTGTCAGCATCTTCAGGATTGTACTAACTAGCAAGTGAATGTGTCATTCCTCTCACTTATCTTTCCACATTGTGCTCACTGTGTACCCAGATATCACTCACCACTGTGTACCGCTACTGGTTCACAGCACAGATGTACAGTACACCAACCACTAACTACTGTGAACCTGAGAATGAAAACGTTGGCTGTTACTCTTGTATACCTACCCAAATGCATCACCCTATTTAATGTACAGCGCTGCATAATATGTTGGTGCCATATAAATCCTGTTTATTAATAATAATAATAATAATAATAATAATAATCACCAGCACTTGGTCTTGTTATAGAGGTGATAAAGTTGACTTGTCACAAATAAAAACTGCCACCACTAAACTTTTTGAAATGCTGTCATACTTTATATTCTAAATATGAGAGACTCAATCTGCCACCTAATGCAAGTATGTGCAGCCAATGATTTCCAAAACAGCTGACAATATGGTCACGTTTAGCACCCCAGTCATACCTGGAAGGGGATAACAATGTTCACTGTCTCACCAACCCTCTTCACAAATCTTTGTCTCAGGTAACGAGGCAGCCAGATCTTTGGCTTTTCTATAGGTAAGGAAATATACAGTTAGAATATGATGATGTACGAAATCTAGGGCTATCAGATGCTCAAGTACTTGTTTCAAGCCTTTACATTATTTTAGGGATTTTGGATAGATTTAATAAAAATTTGTTTTTTTTCAGGTTTTCCTGAGTGTCCATACAGACCAAAATGATGTTTTCGGGGCAAAATGCCCCTTTAAAGTTCTTTAGGTTGCCCTAAGAAATGAAACATTTGTGTCCTTAAACTGTCAAGCTGAGCTGTATAAAACCCCATCCAAACTTCTGACTGAAATGGATGCATAAATACAGTGGATGAGTGAACATAGCCACCAAGGGACAGGGTGTAGGTTTGCTATTCCCAGGAACACCTGGTACAAATAAAGGAATAGAAGTCTGAAAAAAAGGAAAACCAATGCAGCAACCACATTTATAGACTAATGAGCTGAAATGTATTGCATTTTTGTTTGTAGGTTGTTAAAATTTAGAAAACTTTTAATTGATTCTGTTAAAGCTTTGCTATGGGCATCAACTCCTTACTAGATTTAGTCAATGATAGTATGTGTTTACTTTAGTTGTGTATTAATAGGATAGAATTCTGAATTTTGTTTCTATGTCTTTTAGATGCTTGCATAACCGGCATTACTACAAACTTGAGGTACTTAAATGCTATTCTCGACAGCTAGTAAAAGGAGAGTGTACACAGCTGGGTGTTAAACAGTTTAAACATTAAAAATTCACACTATTCCAGCTCTCTGCACCAGTGCCATTCTGTCTATTTAAGCCCCCTAAAGGCAGGGGTAACATGAGCATTTGCCCCACTCAAACTGGCACCAGTGCAAGCAAGAATACTCTATACACATATGCTAAGATTAACTAAGACTTCCAATATTTGGAACACATCTATCTTTGTGCTCATTTGCATCCACCCTTAATGAATAATCCCAGAATATCTAACCCGATCCAACAACTTTTTGTAGGACATTTGATAATCCTAGTAACAGACGACAATAAAACCTGACACCCCTACTTCAGAATGCAAAACTGAAAAGAGTTTTATCCAGACTATTTCCTTCCACAAATTGCTATGTCTCATTCTGGTAAACTCACGCATGATCTCTCGGATTGTCACTGGCTCCTTCATGGTGCATGGCTCACTGGGTCCTGCCAGGTTCATGGCCCTGACCCTGAAGGTGAGTCTGGCTCCAGTGGGCAGATCTTTAATCAGACTTGAGGTTCTCTCAGTCAGGCCTTGCAGAGCTGGAACCCATTCTGAGGCTGTAGAAGGTAATAAAAACAAAGCGAGAACCAAGGTTAGCCAAGAGATTAAACAAAATTAAGCTTAATATTTGATAAAAACAGGTGAAGATACTGAGTCAGCCAAAAACAGACCCATGCAATGTCACAATAACTTTATAGATCAATGCATGGACAGGTGCTGTTCAAACACCATTTAATGATATTTCCATCCAATGAGGAGTTCTAGGGATTTGCCAACATGCTGGTGTGCCTCTGCATATAATGGCATATCTGGTGAAATCCTAACTTGATACAAAAATAGAGTGAGGAAGGGATAAAATTATGTTTGTGATACCATTGGGGATATTTTTCTTATCATATCCTTTCCATATGACACCCTTACAAAATTAGGGGAATGGTTGACACTGGGTCAAGAAGGCACAGATAGTGAATTTTCATCTTGTTCTGTGCTGTTAGAAATCAGGTGATGAGTTTACCTAAACAATGGAAACACACGCTTCTAGTCTACCTAAAGGAAATTAACTGCCTAATCTGTTTACTTGTTCAGCACATGTAACTCAAAAACAGTAAAGCTGATATTTGACATGTCAATCAGGCAACCAGCAAATTAAGAAAAAAGTCAGCAGTGGTATTTCTTGCTCCCTTACCTCCAAAAATACTGCTGGTGCCTGGCTTAGGCTAAGGAATCTCAAAGTTCAAAGGTAAGCCTGCCATTGGAGAAATATGTAGCCTTATAATGATGCCCTCCCTTAAAAATGGCAGATGTCTATTTCATTGTCGTTGACAAATACAAAGTATGTTTCACTGCATTCTTGTCCTGGGCCATTAATAATTAATCAGCTTTTTTATTATGCATACAATTGTGTTCTGTAAGGCAATGCAAACAGCAATAAAAGTTACTACAAACAGATTTATTTTCTGGCTATGAGGTGACTTCTAATTAGCTCCTAACGTTTACTGTTCCCTCTGTTCTCTTTGCATTTTCTGGCTGCACAAAGCTGAAGTGTTGCCAGATTTGCAAAGCATGCTGTATAAAAATACTCGGCAACTGACCTGCACAGAGCTGGCACACTAATGCATGCGTTGGCAAATTGCTTTAGGCTTAACGGCACAGTGGAGTGGATAATGTTTATAAATAACACCTACGCATCCACCAAGAATGCACACACTCCTACATTTTTACATACATCTGGTGAGGGCTTAATGCTTCATCTTAACACATGCAGTGCAGATATTAGAATCAATTACAGATGGAAATAGAGTGGCTAATGGGTGTGCGGTGCCATCCTAAAGTAAAGTGTACACCAAGGATCCTTAAATCCTTTTGGTGGCTTCTGGCATGATTTGCATACTTCAGCAAGCTTGATGGACCATGGACAGAAGTTCAGGTTTTGGTAACAGAGCTCATCACACATCCTGCCCAAATCCTATTAAACCATTATCAGCTGAGCAGGGGCCAGCAGTAAATGGATACTGCCCATGGGGTTCAGGTAGTACCATATTACTGATAACAAGAATAGCCGGTCAGGATTAAATTAATCTTCATCCTTGGCATTGATCCGGAGTCCCATAATGTTCAGGCTACAATCAAGCTGGAGTGCTCAGGATGGCAGGGACCCAGTTCTGAAGAAGCATGGAAGAACTAAAAAGCTTCTTAACAGCTCTCTAGTGTCAGGGAAAGTCTGAGATGATCCTGTGCCTACATAAGGGGCTTATAATGTGCCAACGATAACAGACACTAAATCCATTGCTGTCTGTTTTCCAGATCTTTGTGCTGTCACTCATTAGTCACTATGAAAGTATTAGACCTAGCCAGGCTTGGATTAAAGTGTATTCAAAGCCATTTATTTTTTGTTTGGATAAAGTATCTTAAGGATAAACCAATGCCAGGTCTTCATTCTTGTTTATGTCTCAATTTAGAGGTTCACTCCCTATTTTTAGTTCTGCTGACTTGAAAAGGAATAAGGAGGAAATCATCCAGTAGGGATGCCTAATTTGGTGACACTGAGAAAAGATCCCCTTTAATTTTGTATTGTATCTTTAGATGGAAGGAAAAAAAATCTCCCAAGAAGGACCCATAACAAAAAAAATAAAAATAAAAGTCTTGGTTTATCCAAACCAAAAAGTTCTTCAGACTCCTATAACATTGAGGACCATTAGAATGGAACACTTACAACCCTCCTTGCAGTATTCCACAAGGTATCCATCCAGTCCTCCTGCACCAATCCTCTCTGGAGGTCTCCACTTCAGTGTAATGCTGGTGTCATTGACATCGTCCACTGTCAGCTGAGTGGGCTCACTGGTAGGAGCTAAAGAATATAAAGAAAGTAAAGAATGTAACTTTTTACATGATTTTTTTTTTTTGCATTTTAAAACAGTGAACTACTGACAGTGAAAGGAAGGATCGCCATCTACTGTCTTTAAGGTATCATTCTGATCCTACATTTCCCTTGTGTTTCTGTCCCAACCAATTCCACCTTAACAATCACCCCTGCTCCACAAGTATCCTCTGCTTCCGCTGCTTAAACAATTGCTTCCACTCCACAAGTATACTCTCTGCTACTTCAGTCCCACATCAACTCCACTCTAATAATTTCCCCGACTCCATAAATATACCTTTGCTGCCTCTATCCCCCACCATTTCTGCTCTAGTAATTGTTCCCACTACATATGTATCCTCTCTGCTGCCTAAGATCCATGCCTTTTCTGCTTTAACAATCACCCCACTCCACAAATGTCCCCTTTGCTGCCTATGTTCTGTGCTATCCCCTCTCTAACAATTACCCCGGGGGGGGGGGGGGGGGGGAGTGAGGATGAGCTTAACCAAGACCCTGCTCCCACCCCTTCTCTATAGCTACATTTCTTTCATGTACTCTGAGCCTTCATCCTCAATCACCCTGATGCTCTCACCTCTAAATATAGCCAGCACACTTCCATCAGCACATATACCAGACTAAAACCAGACAAGATGATTGATAATTCTAGATAAATAAAATAATACAATGTAAATGGAAGCCCAATGACAAAAGACAGCGATGCTCACAATTCCCATTCAAACAAAGGCATTCTGAAGGTATAAATATAGATCCTCCGTACAAAGAGGATCGGTTTCCTCTTACTGAGTCGCCCCATCGAGATTGTGTGAAAGGTGACTTTAGGTGACATAATGATTTATGGAAATAGAAAAGATACAAATTATTCCTGCAGAACCTGGTGTCAGCTGCTACACTAGTTCTCTTAAATGTCACTTACATGTGATTTGTTTGTAAGTTACATTTTATTACACCACACAACATCAATTACAAACACAGTCAACAAATTAAAAATAATTGGTGAACATGAAAATATATGAAACTGTGAAAATATCGCAGAAAGTGCAGCCACTACAGCAAAACAAAAAAGTGGGGAAGTGGAAAACTGTTAGAGCTTTTGTTTTTATTGCTGTTACTCCACTATAGCAATTACTGCATACTTTTTATTATTGTGACACCAAGAATGGAAAAGAATGGAGGTTACTAACACAGGAAGGTATTCACAATATAGGATCCTAAATTGATGGGCTTTGAGTTTGTGTTGAGGGGCAAATGTTTTTTGCTTGATTTAGGATCATATGAAGATTATTCCAAGTACATTGACAAGTGCATATATCCTGCAACTGATTACCTGATCACTCTACACAATATCAACCAAAAGAAAAGCCTCCCTCAAAAAGCAAAAGTACACAGAATACAAATAATTAACTCAAAATAAAAATTACAAACAACTGACTGGTGACACCGGACTTGGATTTGTCAAAACATAATACTTAGGTAAACTAGATAATTTCTGATTAAATATTGTCATTGAATCATGCCAATAAATATTGATGAGGAATGGCTGTTTTTCGCCTGATCAATAGTTGTGCCACCTTGTTAACTTCAGGCTAATGTAAATCAGCAGGGAGCACATCCCAAAAACCGGCACCCAATCGGATTGTTACCTGTCATTTACTATTACAATAGGCAGGGCTAGCAGAGCGGTGTTGTTACTGCAGATAGCAGGGAATTCTTCAGTCTGCTGGTTGCTGGGTTTGCTCCTTATTGATTTTACAGTAATCTGTAGGAGTAGGTGGAAGCAGAATGGAGCAGCACCTGATAAGGCTGGTCAATAGGTGCACAGAACAATCAATATCAGAAAAATATCAATATTTACCTCTTAATGCATCCATCGTATGGCCACCTTAGGGTACATAACACAGCAGATACAATATACAACACAGCTCTTCTAAACCCTTCTAATTGTTCATGTGTTCTGTATTGACCGGCTTGTATACATGGCAAGCAGGCTTTGCATTCTCATACAAGTCTATAGGAATCCACTTGAAGCAGGTAACATGTAAGTCACAATAAGAATAACTGGCAATGAATTCTAAATGAGTAGGAAAATGAGTACCTAGGCATTCTCTCACACACCTATTATTTTACATAGGACATTTTACTTTTTCAGGGTTTTAATTTAAAATAAATTCCATTTAAGGGGTGTATTTCAGAAATGCACAGTGCCTAGGCATGCTTGTAATACAATGACATATTAGCTTGTTATATATCAGTCAGGATTGTGGCCTTGTACATGTTTCGTGTCATCTGCAGCAATGGTGACAGATGAAGGTTCGTTATGTAGACAACAAACCTCTGACACTCCCCAGCAGCTGTGTGTAATACTGGAAGCCTCCATGTTTGCTGGAAGAATGGGAGATGGAATGACATTATGAGGAAGAAGTATGCCAAGCACTGTATACAGCTAAACCGGCCACATACCACAGCCCCGCACATTCTGCAATAATACAGCAATTCATGAAAGAGACAGGACGGCTTTCCTGCACACATCATAAAGTAGTTGTGCTTGTGCACACTATACCAAATTATGCTGTCATTTTATAAATGTTTCCCCCCAAGGTTCATCCAAAACTTACACATTTTTCACACTGAATTTTTATTTTAATTTCCTTTTTTTATGCATACAAACAGTATAACGAAATTAATGAGGGACTTGGATTTTACTGCAATAGTAAAACCCACAAAAGGCCAAAAAACACCAGTAAAACTTTTTTTTTTGGAAAAAAAATGATTTCCCCTCTTTATATATAGGCTATCTACGGCATATGCCAGGGAAAAGTCATGATGCAAATTCATTAAATATATTGCCAGTGTGCTCTATCCCTTGGGGTCCGAAACGGCCCCTAAACAATGTCCTAATCAACAGCTCCTAGGCTTCCAGATCAGGGTTTTGCACTGTGCAGAGGGTGTGAGACCACTTTATATATTATTTCACTTGTAGAATCACATCTTAAACATAGGATTTAGTTATTGGCACCACATTGCAAAATGTACATTGGGGAGGGTTTAGGGATGGGCAACTGAATAAAAAAGAAGAAATGGAATGATATTTATTAAAAAAAAATTTTTTTGCTTAGTTAAATAAATTAAGTTTTATAGGCAATGTCATTACTTTTTAATAAATGTATTTTCAGGAAATAAAACATTTGGCAAATTAACTTTTTTCTCCCAATGACTGTGCAATGGAGAAGGTGACATCAGTTAAGGGTGATTAAGTTGTAGAATTCTTTCCCACACAAGACAGTCATTGCAAAAACAATAATGACAATTAAAAAGAAATGGAGATCTTGCAACTAAAATTATCTAAAGTTATATTTACTTAAGGCTAATGTTAGCAGTATTTTGATCCAGAGAATTGATACGACTGCTCAAGTAGGAATCTATTTTCCTCCTGTGCGTCAAATTTGGCAACAGTCACACAGGGGGTCTCTGTCTTCCTCGGGACCAAAACTAAAAGTAGTTTAACCTCCTTAGCGTTACATTTTTTTCCAGAAAATTTGCAAAGAAGTTGCTTTTTTAAAATAAATTTTAGGCCTGCACCTCATTTGAAGTCCAAAAACATTAAATATTTTCTGGAAGCAGAGTAGCTGTAGATTACAAAATTCAGAAAACATTTGCAAATCTGCGTATTAAACTGATATTATTGGACAAAATACACTTCAGAGATAACCTTAAAAAATGGCCCTAGAATTATTTCTTTCATTTCCCTGTGCATGCCAATACCCAATATACGTCACACAATTGATGTGTATTTGGTATATGAAGTGCATTTGGCAGTACCCATGACCACATATGTGCGTGGGGGCTGGACTGTGGTTAATAGGGGAACCCCTTCTATAATTATTATATCCACACAGTACATTAGTGTGGTAGTCATTGGGATGAATGTCCTTAATATTGCTGACCAATGAATATCACCCTTACAGATAGCCAAAAATATCATTGGTGTCGGAGGTATCTGACCTAAGAGATCCAAATTGCTCAAGGAACCATTAGCAACCTCTGGAGGAATCCTAAGTTTCCACAGAACCCTGGTTGAGTAATACTGGTCTACGTGACAGGAAAATGTAGATCCTCATTAGGAAGACATCAAAGATCTCATTAAACCTGGATATCTACCTTGCACAGCTTCCACATTGAGTACAAGAGTGTATCTGATTTGTGCATATTTTGTCTACTAGTTTTACAGCCATGTATTGGAAATAACCACAGCAAAGCACTTCCAGGACAGATTGAAGGCTTGTCTGCCTATTTGGACATCCTGCAAGCTAATCTTCCACTCTAAACTCCCCGCTGAACATCTCCCTGACCTTGGGTGACCTTACACAGCCCTTGTCCAATAAACACTGTGCATCATTGCATATATTAGTACAAATCCTAAAATACCTGGTGTCTCTCATAAGGAGTACTGCATCCATTTGGATTATTATTATTATCTTGAATTTATATAGCACTGACATATTATGCAGCTCCTCACAGAGCCCACAGTCATATCACTACCTATCTCTCAGAGGGAATTACGATCCGATGTCCCTACTATACTCATATGTCATTAACACAGCCTAAGGCCAACATTGGGGAGAAGCCAATTACCTACCAGTTTGAGCATACAGAAGAAATTCTATACCTGTGGACCACGGCAACCAATCTGTCGCAACAATCATCTAATTTGGATGCAGCACTCACAATGACATGAGCTAGTCAGTTAGAGCTTTCTGCAAGAACACTCATCACCTCGGGTGCTGAAATGGTGAATATGTATCGGATCTCTATCCCTTGCTAAAAACTTAGGAGAGCAGTTGGATGTGCTGGTATTTAAAATGTACTCTAAATATTTTGAAAATGCGTATCCTTGACCTAGTACAGGGGTGTCAAACTCTGGCCCGCAACGTCCTTTTTTTGGCCCCCAAAAGGAATTCTAAACATGAATTGCAGCTGGCCCGCTGCAGTGGCATCACTCACGTCAATAGACCAGCGGGCTCTCTGCCTATGCATGGCCCCGCATTGGACTGTTTTATAGACACAGGGAATTGTAGTAGCGGTGCTATTTCAGTGAAGAGGGAGTTCGAGCCACTCATAACATTAAGCCCCGCATTGGACTGTTTTCTTGATGCAGGGAATTGTAGTAGCGGTGCTATTTCAGTTTCAAGTTTGGCCCGCAACTTTGTCTAAGTTTTTAATTTTGGCCCACTGTGTATTTGAGTTTGACACCCCTACCCTAGTATGTCAGTTCTGCCCATGGAGAGAGAAAAGCAGAAATACAGTCATCTTTGCTTTTTAGGGTGAAACAACAATTGAAAGTGAGTCATCGGTTAATACTTCTTTATAAAGATGGCTGACAGTGCCTATTGGCACCAACAGACTTCAAGGTTAATTAGAACAACAAATGTGAGGTAGGTTTACTATCTTTTTTTTAATGAAAAAATAAAGCAGAACTAAACTAATAAGTAAAAAAACAATAATTGAAGAAAGGGGCAGGTGATGTCCTTCCTGCATTAAAATTTACTAATTTGCCTGATTGAGATCTACAGATGCTGTTTGAATAGCCTTAAATTTTAATCCCAGCCATTTTGTTTTAAAGTAGGGAACAATTAAAATCTTGTCTTTTTTTGTGGCTGCAAATTAGGAAGAGGCTTGCACCTCATGTTCCTGTGACACCTTAACAGGGAAGGAATGGGGGAGTGGGTGTTCCTGGGACAGGATAGGAGATATAAATAAATATATTGGGCTGATTTACTTTTAATTATCATGTGACTATTCACTTCAATTGTCCAATCATGTTAAAGCACCTGCACACGACAGCATGCAAAGTGAATCTGCTTTTCACATGATTGAATAACGGAAGTGAATGTGCATACTGATATTTGTGGTATTTTGTTGTAGGACTGGGGTATACTATTTTTATTATCACAACTGCCTGCTGTTATGTGATACGTTAAACCCTGTGAGGAATTTACTGAGGTTTTCAATGTAGGGTAAAAATGATGGGCAGCTTTGATGAATGTGACTCCAGCATTTCAGTAAACGTCATGTTAGACGGCACAACATAAGACGAAGACTGAAGCCTGGGCTATTTATAAACCATGGTACCTAAGGTGTCATATTTAGAGGCTGCCTTTTCTGGCTATGTGATAGAGGTGTTACCTACCCAATGTTTCCACTCCTGTTTAAAGCCGAACCCCAGGGAACCCCTCACAGCTGCTATTTTCTTGGTTAGTTAAAAAATGAATTACCTATCCAAATCCAAGGTCTCTTGACACACACAGAGTTCTATGTTTTCTATCTTTTTCCTTGCAGTGGATCAGGGTCCTTTATTGGTATCCATGTCACTGCTTGGGGGATATGAATGGTTCCTATTGGCTGTACAGTGGTAGGGGTACTTTAGATATTGCAGTGGCTAATGGCAGCAGAAAGGGGCTTCCGGTCTGCTGCAGCATTTAAATTACTGGTTGTGAATACTAGAAGCAATACTACCAGGAGGCACAGATGGCAGGGCATATGAAACAGTGTAATAAAGTATTTGAGTGATTGGGGGCAGATAGGAGGGGTATGAGTGATGCACAGAAATGGGCTGTAAGGTTGTGGAAACCCAATATTATTAATATTATATACTTCTCTAAATATTGTCAGTGATTGAGCCAACCAGGCCATAACCTGCCAATTTGGTTCATAATCTTTTGATATATGCAATAACAAAGATATACAATAGTCTGCCACCTTCATTTAGATAGTGGTTAAAATGTCATAGAAAGAATCAAAGCTAACATAGTGATCATAAGATTGGAAACCAATCCACTGAAAAAGTAAGTCGAATAACACATCATGCTGCCAGGGGTCATATTTCAATAAAAACTAGCCACAGACAGTATATATGCAGTTCAGGAATGAGAGAGACCACTTAAAAAAAACACAGTTGCATGGGAATATTATCATATATATATATGTCACTTTGTAAAACATATAAAAGGAATTGTTTAAATAACTTACCAATGGGCATGAATGGCTGTGATGGCTGGCTGGGTCGGGACATTCCAATGGCATTAACAGCATAAATACGCATCTCATATATAACCCCCTCAATCATTCGTTTAGATTCGTAGGTCAGTTCCTTCACCAGGTCATAGTTCAGCCTCATCCAGCGGTAGCTCTTCTTCTTCTTCCTCTCCAGGACGTAACCTGCCAGTGAAGTGACACCATTAGCAACAGCATTTAGGAACAATATCTACTAAAGATCTGGAAACTACAGCAAACTTCTCTTGATAAACATTATACAATGCATCAAAAAGCAAGACATCTAAAATGACTTAAAAGCTAAACTCCAGAATAAAATGTTCAAAATTGTCCTCATTAGTTGTAAAAGTAAAAATCCACTTTCTCTGCACTGTGCACTAAATACGCTTGCAAACTTATGTGTGTAAGTAGCAGTAATATCATCATTGTACTGTGCACAGCCCGTGCAGGGAGCAAAGCTGTAGGAGGGACACAAAAAGTCCACACACTAAAGCCTACTAATAAAAAATAAGGCGAAACGCATCAGGATCTTAGACAAATTTCACTGTATGGTGTTTACTTTTCCTTCTTCCTTACCTACTCACATTAAAATTTTTGGAGAATATTATTTAGTATGAAGTCCTACCTATCCCACTGAAATAGATGGGGTTAAAGCCAGACTCTTTTGTATTATGCTATTTTTTTGTCACGTGACCGATAATTTATTTTTGTATCAACACTTTTCTATATAAAAGTCTTCTGCCTAAAAAAATGCTACTACAACTTTTTTTTTTCTTTATTTAATTCCTATTTAAGATTAAGGGGTTGGCTAGCTCTATTTAAAAAAACAAAAAACACTGATTTATACCTTCTCCACTTCCAAAAACAAACTACAGGTAGGTGTAGGCAAGACCATTCACCCTGCACAAGGAGAGAGAGCAGCAGTGACTGATCTTTACTGTAGGAATTTCTGCACAGAAGTAGCAGGAGGGTTTGTTAATGCAGAATAGCTGCACAGATGTGTAACAAAAAATAAATATACATTATCCATGCCTCTTGTAATTAGACAAATTGTTTCTGGAATTTAGCTTTAAGGGGGAAATTATTTTGCATGTTTTATCAAAATATCTCAATATTTCAAGCTGAAGGTGTCTCCCTTACCCAGCACCGGCATGCCTCCATCGTACTTTGGTGGATCCCACTGTGCAGTGCAAAAGTCCTCTCCAACGTTAAGAATTCTGGGAGATTCAGGAGGGTCTGGGACCTCTGTGACAAAAAGCAAGAGAGAACTTTGTGAAGTATTTCAGAATAAATCATGTATCTAAGATGACCCTTGACAGAACAGAACACATACTAGTTACCACCCTGAGAACTGCTTACCAGATGACTTTTGACTGCAGATTGGGCAATAACCACCATCAGCAGGATATTGCCCTCTGCTGGCCACGCTGTATGTGATCTGTGGTCACCCCGTAGTATCCAAAATCAATAATGCTTTAATAGCTGAACTTTAGGCAAGCTGCTATTTACATAATTTAAATACATACTTAAAAACTTTTTATCTGCCACATGATTTGTCTATCTAACTATCAAATCATGGGCCCTTACAATGCTCTGTAGGATAGCAAAGACAGCCTGGTGACCTGATAGACTGCAGATACCACACAAGCAAGAGAATGATGAGGTCAGGTATTTGATTGTCTCTTATCAGTATGTTACTTGCCTTTGAATAGGGGCATTTGATCCCATCTGGTCCCAAACCCTACCTTTCCCAGTCTAGCAACGCTGCATGGCGGAGGCTGTACAGAGACCAAATCACATTGACTTTATTTAAAAATTAAAGGACAGTTGTTTAACAAATACAAAACTGCATTGGCTGTTGTTTTTTAATCCAGTTTGGGTTATGTAAGATTGCAGATATGGCTTACCAATAACTTTGACATTGATGTTGGCTTTATCCTCCCCAGCTTCATTCTTCAGCACCACAGTGTAGGCACCTTCATCCGTCTTCTCTGCTCCCTCAATGATGAACACACAGTGGTCGGCGTGGGTCTCCACGTGAACTCTGCCATCGGTTTCTGTAATGAGCTACAAGGATTCTGAAGTGTTAATCCACAGAGCATCACAAAAGCTCACATTGCATTGCAAAAGTCATGTCCTGCAAGTATTATCAGGTCAAAACCAATAGGAATTCTGATCATTTTTTATCCATAAAAAAGTGCAGAATATTGTACACATGTATACAGTGTTTTAGAACTTCCAACCTATCAATTACCTATTGGATTGGATTAATGGGCCAAGTGCGAAACTTGAGGCAGATTTGTTCATGTGCACTGGGCCTTAGTAACAGAGATAGACAGACATGCCATTTCAGGGTCTTTTTAACTTTCCTTTTTCTCTGCTATACTAGTCTGAGTGATGACACGTAAGGGAGTGTGGCTGTTACTCAGCTCTGTCACTACAGAGCACAGTACAAAGTGTATTCCATGGCACTTCTTACCAAAAATAAGATTCAAAACTTAACATACAGGGTAGAGGAATAGGGATAAAAACATGTCAGCCTTGAATTTTAAAGGTAGGCAAATAGATAATTATTTGTATGCATATATAGAAATAATTTACAAGTTTTGGTCCTCACACTCTGTAACATAAAGAAGCCGTAAACAGGTAGCATAACCAATTTCCCTCCAGACTGTCATTGTGCCACCACCTTCCTGATGTTTGGACCCCTGGTGATCATCATTGCACTGGCTATGCCCTCATCCATCAGCCTGACACCCTCTACAAGTAGCACTGCAATCTTAGGTATAGGTACATAGTTGATTTAGGTAAAAAATAAAACAAAACATAGGGGTCTATATATATATATATATATATATATATATACTTATGCTCCCCTAAAAACAGTTGGATTTAATAGGAAAATATATAACACTGAATTTTCTAATTAAATCCAATGTAACAAATGTATAAAAATGTTGAATAAAAGTTGGGTGACTCTTGGGTAAAATTATTTTAGCACGGTGGCTCAGGGGTTAGCACTCTGGCCTTTGCAGTGCTAGGTCCTAGGTTCGAATCCTAGCCAGGACACTATCTGCATGGAGTTTGCAGGTTCTCCCCGTGTCTGCGTGGGTTTCCTCCAGGTACTCCTGTTTCCTCCCACATCCCAAAAACATGCAGTTAGGTTAATTGTCTTCCCCCTAAATTGACCTTAGACTATATTAATGACATATGACTATGGTAGGGACATTAGATTGTGAGCTCCTTTGAGGGACAGTTAGTGACATGGCTATGGACTTTGTACAGCGCTGCGTAATATGATGGCGCTATATAAATACTGTGTAATAATAATAATAATAATTTATTAGAGCTATTTTCCCTGATAATCCATGGAGACACAATATTT
Organism: Pyxicephalus adspersus; assembly: GCF_032062135.1. Lineage (NCBI taxonomy): Eukaryota > Metazoa > Chordata > Amphibia > Anura > Pyxicephalidae > Pyxicephalus > Pyxicephalus adspersus. Next base: position 52,479,905 of record NC_092866.1, on the reverse strand, counting down.
TAAATCTTACTCCAGCCATACAATTTTTCTTTTTCCACTTGAATACAAAGTGGACAGCTTGTGGCAATTGTTTTTTTATTGCAATCAGTTCCTATTTCCTGTTAAGGAAATGTCTCTTCGCTTCCTATTCTGTATTATATGCCTGGATGTTCTACAACTTCTAGGCATATCCTCCCCACAACTGGGTGATAGCTACTCAAACTGCCCTAATAATGTACTGACACTCTAGGTGAATTAGGCCACCTAGTGTATTCTGGATAGAAATGATAAAGCCCTGAAGAAGTGGGCAGGCGAGTTGGGTTGAATATTTTATATATACTATATATATATATATTTTTATATATATTTATATATATATATATATATATATATATATCATTATATTACTCATTAATAAATATCTTTAATACATCATTAAACCTTATGACTATTTGTACTAATTGCACCACCTACCAACATCCCAGGAACACAACCAGGTTCCCAAATTCTGCAATGGAACACCTCCTTCAAGTCAACCTCCTTCAAGTAAAAACCCCTATATAGATGAAAAGTACAACTATGCCATACAACTACCATATTTTACCTGGAAAGAAGGGATGGAATTTCTGTTTATTGGGGACACAGGCTATACCAAGTTTCTTTCCCCACAATTATGAAGGCTGTTTTATTTTCCTCTGTAGTGACATCAGACTGAGCAGCTGGTCTGAGTGTTTTTGTATGCACCATTTATGTATTTATAGATAGTGATCCTATCCCCTCTTAAACATAAATAGATGATACTCTTCTCCAATCCATTTTTATAACTTAGATCCTGGAAGGCTTTTATTAAAAGACAGCTCATCAAAACTGATATTTTAGATTTTGGTAGATACTCATGAGATAAATCCCCTGAAATGTCGTATATTTCTCAGGGATTCTATTGGAGAGATGGCTGAACTTTTGCAGAATAGGGATAAATGAGAATACCTCTGGAATTCTCGAGAACATTTTCTCAAACTTCCATTGGTTCCGCGAAATTTCGGTGAACCGATTTTGCATAACCATCAAAAGATTGAGGAAATTCCCTGTGAATCCTCCTGTTTGCGATCCCCTGGGCACTAAAGGTTAATTAACCTCTAGTGCCGGGGGGTAGCACACTGTCTTCGATAAACTGCATCGCAGTGGAACTGCAACTCCATTGTGAGTTCTTCTGCAGTTCCACTGCGATCCCTGGGCACTAGAGGTAATTAACCTCTAGTGCCCCAGGATCGCAGTGGATTCTCAGAGCTGCAATCATTTGTGGTCGAACTCACCGCAAGATCGAGTTTTAAAAACTCGCTTGCCCATCCCTATTGCAGAACTGCTCCTGGGTGGAGGACTCCCACTATACCCTTTTATTTTACAGATATTGGAACAGCAGGAATATGCAGAGAGGATTGAAAACACTCCAAACTCCTGTATACACAGGAACAGAGTCAGGAAAACCTTTATACCTATATATATATTATATATATATAACCAAGGATTGATTCTGCAAACTATGCCTTGTCAAAAGCTAATATATCATGTACAACATCCCATTACCAATTATTTACCTTTCTCTGCTTTCTGCAGTTTCAGAATCCTAACAACATGTTAATGTTTAGTAAAACATTATATTATTTTATTTTCCCACTGCTGAATCATGACAGTACAATTTATTTCTGGCTTCTGAGGCTTCACAGTGACATTTCTGCTGTTAGTGAGTTTGTTGCCAACAAGTACAGCCAGATCCAAAATAAACTTTATTTTTCCATAAGTTATATGTTACATGTTTTGCTCATAAAAGCTTCTCTTTATATTTTCCATATTAGACTTCTCGATATTTAGTGTTTGCTCTGGTTGAGCCTATCCATATGNTTTTATTCATTACATCATTTTTTTTTCTCTAAACAATGAAATAGTGCAACCCTGAGTGAAATGCCATTGTTTTTATTGAAAACCTACACAGCTCTAACCAACAATAAACCTTGCAATGAGGGTAGATAACGAAAATCTGTACTGGCAGAATAGGGAGGCAACCATTGCTGACTTTCGTTCTGAAATTGTTGATTTTCTGTCTTAAATGCTATTCTAAAGGCTTCAGTAATGTTTAATGCACAGTCCTGGGTCAGGTATGTAATCTTAGGGTTCACCTCACTCACTATGATAGTGGCTGATAGTATGGAAGCCAGAAACAGCCAGGCAATTAATATTCTTATAAGAGATCAGCAATACCAGCATTATGTTTTATTCAATACAGGTTTCTTTGCTGTGTAGAAATGCACAGACGTGTTCAGTGTATACTTACCTTCTTTTAATGCCTTCAGGAAATTCATGGGATGCACTTTGTTCTCCTCCTCTTTAGATGTTGTCTTAGTGAAGGTTTTCAATGAGGGCATTGCTAATTTAATGATTTCAACACTTTCCATGCATCTTTACAATGTGCCAATTTAGGATTACATGGTAACACCCATGACTCACTGTATGTCCTCAGTCTTCAAGGTCTTATAGTCTTTGTATCACTTAACCCAGAAGTCTGAGGACATCTTGTGGTGGAGAAGAGGTACTGCAAACTTTTGCATAAAAACAAGGATTCTTGGTTTACATATATTGAAATGCAAGATTAGGTTGGCCAGTTGTCCCATAGTGATCTCATTCTGGTTAACACCTGCATATGTATTTGGGGTGTGTTTTATGTAAATGAGCTACATGAATTTGAGCATAGACATCTCTGCTTTAAATTTTCTTACCAGTACATAGGTGACTTGCCAAGTTAGCAGTATTCTTTGTTCTGCCGCGCCCCCCAACCATTTACACACGTGAAGTTAACCAACAATGCAAAGGTGATGGTAAGTTGTGCGTGATCACAAAAATGAAGGTTCACACGTGCGGTAAGTATGTAGATGTGATTTTGTTACTCTTATTTATAGGCACTGGTGATAAAAAAAAAGTGCCTCCACTTACATCCACATCCTCGTTCATCTCCACCCCAGGATCACTGTCCGTCTTGACAGATCTCTGCTGTATGACCTGATTGTGGAAAACAGAGCTGAGCGGATTGATAGACCAGGGTGGGGGGGGCGATATTTAGATATATATTTTAGTTGTGGATAGAGTAGGAAAGGAGTAAATCTCCCCCGTGAAATTGGAAGAAAAATGCAGCACTGAATAGGCTTTATTTTTGTTCAACAGGATGTTGCAAAACATTTCTTTTGGAACAGGGATATCACCTGTTCCTGGGGGATGGGTATAGTTCCAGCTAAGTTCCGCCTGGTCCAGCTACGTTCGGCAGCCGAACATGAACTGAAACAAGTGATATACTCAATCCTCAGCAATAGTTTGTTGTACAGTTCCTCCCAATCCAGATTTTGATCCTTAATTAATCTGGACCTGATGAAGAGGGATCTATCCTGCCACTGAAACGTGTTGGTGCATCTTGTTAAATACAAAGCCTTCTGTATTAAAATATGCTTACCCACCTGTTCACAATTTTAAACTCACCTTTCCTCGCTCCATTGCTGGTAGTCCTTTTCCTGGTTCAGGATCTTCAGCTATCTTTATTTGCCAGGCTAGAAGGATGTAATTCCCATGCATGTGCATGGTAGTTCATTTATACCTGGCAGCCAGCTTTGACGGAATTATGCTGTTGTGCATGCGCAGCTCAATGTACATTATGAAGAGGATAGTGAACAGACAAGTATGTTTGCTTTATTGCAGAATGGAAATAGCCTTCAATAAATAACTTACCACTTGTAATTTTTTTATAGCAGTGGTCACCAACCAGTAGTCCACTCCACGAAGAAAATTTTGGTGGTCCACAGAAAAACTTGGACATTGTTTGCATATTATAAATAAAATAAAAAAATTATATTGTAATAAATTCTTATATTCTGAGTGACAATTTTCGCCCTTATATTGCACTAAATTCACACACTGTACTAGAGACAGAAAAACAAGAGAGGCGAAGCATGACGTCAATGTCTTAAGTTGTATGAGGCAACCGTTGCCGAGCCGTATGCTTCAGTATTGTTTCCACCATTACAACAGTCACCGAGCTCCGCGAATACTGATTCTCATCCGATTGTTTTTCTTTGTGTATTTCACAGATGCTCTTTTAGGTAAGTACAAACTTAAATGTGTATTTTCTTTAACTGTTATATTTAATGGCATCAAATAGTTTGAATTTGATAGCTATCATCTCTTATAGACATAGGTCATAGATTGGAACAAAATAAACCCATATTGAGTGAGAAAAAGCAAATGAATATTTGGCATTTCTTTAGTAATACCAAAGATTATGCAACTAATGATAATAGTAACGCGGGATTTGAAATTATGAATTTAGTGGTCCGTGAGGTCTGTAAGGTTGGTGACCGCTGTTTTATAGTTTCACTTAAACAACGCAAGATCTGAAATGCAGCGCCTTATATCAACTAATTAGAAAATACCTTTCATTGTCCTGAAATTACTATGATAGTGTACTATAAAAGACTAATAGTTGACAGCTAAAGGTAAAAGGGAATATTATTGCCCATCCTTGTTACAATAGTTTGTATTCCCTTTGCAGTATACAAAGCCCTGCTAATGTCGTGGAAACTTGGAAATTAGTAACAAAATGGTTACACTCATGCTAGTTTCCAACTGGCTGACTTGAAAACATTTTCCGGCAATTTTAAAATAAATTGCCATGATTATTCCACTCTAAGTAAGTAGGAAAGCTTAACCCATTCTTACCTTATCTCCTTTAGTCCAGATTACAGTTGGTGCTGGATCTCCAGAAATGGGAACGTCAAGGCGCAGTTTATTGCCAGCAACCACAACAATGGTGTCAGCGTTTCCAGACATACAATCCAGTTTAATTTTTGGTGGCTCTGTAGGAGAAAAATATATTTAAAGGCATAATCAGGCAAGTGACATTATAATAAGGTCATCAGTGATAAATTAAACAGCTGCTACAGACCAAATTTAGGACTTTTGTGGGGCTTTACATTAAAAAAAATGTATTTTATGTATTATATTTAATTTATTTTTTGTGTATGTTGAATATTCGCTTATATGACATTTAATAATCCTATCTAGATCTGTTCAATCTTTCTAATTGTTCTCATTGCTCTTTATGAAATTGTGAACAACTGAAAGTTTTATTGTTTTTATGAAATTGTGTGCTATGTTTAGGTATATTTTTGTTATATAAATAAAATCAGTATTTTTAAGTGTATAGCCTGCAGAACTCTCTTGTTCAAAAAACCCGTTCACATGTAGGTTATGTAAGTGGGCTCTCCTCCTATCACAGAATATTCCCTGCAGATTTTGTAGAGAACTGCCCCAGGGACATTGGAGGCACCTCACCATAATTATTTATGAATAAAAAATGCAGCAGTAAGTATTTGCTCTACATTATAAATGTCTTACATACAAGTCAGTACGTGTATTTCTCTTACCTTGTCTGGGGACAAAGTCAATCTTCACCTCTGGTGGAGAAAGAAAAAGGATATGATGAGATTTGTGTAATTAAAACACTCTTAAATTAATTCATTGACTTAAACATTAAGGATGCAAATTCCGGTTCCTCCTGGGAGCATCTAAGCCATGGATGTAATTCCATTGCAAGCATCCAACTATAAAGTTCCAAGTTTGCCACTCATTTATTACTTTTATGGGATCATCCTAGAAGGCATTTCAACTTTCAAACTTTTTATGTCCACCAAGGGCTGTCTAAAGCTGTCCTCTGAAGTACTACAAGTTGTTCTAGATCTTCCAACTTGAATGATGTCACTTAACCCAGAAAACTAAAGAAAGGTTGTTAAAGTGTATATGTACAAATCTTCATTTATTATTATAGCAATGATGAAGAAGCAGAGGGACCCCTGAAATGTATAGGTTTAGGATATCCATATTCTCAATTAAATCTCTCCATGTTTACTAGTGTTCTAGGTGGATAGACAGAATTCCGCACTTCCTGTGGGGATAGCAGGACTTGAAGTGGGCATGAACTCTATTGGGGTAGATATTTTTTTGCTGGCTCTGTCTCTATTGAAACTCTTCCTATTTACTGTGTGGTCACTATGACCTGGACCTTTCTAATGAGGACATAAACAGCAATCAGATCCCATAGCAGTTGTTTCAAAGAGAGGACAGGTTTAGAGTCACTATCAGGTTTTCATTGCAGTGTGTTTCCATTGATGAGATTCACCTTAATATTCTGAGACTAGAAGTAAACAGAATATCGCTCTTTGCATCCAATGTTAGGATGCTCCTTTACTTGCTGTGCAGATACTAGTCAGGAAGAAAGGAGATATATCCCTTATCCTAGCTCTGCCAAATTTACACTTTAAGAAGAAAATCATTTGTGGTTTTTTACATCATATATGGTCAGCTATGGTCTGGGCTTTCCTATAGATCTTTATTCTACCGTTGAAAAACTGTAGTAACTGAGCTTACCCATAAAGTGCAGTTTAGCAGAAAGATTGAAGGCAAATCCATTGGGAATGAAGGAATAATCTCCTTCGTCTGAGGCTACCACATCATCAATGGTCAGTTTGTGCACCCTACAGCCAGAGGAAACATTGATAGATAATCAGCCTACTAAAACACTTTAAATAAACAAAATGATGCTTCTGATGATGTTTACAGCAAACCTGTCATCACGGAGGCCGTGTGCCATCATTGGTATAGTACTTTAACAAGTATTAAACACATACAGTTATATTTTGATAACCAATTAAATGTGTTCCAGTATATTTGTAGATTCTTATGATATAAATAAATGCATAGTATATAGGGGTAAAAAAATAACGTATCGAAAAAATCATAAACATGTTTCTCTGATATGGCCAATTATGTCTCTATCAAGAATATTTACAAAAGTTAAGAATAGTTTTTTTATAAGATGTTTGGGTGGACTAATGTTAGGTTGCGAGTTTGGATCGAACCTTCCAATATGGCTGATTTTGATCCTGTCATTGGGAATCACTTCCTTTCCGTTCTTCACCCATATTCCAGTGACAGTTTCGTCGGATACCTCACACTTAAAGACGGCCTGTTCCTTGGCCTTGACAGTAAGGTCGGCCACACCCTGCAGGACCTCCAGTTTCTTTTCTGGAAAGGAGATAATGAAGGTTACATAGGATGGTGACATCAAGAGCTTATGTTCTGTAGTGTAAGTCACCATGTCATACAAGAACATTCACCATATAGTTTTATTCACCTGATCTCTTACACAGTTTACACTGTGTATGTCCAAAGCCCTACAATGTGAAGTATTATGCTACTGTGCTGACCGTGGGGTAACAGATTGAGTTTTGAAAGCTTCTGGGAGATATTAAAGAATATATATATATCATTGTGATTATAAGAGATTATGTTGATATATCCAGAAGCTTTGGGAGCTGCAGAATAAACATCACATGAGATTGTTGCCGAATAATTTATTCTGACTGTGCTACACAGCAGTTTTTTGTAATTGTTTTTTTTTTATTGATATAAATAGAACAGTATATTTTTATTATTATTGGAGTGATTTAAAGTCCAATAAATCCTTATGGTTTTAGGGGGAAACTATAATAAAAAAGCCTTTTACAACAGATAGCAGATTGACATTTCATTGTTCACCACCTTTAAAGAAAATGATGCCTCTTTTATAATTCCACATTTATAAAGGGGGGATCAGATTCTAAACAATGATGATCATTGCTAGTCACTGTACTGTATTTACACAAACATGGTGACATCAGACACTCCATTCCCTTTAATGACTGCAAATTGAAATAGACTACAGGGTCCATTTAATTCTATTGCAATTGTGTTGGCTACATTTGAAAAGTGATGATCAGGGTGTTTGAACAAACAGTGCTAATCTCCTTTGTGGCCTATGACATTCCCCATTAAATCCTAACTATTTCTTGTGCCAGCAAAAATGACAATAAATAATAAGATCACTGGTTCATTCATGAACTGGACATCTTTTTGACAATGTGACAATTATGTCAGCTAGTCACATCTTCTATAAATTGGGAGATCACAACTGTGCTGTAATTTCTGTATATTGTTGGTACTTTTTGGTGATCAGCATGAATTACATAAATAGGACTCTGAGGGTTTGCACATTATGACAATATTGAGGATAAATTAAACAGCTACTTTTAAGAGTAAATAAATAGGTTTACTTAGTGTCTTACCTTCCTGCTTTTGCCGATAGTTACCATCACAGCAAAGCACCAGCCTGCTATTCACCCCACAGTGAGATTCCTGGTACTTTTAAGTATGGAGGAGCATATGACTGTCTTGCCATGATCCTACGATGCCATACTGGGTACATAATTTGCTAGATTTTTGTGTGGTTCACAGCCTTACATAGGGCCTTTTCACTTGGCCAACTTTGAATGTCAACAGCCTGATCACAGGTTCACATTAAACTTAGAAATCCCATAACAGTGGTTTTGGTTTAGTGCAAGTTAGTTGCTTTAATTACAATGAATGCTAGCTACCTATAAACTTGTCTTGTGCAGACTTTCCTGCCATTGGCCCAGGCTGCCTTGTTCCTCAATAAGTGATCTTCAATATATTCAATTATCATTACTAATCCTGACACTTAGGCTACATACACACTTGCAATGGTTCTGGTCAGGTAATCGACTCAGGGCTGATATCGGATGGGAATCTGGCTTGTGTACAGTGCTCGTCGTGCGAAGGACCATCCTGGCGGTTCTATGGACGATGAACGATCATAATAAAAATAAAGGGGGGAGAGCGCAGCAGGGTGTCGTGAAGGTATCGTGAAAAATCCTTTCCAACGACAATTATTGCCCGTGTGTACGTAGCCTTAGCTGGACTTTCAAACACTGAAGTTACTTTGAACCATGAGATCAGCTAATTACACTGATTCTGTACCACCTACTTACCCAATAATACGGACCTTTTACCACCAGCTCAACCACTGACACTCAACTTGCACCATCAGTTTAGCGACTGACACTTCTCTTGCACCATAAACTCAGCCAAGGACACCTACTATGGACTTTCAGCTCCACCAGTGACACTTATCTTGCACCATCAGCCTAGTCACTAATGCCCACCTTGCACCATCAGCCCAGCCACAGACACTTACTAGGGTTACACCATGAGCTCAGCCACTGACACTCAACTTACACCATCGGCTAAGCCACTGACCTTGCACCATCAGTTCAGCCACGGAGTCTCCTCCATTGGTCTTGACGGTGTAGTTGCCGCTGTCCTCCAGTGTAGTCTCATTAATATAAAGGTAATGCTTCTTTCCATCTTTTTTAAAGCGATACTTAAAGGTTTCTTCCCTGGTCAGCTCCACCCCATCCTTCTCCCTATAGGAAACATGTCAAGATTTATTTATAACAAGCAACACATTTATTCATAACCTGCTAAATAAAATATAATTTGTGAATAATATTATATTATTGACCCCCTTTATCCAAAATCCATGTTTCAGTTTTAGGTGATCCTCAACAGGCTAATTTTAGCACCTGAGCACAATGTTTATTTGTTCATCCATGTATCTGTGTACCTATCAAATATGTTAACTCATGCTTGGCGTTGTATTTTTCTAAATGAGCATGTCTCTTTGGTGTCATTTGCCTAAAACTCTACAAAACACTAATACCATTTACTGACTTGCACATTTTTCAATATCACAAAGTCAAATATAGAATATAGAACTTTGGTTCTAAAGAAAGAGGAAGAATACGCAGCCGGATTATATAAATTTACACACGCACACACAGTGTAAGTAAAAGATTTTATTTTATTTCCCTTATGATATTTTACTAAACTCATTTAAGAATATTTGCTATATATTTGGAACCCATCTTCTTAAGAAGAATATGTTTGATTGCAATCTATATATTTGATTACACACATTTTGAGGGATGTTAATACATTCTTTATCATATATATATGGTTTGACTGATAAATGAATGGATTATTCAGGTACATAACAAACTATTAATACCATGCTCTTTTTCTTTTCTGAACACTTTAGTTTGTGTCTAATAAGCTCTGATATCACCTGATATCAGCCAATTTAGGCGAAACGCATTGGGAATGAGACTTGTTGTGTGACCTGGGAAAATTCCTAATGAAACTGTGTGTATAAGAAAATAATTTTTGAGTTGACTGTATTTGGTTGTTTTAGAATATTGAACACAATGTGATTTTATACAAATTGATCTGATACTAGGTATCAATATATGTAGAAAATTATGAAATAAAGTGAATAATTTTATCAGTTTAAATGTAGTGCCTTTAAAAGCCTCTCTTTTCTTCCCCTCACTTGTCTTCCCCAATTGATAGAATATAGAAATGCAGAATTAATTGAATCCCTAGGTAAGATGCCATGAAATGTCAGTAGCTAATACAAAAAACAATGCAGTACCTTTTTTTCATGCAATTGGTTTCTGCCCTCTGGTTAGAAAGTTATTAATTTACATTTGTAGTTCCTGTGCTCATGCACTAATATGATTGTGTCCTGCAGGTGGCGTTCTGACACCAGTATGTATTAAAATAGAAGATCATTTTATTCATATATTTCAGCTTTATCTCAAATGCAGAGATGGAATATACATGTTCTCATTCTAGTTCTGAATACTAAGCAAATCTTTCCAACAGGAAAAATGAATCATTCATTTTTTCATGGCTGATGTATTATGGTCAGGAAAATATTTATAAAGGCAACCTCATGAACATATCTTTAGAGAATCCTTCAAATATAATTGTAATGTAAGTATTGCATAGCTAACTACAGCTTTCTGCTACCCTTTATACATAGGTACACTCTGTCAATCTGCAGCAGCTAGAATATAGGGCCTGATTTATTAAAACTCTCCAAGGCTAGAGAGGATACACTTTCATCAGTGAAGCTGGGTGATCCAGGAAACCTGAATGGGTCTGGTCCAGGATTCAAAACATTTGCTAGCAAAAAGCAAATGACTTTGAAGAAATCTATTAGGTTTGCTGTATCACCCAGCTTTACTGATGAAAATGTATCCTTTCCAGCCTTGGCGAGATTTCATAAATCAGGTTCATATACAGAGAGGATGGGGCCCTATGCAATACAAGAACATTGGTTGCCCAATTCATTTATTAACATTAATAGGGATCACAAAATGCATAGTTTAGCTTGTGAATAATCAGGCTATTCAGATTCTAAGAATGGAACGGGTCATGTGATTTCTTGTCAACCTTCAATGAAGTAAAGTGTAAGGTTTAGCAACAAGTGCTCCTTATCTATCTGGACAGCTTTAGGTTTATAATCCTAACGTAGATCAAAAATATTTAAAATGTTGACATAAATACCAAGTTAAACATACAATAACCCCCTAAATACATTGACCTGCTTGCCTTGCTTTTGCAGAATGGCTAATGGTGTTCAGTGTCCAATAAAAAGACTATGCGGAGTAGAGTAAATGGGAATCCCTTTGAACTCTGGTCATTGAAAGTTTTTGTCTGTTTTAGGCTCAATAAAACTATTTTATTATAGATGCACATTCAATGAAATGCTTAGTAAAGTACATAAAGGCTTATTTTACCCAGATTATAATTTTGTGTTGGAGAGTGTAGGGAATAGTTTAAAACTTTTTGTTTGTCCCCCCATTGTACAGATTTCCATTGATAGAAAGTGAATCAAGGATTGCCCAGTAGGGTCAATGGAGACGGCACATCAGCAACACACCAACATGCTTGATTAAATCCTTTATTTGTTATATTCAGAACTGGGTTGTTTTGGGGAAAGACCCCATCATCAGAAAGTCACTACCGCCTGCTGTGGCCCTGAAATGTCCCAGTTCTTTATGTAACCAATAAATGCTCTTAGTAAGCATATTGGTGTGTTTGTAATATATCACCTCCAATGAATGCACTTGCAGTGGCACCATCTTTTGTTTTATTTGTTAAATTTAGATCTGGGATGTTTGGAGCTACAACAAAAACCCCTTCACTACTGGTCCTGAAATGTCTTATTTCATAACATGATACATAAAGGTTCTTAGAGCATGTTGGTTGATAGAATTAAGTATTGGCAGAGGTTTTATCACTACAGCTCAGAATTGCCACAATTGGAACACATATAGCAATAGAACAAAATGCTTACTGATGCTCTAAGCCATACCCACTGTAATAAACATTTTGGCTGGAGTTTGGCTTTAAATTTAGCTGACACAGTATATCATAAGGGAGCACAGAATGTTCCTATTTGAATGTCCTGACAAGGAAAGGATGACAAGTTTGTTGTCAAACCAAGTGACAGTGGATGAGCGTCTGGCTGAAGAAGGTTCTAGGGGTCCATTCAAGGTGCCCTTCACAGGGAATTTTGCTGACACAGCAGCACCTATCACTCTAAGCCTATGATGTCTGGAGATACACTTTGGCAGCTGTCAGATGACATAGCTGAGATGGTATCCTTAGCTTTACAAGTTTAGTTTGGGAGCAGTTAGGCCTCTCCAGAGAGATGCTATTTTAATGCTGAAACCTATCCTCTGCTGTAATTACAAAGCTGTAAGAGGGTTTGTTAAAATTCCAACACTTCCTCAGAGACGAGAAAGCCTCTATCTTTGGAATGTGAGTGCTGCTCCTCAGCCTAAAAAATAAGGGCAATGATTTCCAGAGTCATAATTAAGACATAGGGTGTAAACACGATCGGTGAGTGTAGGCTCCAGTTGCGAAGTGTCAAATTGTCAAGAGGACATGATGGTTGGAAGCTACAGAAAGCCCGATTGCCAAGATGATAAGCTTAATTAAAGCATCCTTTTTCTCATGCCAATGTTTACATAAGCTGCGCTAAATGTGAACTATGCAGCTTATAAACAAACTGCCCATTTATTATCAGTGAATGTAAACTGTTCAATTCTGTCTCCATAGATCCATTGGGGGCCAGTATCTTGCCACCAACATAAAGAAAGTAAAATGTAGCTGTCAATCACTGTCTAAACATCAGACCCCCCTAACCTTCCTTTAATGGTTATGTGTCACTGCTCTCTGGGAGAGGAGACCAGGGAGAGGTCAGAGATAGAGATTGGGACTTCTTGACGTTGAATTGGGCTGTTGACATTGAATGTGCATTATCAGTAACCGTTTTATGTGCTGCACCTTTTAGGGAATGAAGGGCTGCGCAGAAACAACTAATGCAACAGATTATAAACTAAAGAGAATAATTAAAAATGGTCATGAGAGAAACATGGAGGCTGCTACACTGTTGACCATCAATAGCTTGAATAACTGACCTGGGGAAGGTATACCTATCAGGACTTCTGACTAACTTCCTTTTCTGTGATAGTGACTACAATTATTAAAGCCACTGGGTCAACATAAGGGACTTTGTTGACAACCTTTGGGCTTGTGTTGACAGTGTCCATTTGATAAACTTCTAAAATCATTCACAATATATTGACAAGTGCATTTTACGTGCAACTGATCTGCATCTGACCTGCTTCAAGTGAGATTTTCATTCACATAGACTTGTATTAAAGAGAACAAAAGCTTATTAACACAAGGTCCCCTTTTCAAAAGGTCAGCAATGGTGGCTCATCATCAATTTCTAAGATAAACCCTACCTATCCCGGGCTGCTAGCAAGTAGAAAAACAATCTACAGTCCATCCTTATTGGAATAAATGGCACCCAGTTACACAAAGATCTTAATGTTAGCTGTTGTCCTTTGCTCTCTCCTCGTCATCATATTTGTATTCAACATACTGTCTTGTTCTTCTAAGTTTTACTGTACAAGAACCTTATTAAAATGTCAAATATGAGTACTAGTTGAACGAAAAAAAATACCCATAATAAAGAATGAATTAATAGAAAACTATACTTGTATGTGACTTTTAAAGTTGCCTGGACTGCTTGAAACTGCTTGTGCTTTGGATATTGATCGACTCACCATTTCACCTGTGCTCCGTCCTCTGATACCTCGCACACAAATTCTACTCTCTCCCCCACCATCACCACTTGATCTTCCAGTGGTTGCAGAATCTGAACAGGTGGCTCTGAAAGTAGAAATGACAGGTTACAATATGTTTTTTTGTTAGAGTATTTTTGAAATAGCCTAATTTTGTCTATTTTATTGAAAAGCCAACTTCAGCCAAAACATTTTTGTTTTGTAAGGAAACTACACTAGTTTATTACTTAGCTTAAAGGGTAAAAGGGAAGCTACTGCATGCCCATCAAATGCTATCTTGGTTAATAGGGTATTAAGCACCCAGTGTTAGTCCCTTGATACCCATTTACCAATATCAATATATAAAACTGTACACCACTAGATTTAAAAAATCAATATGTTGCTATTTGTTTTACTAATTGGGGTTACAATCACTAAGAAAATTACCTTGTTTGGATATTCTCTTTTCGCTTACATTGCATTTCATCCTTCTAGCTCAGCTACATTGGGAATTTATTCTTCTTCTAATAGTTCAATAATAAACATATACTGTCTTATGTAACAAGCTATGAGGTTCCCATGTCTTGAAAAGCTGATACCTTGTCAGGGACATTCACTCCATATCTGAAACTGTCCCCGTAAATTATAAAAGGACAGCAATATCCACATAGATTCAAATATCTTTAGCAGCACATCATCACCCTATCAAGTTAAATTCTAAACTGACAAGCTAAATTTATTTAGATGGTTATATGTGTTTCAGCAGAGCTAGCAGATGAAAAAAACATTAATGTACTCTGATGAAGTTGTAGTTTAGGGTGACCTAGTTAAAGAATTACCAAAAAAACAGATACAAAAGAACATGGGTACAAACATAGGTGTATATTTGTCTAGGCCAGGTAATGGAACACAATATTAATTGAAGCTACAATGAATATTGTTCATTACTCATTGTTCTTTTCTTTACTTTATGTAACCAAGAGCTAGGCAAGAATTACAAGAACAATATGATTTAAGCCATTTGCCTGAGCCAGGACTCTCAGGAAGAAATAGTTTGGTTATAAATCTTTCACTGCAGCCAAGAAACCATGGAGAAATGGTTTGGTTCAACGAAGACTCTTGGGTACAAATACTCTGGACCCACAATGTTCACTATAGTATGGGCTCCTGTAGAAAAATGGTTTGGTCCACTACTCTACCCTACAGGCAGAACTCCTGTGGCTCTGACTCACAATCCTTACAACAGTCAGTACTCCTGAAGAAATATGGTTTAGTCCAACATTGCATGAGAATGAGAAGACAATCTGTGACTCAGCTTATGTTTGATGATCTGGCCATTGGAGAATAAAATTTCAAATACTTCCTGCAGTCATACCTTTGACGAACAGTTCAGTGAAGCACTTCTCATCTCCAATCACACACTGATAAGCAGCGTCGTCTGCCAGGGAACAGTTGTTAATTGTCAGGATCCTCTTATTGCCAATATTCTCAAAAATGTACCTTGACAATGTAGAGAAATAGACATAAGCGTTATGTATTCCTGGAAGAATGCTAAAAACATAATCTATGTTTGAACTAAAAATGTTATAGTAATGTAGTAATGTGTGCCCCTCTACTTACTTTAGCACATATATATATATATATATATATATATATATATATATATATTACTCCCCACTTTGTATTAGGACCCTCTAAACATCATGCTCTTGTTACCCCTAATGCTTGACACAATTTTCTTTCAGTGTTATTTCAACATTATAGCAATTCTTTGAATATTGATCACAGCACAAACATCCTTTGATTTTTAAAGTATTTGTCTAATCGTTCCAAAATATTCCACAGTATATGGTAGCTGTAGTCCTACTTAACAGAACCCATGGTTTCTATACACTGTCTGTTAATGCACAACAAGCCAGAAATTTTTTTTTTAATGATTTATCCAAAACTGTTCTGTAGGGTTAAGATCAGGCCTCTGGTGCAGGTCACTATACTCTACACCAGATTGGTAAAATTAAATCTTTATGAAAATAACTTTGTATAAAGGGTCACCACCATGCCTATGATAAAAGTGTGCGATTGTCCAAAATGTGTTTTTATGTTGTACCAATAGCAGGACCTTTTCCTGAACACCTGAATTCATTAATTCAACTTTAACTTGTGTATCTGCTATAAACCAGAAAAGGTGTCCTAGTATCTCTAGATGATGAACTATTTCTTTTTTGAATTTTTTGGAAGCAATGCAAAGCAAAATACATTGAACCTAATATATATTTAGCTATATAGATGTTGGTATCCATTTCTTGGGGACAACTTTCCTATCAGCCAGACCTTCTCTGAGCATGTTCAGAATTTTTACACATCCTTACAGGTTAAAGGATACTTGCAGTCTGGGAAATATGTAAGCTACCATTACTGACTACCTTATACAAATGCTAGATGCTTGGCTGTTCCTGCTTTCGATACTCTCTGAGTAACTAGCACAAGACAAATATGAAGTACACAAGGAGTAAAGTCAGAAAAGGATCTGTATACTTGATCCAGGTCAGTGGCTCACATCTAAATTAGGTGAATCAGCATTACAGACAGTAAATTAGCATTTGCAGAAGGAAAGTCAACATTCCCAGGATGTGTATACCGCACAGTATATGTCTCCTTGTATAGATCCAAGCTTTGTGCACCTGCCTCGGCAATTACAAAATATTTTACTTAATGAGAACCCATACCAGTTCATGTTTTCAAACTTTCTGTATTTTTTATTATTTGCTCAATGAACCTTTCCTTCCTTTTTTATTATTTACTTCATTTATGTAACTTCCCTGTCTGTGCTAACAGGTATCATGTAGATAGATAGTCCTGCCAAGGGATTTGTACATGTTCAGTTCTGCGATTGATACAAATATTTCACATACCATATCTTTGCCTGCTTTTTGTCAGGAAAGAAACGCTACAGCTGCACTATATACAATTTGCTCCTCTTTATCGCTGGAGTATGACTGGACAGTGAAGGAGAAACAGTATACATTTAACGCAATTGATTGGCCCTTTATTTCGCACCTTCCTTCCTTGACTGATAACTTTTTTTTATAGACAGTTAAATGGGGATGATTCCAGGCCAAATGTAGGTACTTAAACATGTATTTAAAATAAATATTCATTTATGTATTATTGAACAAAGTTAATGTTCTTAGGACTTTTTTCATAAGATCAAATGTTAGAGAATTTTACCTTCTAATCAAAAGTTCTTAAAATATGTTTGTAGCCTAAGAACATTTGATCCTAAAATAAAATAGTCTAAGTAGATTCACTCAGAGGAGAAAGTCCTTTAAAGTTCAAGGGGGTCATTGTATCAAACCCATTAAGGCCTGATGATAAGATGATGAGTAGTTTCTGTCTGTGAAATGTCAAGACTTATGAGTGTAGCTGTCAGAGATGTATGATAGTGAATTTAAATGGGTTTCCTTTAAAGTGTTCCCTATCCTTTAATTACTGAAAACATCTGTGTTGACTTATTAGCTGATTACATCTAGCTGTCAGCTTCAGCCTTTGCCGGCAGCTCCCTATGGAGAGAGATGGGTATATGTGCCTGGAGTTGGTTCAAGAAAGGTTTTAGCAAAAGGACTTTGAAGTTTACTAAACCTGATGTGTGAGTCAAATCCTAGTGAAGTTTATTAGAAGTAAATTCTCTGGGACAAATGTTCTTAGGGCTCATTAACATGTTTGAACCTATGTTCATGTTAATCATTGCTGGGTACTGTGTTATTTGAATAGGTTGGAAAACACATTGCAGTGGTCCGAAAATCAGGCTGCATTATTTTGGAGAGTGAACCACAATGCACTGTATTGCAGTGCAGGTTAGTTGTGGTGTTATCCATTTGACCTGATTTAAAGGTCTCCAAAACTGGTGAAAATAGACTATTTTAGGAGAACCTGAGTGATCCAGCAAATTTAGAATGGATTTCCTTAAACATTCACTATTAGTTCACAAATGTTTTCAGTCCTGAATCAGATCCATTCCGGGACTGCTGGGTCACCCAGGTTCATCCATGATAGTCTATCTTCTCTAGTCCTGCAGAACTTTAATTTTTCAGGCCCATTACTGTATATCCCGATATATAAATTAGGCATTTCTCTTCTGAAATAATATTCTTAGATAATTCTTTATCCAATACTGTTTAAATGATATGAGCAGCACTAGACACAACATAAATTTTGCAAACATTCTCATATGAACATTTATTCGTATGAACATTCAAACTGTTCTCGAATATTCATATTTGTAAGGTTTTGGCCATTTGGGGGGGGGGGGGGGGTACACAGTACTGTAATAGTCATTGCAGTGATAATTTGTTTAATCCTATAATTTTTTTTATTTTAAAAACACATTTTGCACTCAAATGCAAAATTAAAGAAAATATAAAAACACTTACTTGCTGATGTTTATATCCCAGATTTATAAAAGTTCATGATGACATAGTAGGAAAATGTAATATATGAAAAAAGAAAAGAGAAAAGAAACTTGATATAAAAGACAAACTTCAGAACATATACATCATGATATATGAACTATAATTATTTGTAAACACCTGAAAATTTTTACACAGGAACGCAAAAACCATTTCTAACCATGTTCTTTATTCACATTTGTGACAGCTATACATACTAAAGTGTATGTCTTGAATATAATTGTCTTCATACAAACAATAGAAGTTCAACAAATAGAACAATAGAAGAACTGTTCAGCTTTAGGCTGATGTCACATAGGTGACTGCTACTAGTGACACATTGCCATTGTGTCAGAGAGTCCTTCACTTACCTTTGCTCCCTCAATAGCCCCAAATGCCACCAAATCTCACTTGCTAATGAAGAGTAGCAAAAGAAAGAGATTTTGTTGACCCAACTAGTAAGAAAGTACTTTCCTAGAGACTGGCAAGTCGTCTATTATTGATCTTGACAATGGCCAGTAGCCAACACAGCCCTTAGCTTATGGACTACAAACCAAATTGCAAAATCATTTTTTTTCATCATCAAATTTTTTCTTGTGTCACTGAATATTTACAGATTGGCTTCCTGATGTAACTGGTGGTAAAAAACAACAAGATTATGATTTATATGGGAACTGACATTTGATAGGTGTGATGCAGAGTCATGTCATCTGTTAGAACTGTTTATATGAGATATTTTTTGTAGTATTCTGAGTTGGTACATGAGTTAAGTTATGGTATAATCATAATGCTGAATGTGTCATGTAGGAATATTCTGAGATGATTCTGTGATTTCGGCTAAATTGATATTACTGCAAACTTGTAATTTTGCCATCAGCGCAATTTTGCAAACAGGAAATTCAACTTTGCTCATTGAGCTACTAAGGAATTGTATGGATAAAAAATCAACATTTATTTCTTTATTTTGAAAGTATATTTTGGAAGGTTTGGCTAATTAAATGTATTTTTTATTAGTATTAGTGTATTTGATCATTAACATACAAAAATAAAATAACTGCAATTTGCAACTACTGCAGTTATGTCTTTCTTGTTGATTACAATGCATTTCACCAAAATAGGGAAACTTTGACAGAATGTAGAGGTTTATGCCAATTTTTTGGGAAAAATAAGACTGATAATTTTGCTCATCCCTAGCGTTGTATCAAAATATTATAGACAAGAAACTCATTCTCGTGGTTTAATGACATTTCAATGCTCAGATGTCTATAAAATCCCTCCAAACCATCACAGTAATACCGCAAAACCTTTAATATTACATTTCCTAAACACATCCCCTTCAGGCACCCTACACTTACCTTCCACTAACACGGATCTCCTGGCCATTCTTCAGCCATTTCACCTCAGCATCAGGGTTGGCCACTTCCACAACCAGTTTCATTCTTGAACCTTTATCAACTTGGTAGGCTGGATCCAGTTTCTTCAAGAAAGCTAGAGGACCAATAACATAGCTTTGGTCAAGCAACAAAAAGTCATATAAATGGCAAGTCTCCTTTCACAACGTCTGCCATGGCTTTAAAGGTACATTAAGAGCAAAGTCTTCCAGCATATTGACAAACCCTTCAAGAAGAATGTGTGTTCCAACATCTACTAGTTAATTTTGATGGAAGATGACGATTTCAGGTTTCAAATATACTATTTATTATTCTTTTACTGCAAAAGCCTCCCCCCCTTTTATGGATATGTTGGCTTTACTGATGTCAACAGGAATTAGGAATAAAGAAAATTATCAAGGAACTATATTGAATATGCACAGAATCACAAAATATTTAAAAGAGGGTAAGCTCTTCGGGGCAGGGTCCTCTCCTCTTCCTGTGTCACTGTCTGCATCTGTCTGTCATTTGCAACCCCATTTAATGAACAGTGCTGCGTAATATGTGGACTATCATAGGAGAACCTGATCGAGCAAACCTAGAACAGATTTCTTAAAAATCATTAGCAATTAGCTGGCAAATCCTGAACCAGATCCATCCCACTCATGATAGTGTATCTTCTCCATTCTTGGAGAGCTTTATTAAATCAGGCCCCCTAAGGTGCTGAAAAATAGGTGTTTTCTTACAAAATGTTTTTTTGTAACATCATATTTCACATACATATGGTAAAACGGATTCATAAAGGATGAATTGAAAAGAATTAAGTAATTTATGAAGTAATAGATAGCTGCTACTGTATGAAAAATAACAGACATTCCTAAATAAAATAGGATTCCAATGTCCCAAATATTATCCTGTATTTATGGAGTCAAATGCAGCCTACCCTAGTCCCTCCGTGATTAAAAAAAAAACTTTTGTTGACTGAGGATCTATCATCACCACCTTACCTTCACTCTTCTTTTCCTCCTTCTTCATTTTCTTCAGACGTTTCAGCAGTCCACGCAGATCAGTGATACCATACTGGAAGGCAATCTTCTCGTACTCAGATGGTGGGGCATGTCGAAGGATCTCCCAGACATCTACATCTGGCACATTATCCTGCTTCACCTCATTACTGTCAAAAGACACTGTGTTAATATGCAACTTTGATGACCTCCAGCCTGTAACACAGGCTTGAGGATGAGAGGGACATAGCACATGGCTACTTGAGAGGCCCTACATATTGCACAATGTGATTCTTCAACCCCTGCACAATGATAAGTAATGAGCTTCTTGGGTTACAGAGAGAGAGAGTAAGCTTATAATAATAATAATAATAATAATAATAAAGGAACTATCTGTTCTAAGCTATCACTTTTTGGCTGGTGATCAAGGCTATCGATACCATACTTCTGACCATGGGTGTGTTTACAAAAGTAATAATTTCACTGTTCTTCATGGGATCATAAACAGTAAATCCTTTTTATACTAGAAAGGTTGGCACTTTTTATTACCTTTTTTAAAAATCTTGTTTTCTGAACACCTAATATTCTGTCATTTATTCTACCGTTCTATGTTTGTCTTTTATTTTGAATTATTTATATTGTTCTGTAAGATTATTTGTTAAGAAATAGCAAAGTAACTTTTACTACATTAAAATATATCAAAGTAAACAAGGTGCAAATTTTTAAAGATGTTAAAAAAACACCTAAAAGCTGAATAGAAAGCCTATTCCCCACCAGAATGTTGCAGAGAAAGGTCAATGGTCATTTTAGACAGCACATTTTCAGTGCATTGACATTTTAAATCCTAAATGTTTGGTGTTTGGCTGTTATATTCCATTTAAACATTTGGGTATTGCTATTAAAAAAAGGAAATTTAGCAGGTCTAAAAAATTTGGTAATGTGTCAGGATTTGTATGATCACAGTCCCTTTATTCCTTTTAATATATATATATATATATATATATATATATATATATATATATACATACTGTATATATGCAAAGTGCTGGAGTCAACATTTGTTTTTTATGTTTTTTGTGTGGTTTGTAGCATAAGAGTTTTGTGGCTGGTTGTTATGAGTTTCATCACACCAGCGCTAGTTGTGCCTTATTACGAAATATGTCTGAACGTAACCAATCTTTTTAAAATTTTCTTCTTTCTAAGCAATCCTGTTTAGTGAGTAATCAATGATAAATTAAGCTAAATAATGTGCCAGATGATTCTTGCCTGACAGTAATGGTCATGCTAATCTCAGGCAAAAATCTGACGTGTACAGTGGTGAATTATTGACCAACTGATCGGGAATGACTGCTGTGGATTTCAATAAAGGGGAGCACAGCAGGATACCCCTAGCTCATCTGCTCTATAGAACAGAATGGGTGCTGTTAATAGCATTTGTTTGTTCATAATAAAGATCACAGGTTCACAAAAGACTGTTTTTTACATTGACAATCATTTGACATCCATTGGAGGTTTGTACAGGGAATTATTTTTAAAAAGTATCTGTCATTTAGTCTATTCAGGGCTAGGTGGCAAGTTCCCTTAACAGGTCAATGCCCACCCACCAATATTCACCCACCTGTGGCTCCCCATCCACCCATTCTGTCAGAACCCTTTAGAAATAACTAGTTGAATAGCTATGGGGGACTGTGTGACTTTTTCTTTTTCTCCCCAAGATGTAGTGCTCAGGCCAATTGCTGGGACTGGACACTGCCATGGGGAAGGGGAGTCAATAATCTCTGATACAGACTAACATCAAGCTTACGTAGAGGTTAGACCCAGGGTACTGACAAAAGTTTTGGTAATAGGAAGAAGATTATCCATGGGTTGGGGTTGTCAAGTGAACCTTTCACTTTGCCCTGAATGTAAAAGAAGAGCCTCCCTGTACCTTTTTTTTTTTTTTAAATAGACAAGAGCAATAGAAGGACAATCTGATTGGTGACTCTTTTGGCACTGAGACCTTGCTTTGGTTCTCTAATAGCTCATATTGTTAACAAAATCCTTTTAAGTTTTATATTGTCTGCAATTCTTTTTATCAAACTTTATTTACAATTCTTACCTGATTTTACTTTATGAGAAACTACATGGCACAATTTTCTCAAACTTAAGGAAGTGAGAATGCTGCGTGGGAGAATCCACACACTCACACAGTTCCAGTGTTGTAATAAAAGAAAGACTCTGGGGAATTTAATTTCAGTGCACAGGGCTTCCCCAGTGTCTTCATGGTTAAACATAATTTAGAAAAAATGTAGCAAGTTTTTGAAAATAAAAATACAAATAATAAAGTAATTTTAAAAACATTAAATAACAAATTATTTTGTGTAGGTAATATATAGGCTATAGTGTTGAGTACTGATTGACGCATTCTTCATATATCTTGAATGAAACAAAACGTTCAATTTTTCAACATTTTAACAGTGTTTCCCTGTTTTTGTGCATACCTATCTCCTAGGTGTCAGGGAACTGGAAAACATAACACACATAACATGCCAAGCAGAATACCAATTGATAGTACTGTGATTACAAACCATTTTAAAACCTTATGGGAAGACCATTATATAATCAGGGTCTTACCGATGTACAGAACGCAGGAAACTGCTGGACTTGCAAAGAAGTATTCAGAAAAAGCATGCATCGGAAGACAGCGCCCATATCACCGAGGGCAAAAGAGAGCAAGACACATCAGTGCATAGCAATCACGTTCACTTGCCGACGCCAGGCCAAGAGGTACACAAAAATGCAAACATGATTTCTTGGACATGCAGTAGGAAAAGAACTTTACCATGGCATGCAAAGAGCAATATGGCATAGGAAAAACAGTGGAAGCCAAAGATTGGTGCAAAGCCTCAACCTATGCAAGTGATATAAGGCAAGCCTTTTAGCGTATAATTATTTTAGACAACAGCAACTCTGTAGCTGTTACAGCATTCTAAGAGCTTGTATGAATTAAATGCATGGTAAAGCATTCTGAGAGCTTGTATCAATAATAGGCATGGCAAAACTTTATCTGTGGACTCTTTTTAAGATAGTGACTACGACTATGGCTACAATGGCTTCTGCCTAAGATGGTAATGCAGTGCCTTGATGCATAAAGAAGTCTAAGTGCCGCTTAGCTACATATCTTTGTCAGTCCAAGTACCAGCATCCTTGTCATTCCAGCTGTATTATGTATGGGTGTTTTTTTGTAACCCATTGGAACAAAGATGTTTGCCAGCACTGACTGTGCTCCAGTGAAATTTCCATTGTTTTCCAAAAGAGGTAATATGCCCAATGTGAGAACTGACCTCCTAGATAGTTAACTCTCAGAACAGGTGTTCTTATTGCAATATTTTCCCTAATCTCCTGTTAGGGGACATAGAGCTTCAATAAATCCATTAGTCCTCTAACACACTAGCCATTTTAGTGTACATCATTTTCACACATCCCACTAGTCCATTAGCCTCTTTAATCTTGGTAGGTCTGTAATCTTGCCTCTTGGGTTTTATTTGGGATTTTTTTTTGAAAACTTGATAAAGCAACATTCATCATTGAGCTTCTTTCTATAATATTGATGACATTTTTCAGCTTCCCAAGTGGTTGCTTTACTTCAACTCAAGTCCGATTGAATGTTACTAACAGCTAATGAATATACAAGACCTGGATAAATTAGAACCTTCAAATACATGTTGGCATCCCCACTATGTTAGGGTAAATGGACAGAGATAGTGGCATATACTGTTGCAGTTCCCTAGGCAAAAGGAGCCTAACTATCTGTTATAGGTTGCAAGCCTTAAACGAGGCCCATACTCAAAAACTCTATCCTTTAAACCATGTGAGGCACATCAGTTGTAAGTGATTCCACAACTGCTCTTTTGGCCGGTCTACAAGTGGAGGTGCAAGCTGTCACAGCACAGCTCTTTCTGTTCCTAGACGTTACTTTGATAAAGTTAATCAGGGAGTGAGCAACAGGAATGGCTGATCATTGTTCCGATTGGCTACAATAAAGCTGGAAGTGTGGGGGTGCCATATACACTATATAAGATGATGATTTCATGGTCCTGAAGAATTGCTGCTGGATAAACTTTTGAAATGGATGAGAAAATATGTCATCATAGCTATCAGTTTCCTGTAGCAGCTTCTCTTGTTTCTCCCAACTTGAATACATTTGTATATTAGAGATAGCAAACCTAAAAAGTCATTTAATCCATCCACTGTTCTATGATTTTTTTTTTCATTGCGTGATCAAACCTTGCCTGCACCTCTTACCTAAAATTAGTTGATAGCTTTAGTCTATCCCTGGCATAGATTGGACTGCACATGCATAATGTTTTTACATATATATTCCTGTTTTCTGCTGGTAATAATTGAATTTTTCTGGATAAATTATCATAGCAAAAGAAAAAACTTTGCTCTTGTTACTGCTGTCCCAACTACAGAGTTTGCTAGAGTATCACATGATTGAAGTGAACACTTTCCGTTGTCTAAACAAAAAGTACATACATAGCATACAGTTTAGCTGCAAGCTTTCTTAACCTCTTTTAATTCAGAGAAACCAATAAAATAGTTTGCAACCCTCAGGAAACCCCTTCTCAAACCAGTATATTGGGGTCACTGGAAACAGACCCTTGCATTTGTGGTCAGAAGTGGTAGTATTACCTTAGAAACATTTGAAAAGATTATTAGCCCTGCGCTGCTGATCTGACAAGTAGTGTTGGCCCTGGAACTATGTAGGCAAAATCAGATGGCAGGTTACCTAGGCACTCCCTGGAGGAACCCTAGAATTCTGCAGAACCCTGTCTAATAATGGCTGGTATTACTCATTAATAGGGCTAACAGTCTTATTCACAGACCTTTGTAGTGCCATTGATACTCCAATATTATCTTACAGACCCTACTATAGGGTATCAAAGTATGCAAAGCAGAGATGAGTTCAGGCCTCTCTGGGTCAGAAAGAAAAAAAAGTTTTCATAAACTTTGCAGCCAAGACATATGTAATTAGAAAAAAAAACTATATTGAGGTGTTTCCTCAAACAAAATCAGTTAACTGTTTTATTTTACGTTGGTAAAAGCTAATAAAAAATTGTAAATGTTTGGCAACCTTTATAGGTCCACCAAAGATTTAGTGTGAATGAAAGTAAAAGGCAATATGATTAGGAAAAAGGTCTCATTTTTTCAGTATAATAAAGGCATATGTTGTTTAGGGTCTTGTTAGGATCTCTGACTTTTGGACCACTGGATGGGACATTAACAGACATGACAGCCCACAAAAAAACTAATCAAGGCTCTTGTCCTACTCCACGCCATCCAAATATATTTGACTAAAACTCTATTTTATACAAATAGTTAATTCTTCCTTTCTTTTATTAGCAATAAAGTAGATCTAAACCCCCACTGAAAAGGATTTAGTTGTGTGCCCTTGTTATTTTGTTCTGGCTTCAAGAAGACCATGTCTGTTAAATATGTGTCAGCACAGACGCTTGTGGTCTCCACCAGTGACGCAGGTGACATAATGACAACCCAGGAGCACAAATGCAACTGCAAGACACCATGGAAGGATCATCTGGTATTTTTATTATGAATGCTGCAGATTGAAAAAATTGAAAATAACTTTTTTAATTATGTGATAAAGCTTACGGGAGCTTTTAGTGATTGGGTTTAGATCTACTTTAATTGTAAGTAGACACCTGTTTTTACCCAGAAGGCCTTGCTCTTTCGACATTAAATCTGTCATCCACATTTGTTTCCCACTTAGGCTGTCTAGTGATGAAGGATATACTTCAAAAAGCAGTAAGGAAAGTTTTAATATAGTAACACAACTCTGTCTTTAGCCTATAATGCACACTATCCTATTACTCATTGAAGTTCAGCTGTCACCTCGTCGGTGGGGTGTCACTCTTTTCAAGACATAGACACATGGGTTACATGCTGTCCTACATTCTCGCCACTTACTGGTGGGAAGAATGGATAGACTGATCATTCAACACAGTGACATCACAGGGGTCACTTGCTATAGAAAAAAAAGTAAGTAGAACCAGTGTAGATGTCTCATAAAGTTAGAATTGATAAGCAGCATCAGAAAATGAGAAGCCACATTTGCTAAGCATTAATGCCTATTGCCGGTCACTAGACATCAGTCTGAGCCACTTGCATTATTACGCCAGGCCAAAAGCGTCAGTAAAGCTGAATCACGCACAAAGCGTGCATATCACATAAAACTTACTCTCTGTATGTAGATTGAAGGACAGAGAAAGATAAGAAAATGACAGTTACAGAACAGAAAAGTGATAGCGTAAAACTATTATGTAGTAGAAATACAGAAGGAAACATGATGATAGAAATCATTACTCAATAAATACAAAAATAATACAGTGAGGGATGCAGAAAGTTGCTAGACAGCACTGAATGATGCAGCAAGCACTGCTACACAGCAGGACTGAAGAATGCAGCAAGCATTGGTAGACAGCAGGACACATCAGGACTGAAGACTGTAGAAAACATTGCAATTAAGCAGGACTAAAGGATGCAGCAAACATAGCAGGACAGCAGAACAGAAGAATGCAACAAACATTGCAAGAAAGCAGGACTGAATAATGCAACAAACATTGTAAGAAAGCAGGACTGAATAATGTAGCAAACATTGCAAGAAAGCAGGACTGAATAATGCAGCAAACATTGCAAGAAAGCAGGACTGAATAATCCAGCAAACATTGCAAGAAAGCAGGATTGAAGAATGCAGCAAACATTGCAAGAAAGCAGAAAAGCAGGGTTAAAAAGATGAAGCAGGCTTTGCAAGGCAGCAGGACTGAAGAATGCAAAAAGCCTTGCTAAAAAGCAGGACTAAGAGTTTAGCAAGTATTGCTAGGCAGCAGGATTGAAGGAAGCAGCAAGTGTTGCAAAAGAGCAGACATAAAGGATGCTGCAAGTTTTGCAACACTGTAGTATGAAAGGGGTACAGTAAGCAAGCTGCATGAAATGCAGGAATACAGGGTGCCTGGAACACAACCAGTCCCTAAGCCAGCTGGACAGATGAACAAGGAATGCAGGAGCACTGCAGATAGCAGAGAGTGTACATGGAGCAAGGGCTGCAAGAGAGCTAGATATAGAGAACATAGGAATATGATACATAAATATAGGGAAAAGAAAACATCAAATATTGATGATAGAATGTGCAGAAATAGGGATCAATGTAGTATAATACATCATTTACCGGTTTTACTTTTCTATCCTGTACTGGATGAACTGTTGTTGCCATTTAATGGGAAGCTACTACTTTTCCCTTAACTTAAATAATGAATTAGAAAAAGGTAACCACTTTCCATCAGTTTTGATCATGAAAAAAACTGAACAGAACCTGCCACCAAACACTTTGATTGTTTTACAACAAAAACTGTTGGTGCAAGGTTGCATCAGTTTGCTGTTTTGTCTCCTGCTTACAAATGCTTGAATGCCATGTGTATGGCCAATGTATTGCCAGCCAATACATTTATTAGGCCATATTGGCAACCAGCCTAATAAAATCACACAAACTAAAACAATCAGTCACCAACAGTTTTACCAAAGATGCATAAAGATCAAAACTATTGATGGTAAGCATTGATCTGATCATTCAGATTGTGATCAATCACGTTGTGATTAATGTAATTGAAAAATTTATGTAATTGAAAAAAAAAAACCCTAAAGAGACTCACTTTTGATTTGATCACTTTTCATTGATTTAAACAACACTCCTCCACCAACTGATAATTACTGTCCATGTGCTTCCCCGACACCAGATTCCTATGTTGGAGCCATACCCTGCGTATGCTCTATATTGGATCCAATCAGAGCTTACATAAGGTAATAACTTTCTTCCCTTCCCCATGGGACAGTCTTTAGGCCTGTTGACTGACACTGCAGGCTATGAGGATGGAGAAAAGTTCACATGTTCCATATTACCCAGAAGCATTATGAATTTTGCAAAGGCTCTAACAGAGTAATAAAGTAACGAGGAAGAGCTACAAAGGTGAGTGTCAGTGGTTGGGGAGGTTCTTTAAGCAAAACTATCACTTTGCATAATGAGCTAACTGATAAAGTCTCTTTTAAAACTGTCTAATGTGTGGCCAACATGAGTGTAAACGCCATAATTAAACTTGTGTGGAAATTACAGGTATCTTATCAGCTGGTCCTTTTTCTTTCACACAGTTGAAATAACTGGTTTGGTTGCTGGAGAAAATACCGTTGGTTTTCACACCTATTCAGCCATAAGGTACGATATAGTATGAGGCAGCATCACAAGACACCATACGAAGTTAACACAGAAGCACTTTGATGCTTTTTAAAAGTTTCCATCAGTGAAGGAGTTACATTCTGATATGTTATCCTGAAACCATTCTACAACTCTGGTGTAATACAAGACTGACAGCAACTTTTAGAGAAGTGTAGAGAATACCGTGTGAAGATAGCTGAGACAGAATGTTGTATCAATTCTAGGAAGCCGTGTAAGGTGATAAACAGTATTACATATATGTCTCCTATGTCAAATGGAATTCTACATATGGCATGGAGGGAAAGATGAAAGATTGCTGGGAATTATAAATATCTCTATCAGTGACATGCTGTTGGCTACACTGAAGTGTTTTTAAAAGGAGGAATGGATTGGTTGCACATTAAAGAGTATGGATTATGAGCCGTGATCCATGAGAGGGGATGTTCCGCCATTAAACACTAACCTTTTCTTCAGAAGGGCACTGAAGTCCAACTCTCCAGCTTCTTCTGCTCCATCTCCACTACAAAGGAATAAATAAATCAAAAAGGTCATTAAACATTTTTAAAAAATGAATCTATGATATTTTCTTTGATTTCTGACTTTAAAAACAAGGAAAGTACAAGATTGTATCAGAAATGCTTTGGAGCACAGTTTAAAGATTTCTAAGTCTCCATGTGGTAGATCTCAACCCATCTCTAGTTCACAAAACTATGCTTTATGGATAGTCATAAAGTATCATTAGTTAGCAAAGTTCTATGTATTTTATTTCAAATAAAAGTTCAGCAGAGGGATAGTGGCACGACTGAATAGTTATTAATTCTTTCTTAAAGGATCAGTTCACCCAAAGAATTATTGGGCCCACCCAACTGGTAGAACTTGGTGGTCTAAGTCAGTGCTTTGATCGTTCAACAACACGTTGACTCTACTGAATCTGCTCCCATCCACCTTAAAGTTATGAGTGTTACCGCACATCTGGTGTGTGTTTCAGCTCTTCTTAGTACAGTCTCATAACTTATAAATAAATACCAAATACAGTAGGGGGTGTGGGAATCTCTCATAAAGGGCACAACAGGTGTGCAAACCAGGGAACTCATTGTGGAGAGTTCACCAATGGAAACCCTTAGCAACAGAAGAAATGAATATATGATATGGCTTTACCCAATACACCAGAAACGGAGATATGTGATTTGGGGGGAATAACACTTTAGGCAGGCTGAGGACCTATAGAAAATAAGTACTCTGGATTTTAAACCTAGCACTTCACCCTATAGGTTCCATAGTAATAAAAAAGCAAACAAATCTCGTTCCAGTGGATTTTTTTAAAATTTCAGATAAAAGTTACATATTGGACATTTGGATATATATAATGGACATAGTGGATATTTCAAGGCATATTTATAAGCCACAGAATGATTAAATTCTCAAGACATTTGCTGTTCATTAACCATTTAAATGTCCTTCAGGTTAGCTCCTTTTACTGCACTTTCACACTGCATTTAAAATTTTATGTTTCAGCAATAACACAGAATATCACTTACCCATGATATGCTTATCTCCTTGGGAACCAGTAGGCTACCTGCCCGTAGGGTGTTTGTAAAACTTTGGGCACAGGTTTATTTTATATACAGAAGAATAGGTTAGGTATTCTGCTAAGCTTTTTATTGCCATCTGTGTCCCCATTGAGGAGTTTCACCCCTCTATTTGTCTTGATGCGAAAATAGAAAGTTAAAGGAAAAACAACATTATAGAGTAGACACCAGGGTGGGGTGATGGTAAGTCTTCCAATGGAGGCATCTGTTCTGGTGTAACCTGTTTAACAGGGAATTCCCCTCAATTTAGAGAAACATTATCTCACTTCCCATTGCATCTCTGGGACAAAAAGTGAAAGTAAAATCTCCCAAATGGGACACATATGGCAAATAAATGAAAAACACCTGAATGATTTTAACCCTCCGCTACTGTATCCAAAGTATTGGCTATAAATCCACTTTAACACTAGCAGGGCAAGTTCTTGTACCACATACAGGATATAGTCATTTACTATTTGGGTAAGTAGAGCCTGACTGGACTGTAGCATGCATATGTGAGTTCGTAGTGAATATTCACTCAGTATTCATGTGTTAATGTGCATGTATATCAAGAGAACAATAATAAAATGATAGAAATGTATTGAGCTCTATTTAAAAAATAGGAAATCTGACATTCCCTCAAACATTCCCTGGTGGGAATCAATTACTGCCATTGAAACACATAGACCTGAAAGATTTCCACAAGGGAAAGATTGAGGGCATGTCTAATTCCAGGTTTTATAAATAGAAATGTTTAAAATATTAGAATACATTTTTGCATTATAGAATTTACTATAGAATGTCTTTGGAGTATTTTGAGGCTGCCTGCATTCGTGCGTATTTGTGATGTATTTGTTGTTTGGATGTGTATTATATGTATATATATGTGTGTGTGTTTGTGTGTGTGTTCACAGTTTATTGAGTTCTATATATGCATGTAATGTATTTATGTGATGTTTTGTTGATGTTTATGTGAAGTGTAGAAAATGCATATGTATGAATAATTCAAAACAGATGGTTATATACTCTTTTCTATACACTAAGTGACTGACCTCATACACAAACTGTGAAATGTGCTTGTGCTGCACGGGGCATAGCATGTAGTAATATATAGACATACCAGGGAAACATTAATCTTTGAGTGACAGGTGTAACTTAAGCCTTGTAAATTCTGTGCATTGAGCTGTGCAGGGGGATACGGTACATGCAGGGGACACATTAGAGTTTTAGAAAGGCCTAGAGTAAGTGAATATTGAAGGGATTTGTGAAGTGCCAGGAGTGTATTAAAAACATGTTTTTTTCAACCAGTATCACAGAATTGTATTTGCATTGGAAGTCTGAACACAAAGCCAAATCTTCCATGACAGTTTACACAGAATTCTGGATAACTATTTGCTCAGCAACTAACCCAATGGCATTGAAAAGCAATCTTCCTAATGAATGATAAAATCTGCCCTTACACGGATTCCGGGTTTGCAGCATTGATACATGGCCCCCAATATATTCTGTAGGGCTCATGGCAGCATATCACTTTTAAGTTATTATATCTCCTGTAGAGGCAGGAAAATTGAATTTGACTTCTATTGGTCAACAGTTCATAAATTGAAGTAGTTCAAACCTGGAAGGCATTTAGTTTGCTAAACCATTTGTCCTTTTTCTTTTCATTTTCATAAATATTTTCATATTTTTTTATCTGCATAAATTACAGTGTTATCTGTACTTCATTGCTCTGGTTTACTGATATGTACAAGAGAGGACCATGACTACACCATGTGTGGTGGCATGGCTTTACTCCTAGCTAAATGTCCCAATGTTATCCTAGGGATAGGTTCACACTGTTGGTGAGGTTGCGGTGCAGTTACTGCCTCCTTATGCCAGGAAACCGCTGCCTCCGGCGAGATGCCTGCCTGGCGGCTGCTCCATTTGGGATGAATGGGGTCTTCAGTGAGCAGAATTAATATAGCTCACTGCCACCAGCTGTCAAATGTGCAGGTGCAAGTGACAGAGTGGTTGGCAAGCTGACAGTCGCTGGGAGCCGCACGGGATTGCATGATCCCATAGCAGGTCTGAACCTGTCCTAACGGTGCCCATAGGCATGAGATTACCCATAGGGTTACATTCACTTTCCTATTTTAGAATTCAAAAAAGACAGCTGCATCTTTGCTGTCTTTAGCAAAATGCCAATTGCATATGGTTGAATAGTAGTGCTCAGAATGGCCTGCACAAAAATCACAGAGGTGTAAATGTAGCCTAACTCTTTTGTTTTTAGCAACAACTTACCCCTACCCCAAAATTCATTATTTCAACCAACATTCAGCCAACATGTGGCTGTGGGATAGTTTAGATGTAGACAGATGTCCTTTAAAGCTGCAGGGTCAGTGGCCTTTTTATCTTCCCTGGTTCATTATAAGGGCAGATTCTTCATTTTAGAAAGATATTCATTGAGATGTTTTAGAATCGTTGCTGGAGCAAAGTTTATCTACCTGATGAGGGATAGCTTCCTTCTTGCTGGTCCTACTACGGTCCTGGATATATCAGACAAGTTACATACATACATTGAATTACACTTGAACATAACCCCCCTTTCCCCACACTGCCTCTGGCATTTATTCTATAGACATCATAATTACAGGAAGAAATCATAAAATGATATTTATCAAATTACATTTATGTATATATAAAATCGTTCATCCAACCACAAGTAATGTTTAAGATTTTGAATAAATGTGTCCACCTTTGACAAATACCTCAGTGTATGTAGGCTGTTCACATAGCAAAGTGATATATTATCTTACAAGAGATATTTCACCTAGCCTAATAAATTATATGAACTTCTTCTGACGTCAACCATCCAATCATGTACAAGCAAAAATCCTGTGTTTTAAGATATCCTTGCATATGATCGGATATTCTTTGCAAATTGAATTTTTCCTTGCATGGTGATACTACACCTTGGTAATTGAGTAGCCTAAATTCCTTAAGTAAATCAACCCCAATGTCTGCAACCCAATCCGGAAAAATGTGTTTGATACATTATTAAATTTACCATCCCATTGATACCTACTTCCTTACCATCAAACTACTGGATGTCAGGGCATAGAGGAGATGCCAACCTGTTCATCTGACATGTGAATGGCAGCTAGGCCTGAGAGCAACACAGGCAGGCGTTATGTGTTCCCCTATAGTACTATTATTATTGTTATTATTACATAGTACTTCCCATATGTACTGGGTATTTTGTGCCACCTGTGACAAAGCAATGATCACTGGAGAGGTTAGAATTCGGGGAACTTAGTGGTTTTCATCAATCCTGCCAAAGTAACAATTTTCCGTGAATACATTATTTTTATTGTTTATCTGTAAAAAGATGAGCAGTTCTCTTCAGCCTGCCTTATAATTTTCACACATCTGCCACACTGCACAACCAGAAAGGTTACAAGTTAATCTCCTGGGTAATCAATGAAGCTTCTGTTCATCTCCAGCTACTTAATGAAGTACAATATTTCCAGTGTCCAAACAGCAGGGAAAATAGCAGGAAATATTAAAGCTAAATCAGGAAGTCTTCCTTGCTGTGCAGCATCAAAAGGTGTCAAAGGTGTGTAAATCACTGGCTGAACACAATGACAAATGCTTTGGGTGGCAGAAAAAAAACATATGTAAGTCTACACTGAGTATTTCAAGTTTAACACTGGCCACAAATATATTCTTGGTATTTCGAATGAGTGAGGAAGACTTTAAATTTCTGTCATGATTTTATTTCGGTGACACAATAAAGGAAATTTTCTGTCACTTCCTTTTCTCTTTGGCACCTGTATGTAGTATGAGAGGCATTTTAGTCACTGGAACAAGAAAGCACTAACACCAATGAAAACACTCTGGAAGTGCCAAAACCTTCCCTGGTACTAAATTATGTTTTGTTTGTGCATCCATTAGAGAGATTTCAATAATTTACTGGTAAGGTCACACAAACTCCAATAAAATCCTGACAGAGGCTTTGATCTTTCTTCCTCTATCCAAAAAATTTTGCTGCTTATTTCCTCACAACACTGCACAGAAATGTCCAAAAACACATACATAGAAACACACTCGCATATGTTTTGACTTTGTAAGCTTTTTGATGTTGTTTCTGACTTATTTCTGTAATATGCATGCTCTTAAAGCAATACTAAAACCTGCTATGCCATGGAAGCCGCCATCTTAGCCTATTTGTAGTGCCGTTGCCATGGTGATGCACAAGTCAAGTCAGCCATGACAGCAGCCTTTTTAGGCCTTAGTGGTTTGGTTCAGAAATGACGTAAACACACTGGTAACTATGACAGGAATATTCCTGAATGTAACACAGACGGAAGTGTGCACTTGTAGGCAGAATGTAACAAAAACACTGCCAAACGCAGCATTGGAATATGGCATAAAACAGACCCTGAACTAAAATGCAATGGCTGAATATGTGGCGGCCTTGTTGACAAAACACTGACAAAAAATCCCCATTTAAATTTTATTTTGTCTTTATATAAGGCAGACATTTTTACATGGTCCATAGTCATGTCATCAATTGTCCCTCATTGCGAGGAGCTCACAATCTAATGTCCCTATCATAGTCATATATTATTGTCACAGTCTAAGGTCAACTTAGATGAACTGACTGAGACAGGACCCTATTTACATGGAGGTTATATTTTCCCAAGTTTCCGTGTGCGGTTTCTTGCAGAGTACCCCCCGGGGGTGGATTATTAACGGTCTTCAAAGCTGGGAGAGATTACTTTTTTTAACAGTGAAGCTGGGTGATCCAGCAAACCTGGAATGGATCTGGTCCAGGTTTGAAAACATTGCTAACAAATAGCAAATTACTTTTAGGAAATCGATTCCAGGTTTGCTGGATATCCCAGCTGATGAAAGTGTATTCTCTCCAGCCTTGGGGAGCTTTCATAAATCAGGCCCACTGTGCTAGCCACTGAGAGTAAAAATATACCTTTCAACATTCTGAGATGAGAATGGGGGACATGCTTTAATACACATTGGCCCTGATTTATTAAAGCTCTCCAAGACTGGAGAAAATAGACTATCATGGGAGAACCTGGGTGATCCAGCAAAGCTAGAATGGGTTTATTATATCACTTTCTATTATATGGCAAATGTCCAGGACCAGATGCCAGTTTTGCTGGATCACCACACTTTTTTATGATAGTCTATCTTATCCAGTCTTGGAGAACCTTATTAAATTAGGCCCAGTGTATTGCCAAAGGAAATTTTACGCTCCCATTTACATGGAAATTAATGTTCTAGAAAGAAATGATTAGACCTTTCTGAGGCATTTTACAATTACATAGTGCAAGGTAACATTTTTAGTCCATTTTTAATGGTGGTCCAGACCAAAAAGAGGGACAATAGAAGAGGCTAGAAGGATGTGATCCTCAAAGAAGGACAGCCTAAAGGTTTAAAAAAAATACCCACCATACTACTAGGTTCTGGTGGAGTTCCACTTACTGTAGTTGATGTTACTGGACCTCATAGATGATCAGAACAAGAAAAAAGTTCTGGGTCTCGTTTTTTGCAAATCTTTGACAACAAGGGGAGAGGACAACTACATATGTGAACCTTGCATTTTCGAACAAGTTCTATTTTACTGGGAGACAAAAAGTCATCTTTTTTGTGAATTTTCTCCCCAAGAGTGTTTTGACAACAAGGAAAGAGAAAGGACTTCACTACATATATGGCCATTGCATTTTTGGACAAGATCTACTTTAAAGATTTATTACATTTGTTAACTTGAGATTTCTTTTAGAAAACAATTTCATCGATGGGTTTAATTCTGATTTAAGACATGACCATGTATTTTGGGTGTGAGGAAAAAGTTCTCCCATTGGTTGAAGTTTGCCAATCTCCATCCATTGTTGGATTTCATCTTTCTACCTTAAAACTCTTCTAACATTTTACCCTTACCTAATATGCTCATCTAGAAGCAAAAATAGCCACATTCAGCCATCAGACACTCGCTCACCTTGTAGATTCTAAAAGGAATGTAGTAAATGCAGATACTTACGTGCGCTTAAATGCAGCACGAATATCGATGTCTCCTGTATTTTGGGCTTCTGCACACAAAATAAATACAGCGTTAAGAAGGATGTAAATGTAGAAAAAAATGAGTACATGTATACATTTTTTATTTAATTGAGTTAATCTTTGATAAATTATTAAAGATGAGCCTTCTATTCAGGGCAGCCATCAGAAATGTTTTGGGCCCCAAACTACGTAAATTTTCCGGGTCACCTTATTCTGCTAGCTGTTGAGTTCATGAAGTACACAAAAATTCTGCAATCTGTTTCTCCTGTTCTATACTATTTATCAGTAATATGTTTTTTTATTTTCATGAGATGACTGTACTGTCAGTGACACGACTCTGACCCTGTACAGCTCTGCATATTAGGGTGGCGCTTTAAAATTTTATGTTATGAAAATAATACTGTCATACATTTTAGATCAATGTAATCACAATAAAACACCAGATTTATGGCAGTACCATTAACGTTCAGGTTGAAATTGCAGCTGTCAAATTTGTCCTTGGTGGACACTTCACAACGGTAACCTCCAGCTTTAATAAATCAGGCTCTTTCATAAAATGAAGGCAGAGCCCAAGGAACTCTCATTTGTTAACTGCACCTCTTAGAAAACTTCAGAAGCCTAGTACACACAAGCAGATCATCTGCCAATGCAGTATTTAACTCACTGATATTCATCAACGAATTGGTCAAAAGTTCCAAAAAGCTGCAAATGTGTACAAGATTCTGGTCTATAGAGAAGGGAGGCAGCCCGCTATGCTCTCCTCTATATTAGTGCACAGAGGTCATTCCTAATTGGCTGCTCATCAGTATACTGTGTCAGACTGATGAACAACATGAGGGGACATTCAGATTTTCGTTCGAGACCAGCATGACCGCTCATCTTGAGTGATGATCATCTGACCTGTGTACACAGCTTTACTTTGTTCACTCCTCTCATTAGCTTGTACCTTGTCAGAAATGTTCTCATGAAGTCGATCTATTTGGATCCCAGTTTTAAATCTCAGTTTAATTGTATACTGGATTGCAACAGATTTATACTAAGTGAACTTGGACACTAGCTGCATTAAAAAATAAATGTAATAATATATTTATGAATATAGGGGTGCATTCATTTGTGTCTTGAAGCTTTCAGCTTTAAACAGTTGTTTACCTGATGTCCAAAATTATTTTTGAAGCGTCAAAGTAAAAGCACAAGTACTTTTTTTTTCCTAACAGGAACTGAATGTGTCAACCTGTAAACTTGCTTGCACCATCAGAAATCTCCCAGTTCCTCTTTTGTAGAATATTCCTTTTACTTTCTGTGCTATTAATACAGATTTCACTTTACCAATACTGCCATTGCAGAATATTCCTTCTTTACAAGATACAAACACAGTATATTTCATAGTATATAGTAGTCTATCTCATACAAAACCAGTGAACCAATATTACAAAAATATTAGGCAACAAATAAAATTTTCCTGCAAATATTGTAAGTTGTGAAAGTGTAATTGTCAGCAATTAAATGATCCAGCCCAATCCACAGAAGAGGCGAAATTCTCATGTTCTTCTATATGGGTCCGCAACCTCCTGTATAACTGCATAAGAACTTAGTGTGTGTAGTCCTCTCTGTAAAGGCTTCTT
This sequence comes from Pyxicephalus adspersus, assembly GCF_032062135.1. Classification (NCBI taxonomy): domain Eukaryota; kingdom Metazoa; phylum Chordata; class Amphibia; order Anura; family Pyxicephalidae; genus Pyxicephalus; species Pyxicephalus adspersus. Next base: position 52,441,678 of record NC_092866.1, on the reverse strand, counting down.
TACAAGAAAAAAAAGTGAGGATGAAAATATTATTAGGTGGAACCTATTAGGTGGTCTGATTGGTTTATTTTGAACCACTTAACCCAATGATGATTTGTGCCATGGCCTTTCTGTGGCATACAAGGGGGTGCTGAGATGTTCCTGGCTTTGCCCCCTTCCAGATGAAATAGAAAAATGAGTGTGGGGGCATATAAAAGCCTAATATCTTAATATGTAATTGTGCAAATATTAGGTCTTTGGTGTACATTGTTGCTGTAAACCAATGTGTTCTGCCTGCTCATAGCTTTATTTAGGCTATCTTGGAAAGGGACCCATAGCAGCTCTCCTGCATGCTGCTTTATTGGATCATACCGGGCAGCACTCTCAAAGAGTATATTTGCATTTAGTTGTTTTGCTGAGTGTAGTAAATAACCAAGTTAAATTGAACACTCCAGGAACACTACACTAGTTTTTTTGTAACCCTAAGGGAATCGGGCTGGAGGCTTTCTTTATGAGTGCAATGGAGACTTGCCAGGACACTAACTGGCATGGTATTTGTTGGCCCTTCCTGTGTTTGTGTAGGTTTTCTCCCAAATGAGAGGACCTGGTGATCCAGTAAACCTGGAATAAGTTTCTTAAAATCATTTTCTATTAGGCAACGGTTTTCAATCCTGGACCAGATTCCTTCCAGATTTGCTAGATCACGCAGGTTCTTTCATGATAGTCTATCTTCTCCTGTCTTGGAAAGCTTTAGTAAATCCAAGTTTTCAGGATCACCAGGTTCATTTATGATAGTCTATCTTCTTCAGTCTTTGATAGCTATAATAAATCAGGACCAATGAGTCAAATTAGTATTTTCAATGATGAATAAAGCTAGGCATTGTTGGACTTGCATTGACCCTGTAGTGATTTAAAGAGTGCCTGTGGACAGCAGTGTTGGAACGGTTCTTTAACAGCATTCCTTGGGGTCATATAGTGGGACCAATAAATTGACAGTTGGGGTAGTATGGCTATAAGCAAGAACTCCACAGTCTGCCTTTGTCTCCAATAAATTTATATAAAATCCCTGCAATGTGGTACGCATCAAAGGCACAATTAGAGAAGCCAAGTGAAAGCCATGTTTCTTTATAAAAGAATGTTTATATATAATAGATAGTGGTCTTCTTTAAAAATTCCCTAATTCCAAATATTTAACTTCCCTTATGTGGTATATTTTCACTTATGTTCTCTAGTACAAAACAATCACAGTCTATCCAAAATAAAGTATAAAAAACAAAAACAGTCCAGAATATAGTAGAAAGCCTGTCCTCTTCCAACACTCTGTAGAGAAGTACATTTGCTCTCATTAAGGTAGCAGTGAGCTCTCTGCAGAGATCGAACATCCTGCACTGCTGAGTCATAGCTATAGCCCTGCAATCTGCGAAACTCATGAGCTCATCTAATAAGCAGCTTTAGTCGTTACTCTGCAGTCGCTAGTCAGATTTTTGCTGAAACCACACAGAGTGCAAAGGTTCTTCTCTGCAGCATGTTGGCAACGTTAAGGCTTTTCTACACAAGTTCTGGCTGCTTTTTTCCAAATGCTTCTGGAATGTATGTAATGTGAAAACACTTAATGAAGTGCAGAAAAAAAAATCAAACATGTGGTGTTCTTTTTTGATTGTCCCCTTTTCTCATTACTTTACCTCTTGCAGCCCTAAGTTATACCAGAAGAGATAAAATTCTACACCCCTTGGCTCCCTATGTATGTTAGTTCCCACTCAGCCACTCAGTGCTGTACATACAACAAGACATACAACATACAACGCAAACAACACTAATTCAAAATACTATATACTAGAGGTACTGGAGCTTCCCAAACTTATTTCTTTCATTTTCCAAATAATATCAGCTACAATTTTTGATATATCACTCTTGATCAAAGCTAATCTTACCTGCTTCTTTCACTTTCAGCTCAAACTTCACCTTTGAGGTCCCGGCGATAATGGCATAGACTACCTCATCTTCGGCGCTTGCATTGTTGATGGTCAGCGAATGGTTTTTGCCATCGACCTTGATGATGTACTTATCACTAGCAGCGATGTCTGCATTATTCTTCTGCCATTTTACCTTAATGCCAGCCTTCTCAGTCTCAGCATCAAAGGTGACTGAGCCACCGACTACCACTTCAGATGACTTTGGCTTCTTGGTGAAAGCTGTGCAGGAAAAAGAAGGAAAGACGTAAGTGCAAAAATAAACAGTGTACATATACAGCCCCTCTCTATAATAAATAAAATATGCCCCCCCCCCCAGCCAAGGAAATCACAATTGCAATGGAGCAAATAGTAAATTAAGTAAAAGTACCTGCAGAGAATATTCTCCTGCCTCTGCAGTCATTACAAGGGAACATATGAATATCTGTGGGCCCTCAATGATACCCCTGGCCTTCAAGGATCAGAAACATCTGGTGTCTTCAGCGCCCTTACCAGACAATAGGCAAACTTGCACAATCATAAAACAATTATTACAAGGGGAATTGTTATCTAATTATTATGCTGACACCTGACAATTAGAAGGGAAGTGGGCTAATTTCCCTAATTGTCTAGAGTTGCAAGTGAAATTATTGCTTTAGCAGGTGTTTCCAGGCCTGATAGTCATCAATAAAAGCATGCTGGTTTCTCACCACTGGCACATTTTTAGCTATTTTTGCCTTCTGGTCATTACTGAAGCAGTATACCACTAAGGACCCATTCACCATTTGCTGCCTTCATGCAAAGCATTAACTTGATGTGTAGTTATTTGGTACTTTACCATGTGTTATAATGTCAGCACATTAAAATGAATGAGCTGCCAATGGCCAATACAGGAAAAAACGCATGGTAGGACAACAATATATGTTGTGGTTGTCTACAAGATATATAGATTGGAGGTGCATTGGGTTGGTGCTGTATGGTACTATTAAAAATAAAAGATGCTAACACATGTAATGTGCACAATGTAAAACCCTACACTCAAGGTGTTCCTGTACACATTGGAAGAAGGTAGCGCTAAAAATGTCAGGCTCGCTAAACCATCCTGCCTAAACTGAGAAAAGGACCAAAATGACTATTCTCTAGCACTTTTCTTCTTATAATGTGTAATAGATTATATGCATTTGGCAAAAAAGCGAAGCACCTGCAGTATATAACAATTATTATTATTACACATTATTTATATAGCACCCACATACTACACAGCATTGTACAAAGTCTATAGTCATGTCACTAGCTGTCCCTCAAATGTGCTTACAATCTAATGTCCCTACCAAAGTCATATGTCTTTAATACAGTCAATTGGGGGAAAGCCAATTAAAAGATCCACCTAACGGAATGTTGGAGGAAAACCACACAAACTCTATGTAAATATTGTCCTGGCTGAGATTCCAACCTCAGACCTAGCGCTGCAAAGACCAGAGTGCTAACCTCTGAGCCACCGTGCATCTAGCACAATACTCTGTAATGCATCAATTCAGCCACTTAAACAGAATTCTGACAATAGATAGGGTTCGTATAAAGATATTCCCTATTGATTTCCTTCTTTCCTAATTTAGCACTTTGTAATAGATGTAATTAGTCACTTTGTAATGATAAAGAATTACGTGGTGTGTGCAGAAGTGCAGTGCAGCATGATGATGCATTATGTATTGGGAAATTTTTTTACTTTGAAAATCCAATTCTTTTGTGCTAAAAGCACACTGGGGAGTCTCACTGGGCAAGGAAAAGGCAGCTGCTGAAGCCTTGCCATGATGTAAGAAGGGTCAGGCTACAGTATTGAATTGAAACTATAGCAAAGTGTGACAGCCTCTGCTATATTCTACGGCTAATAAAGATAAACAGGTACCAAGTGGCTCCTAGATAGGATTTTGATGTTTTCAGATTTATAGCCAAAAATGTTGCTATTGTCCATTCAAAATGGAGAATGAAGAAAAAAGGAGAATCACAGAATTAGCTGTGATTGCTATTTTTCTTTTCTACCTAAATGTTCTTGTAAGGTCCACTTTAACATTCCTATGTATAATAAGGTAATAAGCTTTGTTTCCCTTTTCATGTCATTTAGGTTTTGTGAGTATATCTCTTACATGAAATTTTATTTACATTTTTTTGTGTTAATACCTTAACCAATACCATGGGATTGAAAACAATTCAACCACATGGAATACAGAAACACAGGGGATTTTTAAACTGAGGTTTTGCTTCCCTACGCACGAACAGTTGTGTGGTTGGTAAGAAGTCACCTGTAAAAATATTTGTCAAAAAACTCTTACTATTTGTCAGGCTTTGTTAAAAAAAGAGTGTGCGTTACATCTCAACACATAGCTACTTGTGCTACTGTCCATTGCGACGCTGACCCTGCTCATTACATTGGAGAAATGCGCTGCATGGCATATACTAAGATGCCATTATTAATTTCTATGCAACATCTAATGTTACTGCATAATCAATGCATAATCACACTGTAATGCACATAATGGATAATAAATCACACCATAACAAGCCCTCCATCTTTTCTTCTACAACACAATATTGCAATCAGTCACAGTTTCAATATTTAAAGATCAAAAGAGGGGCATGAAGTATTCTTGAACCAGTAAACCACAAGGCATTGTAGTGCATTACTACACGTTGTGGTGTGCCTCAACAAATGTGCACCAGATCTGCATTCCCTTTATGTTTTCAGGTTATATTTAAATTAATGGCACCACAACTGGCTAATGAATGTAATGTTAATATGCACCCTGGATAACAGCTGTAATATTGCAACACACCAAATCATTAAGATACATTTTGGGCCTTACAGTGAGTCTTCTTTCTAAAGCAGGTGCAGCTTTAGTGGAAACAATTATGTTCTGCCAGTATAGATCAAAAAGGGACTATTGCTCTGTGGATCTCTACCCTGCACATGCTCCTGTCCGATTCCCACTTTTAGCTCTGTAATCACCGAATCCTATGCAACCTGTTAATTGGAGAATTCTAGATCTGAGAGCAAGGGGTGTCTCAGAACTCTGAAAAGATACCAGTACAATTCTTTTGCAGCTTGATTGTAGGACACCAGTTTTTCAACTTTTTAAAAAGAAGCTATAAACACACTTTTTGTTTTGATGTACCTAAATCACCAAAATACCTTTATCTTTGGTCATGTATTGTACTAAGTTATATTTCCTTTATCCACTTGTCTCCTATCTCAGCACTAAAGGGTAGAAGTGTCCTTCCCTGGGTGTCCATGTTGCTGCCTTAGAGACTTGAATACTGCGTATTGGCTGATTTGTGGTTCCTCATGATTCCGCAAGTGATGACTGGTGGATCCTGCACAGATTTTTGTGCTGGAATCATACGTTGTCACTGGCAGCATCAGCTTTAGCAAAGAACACAGACAAGGTAGATGAGTAAAAGAAAATGCTTCAGAAATTTATTTTTCTTTTATCTGAAAAATGGGTGAGAGGAGGGTGGAAAGTTGGTACAGGAAGGCGTGGAGCTTTGCCTAGAAATGGGCTTTAAAGAAGCTGTCTTGGGAGAGCTATTTATATATAAACTCTCCTTTTGCCTGTGAAAGTTGTTTATGAGATAGTTAAGCAATGAATACCCCTCTGGAGTTCTTCTTTCACCAAGTTATTTATTTAGATTGCAAAAAGACATTTTTCAATATGTGTAAAAAAAGGGGCCCTGGGTGAGCTCAAAGCATTACAATACTAATGGACCATAATCAATATAAGTAGCTTTTATGAAGAATAAAGGTGATCTGGCATTAAACATTCTGTTAGGTGGCTGGTTGGCACCATCTTTCTGGTCCCTTCGGTAGCCATCACTACAAGGTATGAGTATTTGATGGTGCACAAGTGGGGTATGTGTTCGATTTTATTTTATTTCTATACTTCCTATTCATGTGATGGGTAGTAGACTTGGAAGAAAAGATCTACCTAACCTCATCTATGGACAACTAGAGAACTAAATGATCTAACTCTTTTGCAAAGATGGCGTTATGTTAGTCTCCTTTTAGGTCTGTCATTGCCATAGTTCTACACGTGATCAGCAATGACACAAGGCACTTGAAGACTTGGAAGTTCAAATAGGAGCTAATGTAAACATACTGCAAACTGTGACAGTTATCATGTATGCCTTATATAGAGAATACACAAGGGATGATTTATTAAGCTCAGCAAATGTGGTAAAAATTGACTTTGCTTAGAATACCCAAATAACAAACAAGGAGAAAACATGATTTTTGCTTGCTAATCATTGGATGGCTGAAGTTAAAAGAGCTTTATCCCATTCACTAAATGAAAATTTCCTTGCAAAGTGATAATTTACTTTGCTAAATAAACAGTCTATCTGAACGGGTGGTCCGCATTACAATTTTGGTGGTCCTACGGTCAGGAGAAGGATCCCGCTGGGGGGGCGCACTGGCCAGAGCCATGGACCATGTCCCCTGTGTAAATTACAGGCTCAGGGCAGTGAGTGAGTTGTGTCTCTGGGCAGGCTCAGGCTCAGAATCAATTCATGGTAAGTTCTATGAATCGATTCAATGGGTTTCCTGATCAACCAAGATAACAAATTTGGCCAGCCTAAGCATTTTTTGCTATTTACTATTTGGGAAATTAGTAAGAATTGGTGTTATTAGTTCAGCTTCAACATTTCCAAATGTGCAAGTTCTATTATTTATGTAATTTAGAAAGTGTAATGAGCCAAAAAGTAAAATAGTAGAACCTTTCTAAATCCAAAGTTATCCACGTCTCAAACCAAAAATTAAGATTTTTCTTCCTTACTTTAAGATATTCAGGAGAGTCTTGTAATTTTTTTCTTAATGCCCCGATGCCAACTATACATCTTTAACTGCTGGTTTGTAGTGCAAATATAACCTCATATCATAAGGCTGTTCATATAGGCAAATATGTTGTATTGGGCAATATCATACACTGGCTGTAATTTGTTCAGGATATAACTTTTCTCTTTTATTTTTCCAGATGACTTTTGCATACTCCTCATATGAGTCCTCAAAGCACTAATGTAAAAGAAATTGCAAAAGGTGAACAAGAGACCCTCCCATGCTCACATACCACAATGCAGTGCCCAAATTTGATAGTAAATCCCGGGATCTCTCTGGCTTCTTTAGAAAGGCTGCTAAAAGCAAAGGGTATACTGGGACACTGAGTTCATCTGCTGTTCAGTAAAAGCATTCATTTACTTCAGACTTAACATTACTTTACATTAACTTTTACTGTCAATACAACTCTATATTTAAAGTCTTCAGATCTTTAGATGGATTAATTTCCCGTTAGGATAGATGGGCATCTTTTTGTTTTTCTTATGCTGTTAGATTCTCCGTAACATCATTTAAAAAGAAAAAAGACGCTGGGACCAAAACATAGGTTTAAACAAAATATGTCCATAGGCAGGCCTATAGCTCTGGGCCCTCTTCACCCAGTGCCCTGATCATCTTGTTTAGTTATGTAAAAATACTTACAATTAATTTCAATTGTTCTATATTACTACTTTACTTGATTCTCCAATGTAATGTAAACTAGTTATTCTGAAGGAAGGATACATACAGCCATCCATTCACTTTTCCCTGCAAGCCTCTGGACATCCACCAAGCCCTAGGTACTCACATCGGTCAACTTGTGTGGGTGATCCAATTCTGCTCAGACCCCATCTTAATGGTCAAAAAAGGGATGTGGGCCCATGAACAGTGCAAAGATCTTACACTTAGGGGGATGTAAAATACTAAATATTTAAATATCAATTCTGGGTAGATTGATACTTTAACAAACTGTACAATGTTGTCCTAGACAATGTTCAAACATGGATTGCAAATAGCAATAATACATTTAATTCCCTACAGAAAGCCACAACTTTTAAAATAGAACAATTTGTTAATGTTCCATCATTTAAAAAACACTCATGGATAAAAATATAAAACTTTAAAGAACCTAAAGAGATGACTGTAGCAGTATTTTTAACCAGCAGGACCACTTTGTAGCCTCTTCTTGCCTAAAATGTCTGTCAACAGTAAGCAACAGGCCACATAACAAACCTCAGTCACATATATCAATTACTCCCCCAGTTCTTTATGTTCATCTTAGAGGTTATTAACGGCTGGTTCACATAGGATCACGTTTTATCTTTAACCTGGCTCCACTACTTGGTAAACCAGTAGTATCGAACCCCTACTGTGTCTTACATAACATGAGCCATAAATACGTTTCCATCTCTCCAAACTGACACGCAGCTGCCACATGATTTACAGCACTGGCCCTTGGGACACAAGGGCAATTATTAGAATGTTAGTATGTCCATGTTTATATGTTCCCAATTTAAGTCACTATTCTGTACATAGCACTACTTGGGAGTACATGGAAGAAGACTCCCTACTGTAATCTAAAGCTACTTGAACCTTTTTAACCATATGATGGCTTAATTTACTTTCTGCTTTTTTAAAATATTTTGGGGACTCTAGTGGTAAAATGTTTATATCTGAGTTCCCATGTCCAAAACACAAGTTTATGGCAATGGGTGTTTAGCTTTCCCTGATTTATTTCTAATAATATTATAATAATTGACAATAATTTATGGGCATTGCAACATTAACAACAGTATATTTCATTGTTTCAGTATTCTAAATCAAGTATTTTCAGTTGTTTTCAACATTTTTATGATTTCGGACTGGTATCATAGGATTGATGTAAAGTTTACAGATATGGAACAGGTCATCTGTGGTAAGTGGGTCAAAAAAATGATTCTGTAATTTTTTTTAAAAAAATTGTCTATAAACATTTGGTGCTGAAATTGAGTAGACTGATGCAGGCAAATTGCTGATCATGTTGATTCAAGTGGCCAGTTAAAGTAGTAGGTTATATACAATAATTATGATCCAATATTTGATTGTATACAAAAAAATTAAAAATGTGCTTGCAGCTACCATAAGGATGGAGTTGGAGGTGATACTAGGTAGGAGGGGCAGAATGGGAATTAATTCCATCACTAAATTCCAAAGACACCAAGGAGGACACTGTATAGGTTAACCTAGCAGACTTAACAGATGGGACTAGTCAACCTATAAAAGATTGAATGGAAATACTCCCTCCTAATGAGCCAGTACCCTAATCCTGTGTAAATGGAGGGTTACAGTATGCGTAAAAGAATACAAAATGTAATAGTAAATGGATTAATATTGCAGTCCTAGTGAAGTCATCTTGTTCCAAGCAAGAAACTCAACAGAAGCTTAGGACTGAAGGCAACACTGAGCTTCCAAAACTTTCCAGTTTCATCTGTCTGTTCTAAGTTTGCAATTTACAAACCCCCTATGTGTGCCAATACAACAGTACAGACATACTGTACAAATGATCAATCCTGACATTATTTAAGCCACAAACTTCATATTTTACTAAGAAAAGAGAAACATGAAACCCAACGGGTGCATTTAGCAATAAAGAATATTTCTCAAGCATGAGACAAAAAAAAACCTGACATTGCTGACTCCTCGGTCTGAACATGCGCTGACTATTATATTGTCACTGATCTACAAGTATGCAGCCAGGGAACTACAGGCCAGCAGGGTCATTCTGTATTTTTCTATAAAAAAAGTTTGTTTTAAATAATGGTTCATGCAGTTTAAGACAAAATTCACAGGCGCGCACTAATAAACAAAATTTTGTCATGAAAATATTTCACGTTTAATGAATAGATAAATATATTCGTAAAATCGAAAAAGGCAAAGGCTTTAAAGAAGCATCTTTGACATTTTTATATTTCCCATAAATCAACATTTTGGGTGGTTTTCAGAAAATTGGAGTCACAAGCAGATGAAAAGCAAACCTATGAATGACCCTCATTTGCGGCGACTGACCCCGTTGAAAACAAATCTTTCTTTCTTTCTCCCATTTGGACCTCTTTTTTTTTTTTTTTAAGATATGTTCTGCTTTATAAAAATGAATTTTTAACTTGTTTCCTTGCAATAATCCTTTAAATGATTGCATTTGTTTTTCTGAAAAACCAAGATCAAGTAAAAGTTGCATGAAAAAAAGGCTTTTGTGGTTTTACCGAATTATTTTTGTGTAATAATTCTTCATGATCCATGTATCCGGGGGAAAGGCAGGAGAATGTCCTATGCCAAAGTGCTTGGAGATAAAATTTGGAAGGTATGCAAACACACAGTGCCAAAAATAAAGACGATTCCCTTTTAAGCTAGTGGAAAATGGAATGTTCATTTAAACATCAAAACAGGACAGCTAAAAGTGATACAAGAATATAAATAGGATCTGTTAACTTCTACATCTCATTAATTGGCAGCAGACAATAATGTGTTTTGTTGGGGTACTACATGTCCCAGCACACTTAGTCCTCTAAAATTCTGACAACTCCTTCTACCTAGACAGATTGACTGCACAGAACTTTTAGACTTTGATGACAACATGGCCATATACAGGCCATCAAATATCCATTTTGGTGTCAAACAACTGCCATGAAACATCATGCAAGGTTCCCATCAGCACATTTTTATATCCCTTTGATATGATGCAAGTGTTTTGTCTGACATCCCCATTCACCGCCCACACAGAATGCCATATGTTAGGATTCTACACCACTCTGGACGGGAGAATGTGTTGCTGTAGAAGTATCAAATGTTTTGTTATGATGGATAATCAGCATTGCATACAAAGCTTAAAGCTTGATTGGGAGTATATTCATTTACACAAAATCTGAATTCCATACAGGTACATTCAGGACTCCAGGTTTCCCAAGAATTACCCCCAAATGTTCTCTAAAGTTTATATAAACATCTTCTAAGTGTTGTTAGTTATTTGTTTTGAAGACTCAAGAAAAAGTGAGAAAAAATTCTCTCCGAAGACATTTGTCACTAGAACAAATGTCCCCATAGGAAGTTTTCTTTCTGAAAGTTTCTGCAGTATCCAATACTAACTAAATAAATGACTTTGGGGTCACTTCATAAAAAAATTGCTGTTTATAGAAGTTTAGTTAGGAATACCGCCATGCTATGTGCTGTACGCCTTAACTCTTCCCCTACCCGTAGGCCATTTATGTATCTAATCCTAGCAGCTAATCCCTGATATAACAGGAAGATGAAATGATGCTTGTAATAACACATTATTTCTACAGCCCTCAATGAAGACATATATGTATTGGATAGCTGCGGCTGCTACAGCTGCCGTAATGAAATACACAGGAATGTGACAGTTCATTAAAAATAATCTGATTTCTCCAACCCAACCCTGGGATATCTATTCATGCAATGCCTGAAAGTCAATTGAAGGTGACTCATCAAAGTCCAGAGTAGCATGCACTACTGAGAGCTAAGACTCTCCATCTCAAACCATTCCAGTAATTGTATTCCATGGTCATTATTTCTGAATGTCCTTTTTGTAAATTACATTGTGGCCTCCCCTCTTGTCCCATGTACCTGTTTTCTTTGCAGGCTCGGGCATCCTTGCTCAGCCTGGACAGAAAGACCCAAATAAAGTTGAATGAGCTCAGCAGTACCACACTAGTCCGTAGCAGGGGCTGGAATGAAGCAACTGAGATTTACAGAGCCCCTTAAAAAAGTAAGATAGAGAGAAACCCAACGTGCTCCACCCCTCCCTTACTCTCTCCTGTTGTCACACAGTCCTGTCACCTTCTCAGCAACAGACCTCACTTGACAGGATATATCAGCTGAGATATATATAGCCAAGCTGCCAGTGCCTTGAAGTTTGCAGTCTGGTCCCACCATGGTTTTGTGCCATCTAAGGGGGTCCTGGCCTGTATGGTGACCATTGTCCCCTTCAAGGATGACACCCACCATAGTTCTGACATAAGCACCATGGCTAGCCTTTTAAAAGTCCTTGGATAAAAATTTCCGGCAATTCTCCCTTTCCCCATGGTCAGCAGTGTGTCCTCATCACTTGAAAGAGCCTTGCTGATAGCTCCTGACATTTTGCAGCTGACCTTGTATACATACAGAACATATACACAACATATATATAGACATTACAGAACAGTGCAGCCGATAGGTTCAGGATAAAAAGACATCCAGAAAAAAACCTTTCAGCTCCTGTTGGACTTATCTATAGTACAAATGAAGTTAATTTATTGTGTGACAAAGGCACGGCTTGTACAACCTGTGTTGTATATTTAGGAGATTTTGGGCCTGTTTTAATAAAGCTCTTCAAGGCTGGATAGGATACACTTTCATCAGTAAATCTGGGTAATCCAAGAAACCTGTAATGGATTTCTTTAAAGTAATTTACTTTTTGCTAGCAAATGTATTGAATCCTGGACCAGATCTATTCTAGGTTTGCTGGATCACCCAGCTTCACTGGTGAATGCGTATCCTCTCCAGCCTTGGTGAGCTTTAATAAATCAGGCCCCTATGTGTTTAGTAAAACCCACACATTCATTTTAGCACATTGCTACTCTTGATCAAATGGACCAAAAATAAAAAAGTGCTCACATTTTTTCTCTTGGAATCCATTTTTTTTAGGGTGTTATAATAGCCCTGCGAAAGACAACTAAAAGCAACCAGATTTCTGTCAAATCTGAGGGGTCCTCCAGAGGTTGGTAGGGGTTGCAATAAGCAGGTCAGATTAAGTGACACCAATATTTATTTGTCTTGCCACCACACTAATGTACTGTGGATATAGTAATTATAGGGGTTCCCTAAAGTCATTTCAAGGGTTCCCCCATGTTTAAAAGGTCGAGAAACACTGAAGTAGGGGCTATCTGTTTGTTTGCAAACAAATTACTTCTTTAGTTCATTGGTGCACTGGATGCACATAGAAAACTGTGATAGATCTACATATAAGTAATTATAAACAAGCAAGTTATCATCTGGTAAAATATTTAACAATGTAATACAACACTACACTAAATATATTGGTCAAAAATGTGAAAAATCATAAATCAGAAATACAATTTTTTTTATTACCAACTTGTATCATGCTCAGTTCTCCAGTGACACCCAAATAATTTGTTTGAACGATCAAACCAACTGGCATAATTAAAATAGATTGTGACAAAGGGCCTGATTTATTAAAGCTCACCAAGGCTGGAGAGGGTACACTTTCATCAGTGAAGCTGGGTGATCCAGCAAACCTGGCAGAGATTTCTTAAAGTAATTTGTAATTTTCGTTATCAAATGTTTTCAATCCTGGACCAGATCCATTTCAGATTTTTTGGATCACCCGGCTTCACTGCTAAAAGTGTATCCTCTCCAGCCTTAGAGAGCTTTAACAAATCAGGCCCAAAGTATCAATGAATCATTAGCTTCCTGATTATTGATCAGAGGTTTTCTGAGGTTTTTGATTCCATTAGGTAATTCATTTAATGAATATATTGATACATGTATGACTACTATAGGGGAGACTGTCCAGAGACTGGACAAAAAGATTTAAAAAATGTATGGTTGGAAATATGAATAAACCACTATCTATCTGGTCCTTCGGAACTTTTCTTCTTACAATTAACCTCCCTAGAGGTAACCCCGAGTGCAGAGATCGCTGCGATGGACGACGCGGGACACTGGTGGATCAAGTAAGGCTCTATTTACTATTACCTCCCATAGGTTTACCCTATGGGAGGTAATAGTAAGTAGAGCCTTACCTGATCCGCCGGCATCCCGCGTCATCCATCGCCGCAATCTCCGTCTTCTTCCTTGTTCCTCCGGACGGCTTCTGCACCCGATGAGTCACTGGGGAGTTCGTTGTGTACGTTGCCGGCAGGGCGAGTAATTCATAATCCATTTGTATTGCATTCAATACAAAATAACTGTATTGAATGCAATACATTGTATTTATATGTGTAAAAACAGTTTTCAAGAACATTTATTTTACAGTATATATAATAGTATGGGTGTAATATGTATTTTTGAAAAAAAAAACGTTAAAAAAAGTTTACATTTTTCAATATATAGATTTTTTAATTTATTAAATTTATTATTTTGACATGATTTTATGTTTCAAACTTTATTATACTCATACTATTATATTATACTGTAAAATAAATTTTCATGAAAAACAATGAACCGCTAGGGAGGTTAAGCTACGCACACATGTTAGATTTCTTTTGTTGGCAATAATATTTCTGATTGTTTCCTGAATAAATAAGCACTGTACACTGCGCACAGGCCAGGATTTCATCTAAGACAATCAGAATCATTGGTCTCAGGTGACAATTATCTAGTGTGTGTACGTGGTAATACTCTATTACCGCAAGAGAGGCGAATATTTGTCAATGAAGGGGATGCTCCATTGGACCAATGACTTTCAGCGTTTCCATTATTTTGCTCATCTCTAATTGAGATGTCATTCATTCATCCAACTGCCACCAACAAGCCACCTATCAGTACTTTAGGAACAACTACTAAGAACCCTTAAAGCTTATCTGAGTTTACATTCTCTGTGTGTCCTTTGTGACCTTCATAACTCTGGGATCTGAACTCTGAATAAATAGAACAATGTACAAGACAGACTGTCACTACAGGATTATCGCACAGAGCTTGTAGCTTTCATTACTGTGTTTTGGCAGATCTTTTTGCACATGTGTACCCAATTCTACGAAAAACACACATGCTTGATGACAGTGATAAATGTTACATGATGCAGGTGGACAGAGAAGGTTGCAATAAAGACCATCAAAAGGAAGAACTTTACATGCTTTGCTTACTTGATTTTTTAAAACCAATAGCTGTAGATGCAAAAAAAAAATAGTATATGAGCATCCGCTTGTAAAATATCTAAAGCATAGAAATACTCCCTGCTATGTACATAAACAACAGCTGAGCCCTGGTGTTAATGTTCACAGTGGCAGGGACAGTTTTAGAAAAAAATGGGAGCTTTCTGCAAACATGAAAATTGGGTTCCAAATGCACAGAATGCTAGCTCCTTGCACCCCAGCTATTTTATCATTTTTGGCTCTGGACAAGGTTGAGGCCCTGGGCAAATGCCCAGTTTTCCCTACCCTAAAACTAGCCCCGTACATGGTGTTTCTATTGGCTGATAGTTGTTAGGGGTAAGAAAGCTCCCTGCTGTAAATGTTTTACAAGCGAATGCTCATATACTATCTATTTCTGCATCTACAGCTTTTATTTTTACTGGGATATTATTTCAATTTAAAGCATGCAATTAATAATGCGTTTTTCAAGAGGTACTTTAATGGATTACGTATCTTGCGCTTGAGGTTAAACTAGACAAATCGTTAGAGTCATTAATATGAATTGCCAGTCACATTATATGTCCAAGCTTGTCAGACTAGAATTTCTAATTGTTGCTTTGCTTTGATCTTTCAATTTTTAAAGAATTTACAAAGGGTATTCGGTATGAAGCAGACTTGCACTGCAAAGCAGTAACAATTTAAACCATGCATAATCTTAAATTAGTTACTTGTGCTGCAAAATCACATTGCTGCAGAGCAAACTGATACAATATTGATAATATTTCTATCATTTCTGAACTATCAGTGGGCTTTTCATGAAAAAATATTTAGATTGTTTAGATGTATTATACTATAAATGGATCACTAGTTTGAAATTATGGAAACCTTTTATCAGGACTGGGTCAAGTAAACTACAAATAAAGATTTAAAGCCCATTTTGATCTGTGTGTTGTGGTAGGATAGTGGGTAATGCACATAGAATGCATTGCTATATTGGGGTGCCATTAATTTGAATGGTGCTCCCATGCAAGGCATCGCAATGCAGTGCACCACAACACAATAAATAATAGTGTGTTGCGGTGAACTGAAGCAAAAAGAGTCTTGTGTTTTTTTCTGTATGCTAGATTACATTGCTAGTCCATTCATTGCATTACCAAATACTCATTAATGCCCCATATCTAAATGTGCTCTTAAAGCAGAACTAATCACAGGTACCATCATCCATCACTGGTGCCGTCATCTTCTTCCTTCTTCTCTTTTATATTCTGATCTTTGGCCATCTCAACTGGCCCCCAGTAACCACTCACTAGGGAACTCTGGGGCCGGGTGCGGGTATTCCTGGCAAATAATGCTGAGCTGCTTATGCAGAAATTGCAAAGTTTGACAACTGTACAGCCATTAAGTAGCTAAGTAGTAGTTTTATTATGTTTATTTTGTTTTATTATTTACCCTCACACTAACAGAATGATTTTGAGTTTGTCAAAGCACTATGTACTATAAATGACTGCCATGTCTTCTTTTATTTTGTTTTAATCAAAATACTCTTTTTTACCATCTTTACCTTTTCTTCATTTCAGGGCTGATCTACTGCAGATTCTTTCAGCCACCTATAGTCTAAACCTACACCCCAGCATTGGATGCACATTATCTCTCTGGATCAGCTTTCTGTAATATATGTCAGCATAGCCACTTGTAGTCTTAATTAAAGGTGATGACAGAGTAACAATCTAAATGAAAAAATCAGGAGACACTTGGCACCAGATAGCAGAAAGTCCCTAAACAAGGACCATTATGGCAAAGATTTTAACAAGGTATTACATACCTTTAGAGATTTCAAAATATTAGGCAACCTTTTTAACTACATTAGCATGTGCTTATGAGATTTATGTAATTGGGTTTAGCTTTACTACAAAATGTGTACAAGCTGCAAGAGACTTTTACATTTTTTGTAATTTCCTATTACACACAACATATACTGTTACCTCGGTAATCAAGGATTTGGTATTTTCTTTGCTAATAATGTGTGATGTCATCTTGCCAAGATCAAATGAAGGCATTTTTTCCAAAAGATTGTCAAGTT
Organism: Pyxicephalus adspersus; assembly: GCF_032062135.1. Taxonomy (NCBI): domain Eukaryota; kingdom Metazoa; phylum Chordata; class Amphibia; order Anura; family Pyxicephalidae; genus Pyxicephalus; species Pyxicephalus adspersus. The sequence goes on along the minus strand of NC_092866.1, from coordinate 52,424,965 downwards.
TAAAATCAATCATTCCACTATAAGGAAAGAATCTACATGTGGCATATAGCAGTGGCCCCCTTTTGGTGCTCACGGACCACTAAAAGCATAGATTCCAGACCGCCCATGCACGGGGAGCTGTGTGTCACTTCCCCCAGAGTGACGTCATGATGCCAGAACCCACCCACTCTCCTATCGCAGGTCTGACTCAGAGACACAACCCGGGTCTTCTCCTAACCCCTCTGGGGGGGTGCACCGGCCAGAGCCGCGGCCCACCTGTCAGACGGCCACGGCCCACTAGCGAGCTGCAGACTGGGGGTTGGGGACCCATGGCATATAGTTCAAATGACTGCTAAATTGTCCGTGATTTAAAAAGTCTCCAAGAACCCCAAGATTTCAAAGTAGGATCTGAAGGTAACTCTTGCAACAATTAATGTCAAAGTGCATAAACATGCAACCGAAAACAAATTGCCCGAATATAACCTGCATTCATGGTGTGCAGTAAAAAGCCTTTACTATCCAAAATGAACAAAGGATTAAGGCTACAGTTTTCCATTAAACATATGAGCAAAGGACAGGCTTTCCTGGAGACCTGTGTCTCCTGTGGAGACATTAACAGTAGACATGTTTGGCACAACAAGACAGTTTTTCAGGAGAAGGCCTTGTAGTAAACATGGTGATGGAACTGTTATGGTTTGGGTTTGCTTTTGCTGCTGATGGGCCTAGGCAACTTGTAGTCATCAAATCATCTATAACATTATGAAGGTAGCTTGATGAGATCTATGGTCCAAATTGTCCAACATTTGAATTTAAATTGATTCAAGGTACTCAGTTATGAACTGACCCATGCAAAGCGCTTTTAGAATAAGTTGCCAAAAGTTTTAAAAAAGTTCTTGTCAAAGCCTGGTGAGCAGAAGTCATTCCTCCTAAATGGGCCAATACTAGGCCAAGGGGGTAGTTATTTTTGTGGCAGTACAATTTAGCATTAATTGTAAAGAAAAATACAAATGCTCCTTGTGTTTTTAAGCAAATATTTCACCTTACTCTCTAGACACTGGTTGGAAGGTTTCCATTTCCATGAGGTGTACTTATTTACTTCACATGACTCTATGTGACCCATTGCAATGAATATCAAGGTTCTGTAATATGTCTGGTCACCTCTGCAGAAACCTTTCCATGGTAGTCCTTCAGTTCTATATATGGTGTGTAGGATCAGTTACTCCCATGCCCTTGGTGCATTGTATTTCATATCTGATATAATTATAAGGTTACCTGCTGTCTAATTTAGTTCCACTTAGTTTATCACTGACAATGTTGGTATGTGTATGGAAGAAGTGTGTTCCTGGTGATATTTGGGTATCTGTTGCATCTTATCACTGTCAGTACATTTCAAGAAGAATCTGTACGTACTCAGTGGGGTTCTAAGAAAGCAAAAGTCTTTAATTTCTGGAAATTTCAGAAAAAATGTTGTCAAAATGTTACCATTTAAAATAAATGCATTGGAGTCAATAAGGTGGTGAAAAAATGGTGTACTTTTTGGTGTTTTTGCCTCATTTGTGTTTCTTAAAAAATAAAATACAACAAATTCAGGAAAAGTGACAAACTAATAAAATAAGCCATTGAATGAGCAAAACTGAGAGTTTCTATCTTAGTAATTTTGAAACAAAATAAATGTTACTGAAATCATTCTGTTCTTTCTTATGATGAGAAAGGTGTACAATACAGCCTACATGTACAGAATGGTATACACACATTTCCATTTGGCATATTGCTGCCTACTATAAGTTAATGATGGACTATCCTGACGATCCAAAAAAGTGTCTGCATGGGTTTTCATCCTACATTGCAAAAACATGCAGTTAGGTTAATTGGCTTCCTCACAAAAAAATGACCTTACACTACAATAATGACATATAACTGAGGTAGGGACATTAGATTGTGAGCCCCTTTGAGGGACAGTTGTGTGTCATGACTATGGACTTTGTACAGCGTAATGCGTAATATGATGGCGCTATATAAATACTGTGTAATAATAATACCATGCCTTGTTCTGCACCCTGTTCCTCTGTAAAGGTGGTCATTTTTGTAAAGCCAGAGCTTAGCTTACTCATTTTTTGAGTCTTCAGCAAGGAGAACCGGGAGCAGTAACATCTCACCCTAAACCATCTAGCAGAGAAAGACAACCAGTGTTTAGATCAAAAGCAGAACCAAACCCAATGGATACTCTCCTGCTTCCATTCTGTTGCGGGAATTGCCATCTTCTTCTCTTCCTCATTCTGATCCTAGCTATCTTGACCACCAGGTCGGGGTTATGTAATTCCTGTGCAAGTGTTCAGACGTTGGTTTAGTCCTGGCACATGCATGAGAAGCCAGGATGTGCTGCCAACCAACTTGACAGATGGGTGGTGATCGGGCAGGTAAGAATATAAGAATATTTATTGCAGGATGGACATCACCTTTCCCTTTTTGCAATAAAGCTGTGCCTGATGCCAGATTTTTAAAGCAGAGCTTTAGTTCTACTTTCATGTTCATGTCTATATCCACTTTCATGTCCACTTTCAAGTTGTAGCCATGAGAGTGCATAGGCACACCCATATATCAGGAAAAAAACTGCAAAATAACTCAAAGTATATGCTTGCTACACTATGGTGTATACTTGTATTGTATTTACACTTGTAAAAGCATTCTTCTGTGAAGTGTTACTGCTCAGCAATGAAGAATGTTTGTTGCAAAGATGATCTCAGTCTCCAATGTGCCCAGCGGCTTCAAACACATTCTGCTGTCAACAGAAAATGAGCACTTTGGTGACAAATGTCATGAGCTGAAGTTCTCACCAGAGCAGGAATGAAAGCCTGAAAGGAGATTACCATGAACTATTTCACAGACTATATTCCTTTCTAAGTTCTTCTTGGTTTACCAAGCATCCTGATACTGTGTAAACACGTTCACTAAGTAATGTGCCAGACTGCAAATAGTACAGACTGAAATTAATTTTCTGTAAAGATCCCTGCTGGACACCATTGTGCCTTCCAATGCCCTTCTAGGCATCATTTTCCCATACTCCTCTTTGGGCTCACCCCGCACTGGGCTTTCGTGTTCTCATCTGTGGAGGGGAAGAGGTGCAAAAGATTAGGTGTAATTGATGTCTAATCGTAACCACTAAAATGTCCTGTTACCCTCCCCTCTCCCAACATAAAATCTTTTCCTAACCTTTTTTCCTTTGAGGAACTTGAAAACTGGTACCTTGGCTTCTACCATTACCTTCCACCTGGCATTGTCTTTCACCAAAAAATTCTTTTGCTCTACATCATAGCTGCTTGGATATCATCAGTCAGCTATATTCTATTTTTTTTTTATCCCTTGCACAGTCTTCCATAGCTCCTCTCTACAATAAATTCTTGTGCTATAACAAAAGTTGGCAATTTGTTTTCTAACCAATGTGGTGTTACTTTGCAGCACCCCATCCTTTAATTTTGTTCCAGAGCTGCATGAGCCATTCAACAGAGAATTACCTGGGATAGAAAGTTATAAACCTTTTCCTAACCTTAATCCAAATTATTACCTAAACTTCATAATCCCAACCACTAACCTTTGATCAAGTTCACATTTTTGCACACGCTATGGACTACGGTTGCACTAATTTAAAAACACTGACAATGCAGTTTTCAGTGTATAATTAAAGATTCCATACTTGTTAGTAAGTCTCCGAGGCAGCTGGGGCAACATAGACTAGTGGCATGTGGTGGGGGGAGGACAGAAGTTTTATTCTGACCCTGTCTTCCAAGAAAGCCTTAACACTAACCAAGCCCTTGACAAGACTGCTCATATCTCCGAATCCCTAGATAAGACATGGTGGAAAGTGTGGCTGAAAAACGTTCTCTGCAGAGGCAAGAGAGCAAATGATCTTATGAATGGTAACCCTATGAGTACAATTGTGTGGCAGAGATATGGGGTGTCAGATGCAGAGCAGCAGGTGCTTCTTCAAGTTTTAGAAGTTGATGAGGGAAGGTAAGTAAAAGTGCAATACGAGAGAGACTTTAAAATGTCGTCAAACTAAAAATAAACCAAGATTTGACAACAAGCAGGAAACTCTAGATGCAAAGGCCATAAAATAAGTGAAGAATCAGGGACTGCGTCTTATTTGGATGGCACCAAGCAATCGTTTCGGCATAGGAAATATGAGAAAGATTTTTCTTTGGAAGTTGAGTTAAGGCCACATCCTACAAAAGAAGAATGGAATACAGTTACATGTAACAACCAATTAGAAAACATCCTTAGTCTGTCCACCCTCTTATTAGCTTAGAATTTGCTAGGTGGACTGGCTTTAACTGGCCCTAATGATTAGAATCTCCCTGGTTTTAGCCAAGGAGATCTAGAGATACCTACTCTATCAGGAGCCTTGCCCCGGGGGATGTTGCAAGGTTTTCTTCTTTAGGGAAGGACCTCTGTATCCATTGTGTATAGAGACTTCTAGAGGAGACTACAAATGTCCATTTTAACGCATATTACACAGGCAAAGTGCACTGTTTGTCAACATCAGAAAGTCTGGTTTTCAGAAATGTATTGCTGCTGAAGAGGATTTAGAAAGGACGTGACTGCAGGACTTTAGCAAATGCAAAATGCAACAAATAACCAAAATAGGTGAAGAAAGCAAAATGATATCCAAAAAAAAAGTTCAGATCTTTAACTCCTAAAGGAGCTTTCCTGGCACAGAAATGTTGTGTTTAAACCTTTACTACAAATGTTCCTGTTTGGTGGAATTAGTCATATTTTGGTAGCAAATCCATCTGCCACCATTTCCTCTAAATAGGAAATTGTTTCATATCTAATTTAGAGATTTGTATAAATAGTTCAGAACAGACTGCAATGTCAAGCCGAAGCCCCAAGAGATGCTTGCTAAAGATTTTCTTCCCATAATTTCTTTCTTAATAATTTCTTCTCATAATTCCCTTCCTATCCACCTAGCTGTTTTGGGTAATCCCATTCACCTTTATGTGTCCCAGCTCCTCCTGTTATATTCCTTATGATAGAAAATCTAGCAAGCAGTGTGCAGACACCTTATAATGGCCTTAGCAATATATATATATATATATATATATATATATATATATATATATCACCGACTGTACACATGGCAGATTTTCGCCCGATAATTGGCCGATGCCGATTATCGGGCGATAAAAATCTGACGTGTGTACGTAGCTTAAGTGTTGACTGTAAGATAGCATGAGAGTGCCATTGTGGAGAGAAATTAGCATGGCGGAGACATATCACTGGTTTGAAAAAAGGAAACTTTAAGCTCTTTATTGGAGCACTGAGCAGGGGGCAAGTTCGATCTCTGAAGACAGGGACTGATTTACTTTGTGTCGACTGGAGCACAGAACAAAATGGAGTGTGTTGGACTGCTAGAGGCCATGATGGATGTGCTCTGTATTGATCAATAATTCAATTCTGTAGCTAGCTGCTAGATCACTTAATGCGGTAAATAATAGTGTTATTTTTTTTTAAAAAAAAGAAGCCTATATTAATATAATATTGTAAATGCATTTCAACTGCATAGTAGTGATCACACACATAAAAATACATTCTGGATGATATTATTAGCCATTGATCTACACGTCCTAGATTGTAGGCTCTTCTGGGCAGGGTCCTCTCCTCCTCTAAATAAATACTGTTTATTATTAATATATAAAAATAATATTATTATTATTATTAATTGATGCAGTGTCAGCAAAAGCCATTTGGAGCATACACATTTGTTGTCACCTGAGAATTATTGGGGAAAGGGGATCATTTTTTAAATTGTAATTATATATCATGTATTACATTTGATTTAATCAAATGTAACTTTTTTTTCCATGGAAGTCAAAGTCTACGTAGAATTGTTAGACTTTTGTGGTTGGAAAGGATCTTTCACAAAAGACTGAAAAATGCATGAATAAGCGAAGTACATACAGAGCCGTTCTGCTCTATGGAGAGTGGAGGGGAGAACGAATGAGTAGCACCCCACTGTCACCCTTCGGCACCCTGCTGTGTTCTCTCTCCTTCACTTGCATTACGGCCACTATACACACGCCAGATTCTTATATGATACTAGCCCTGAAACGCCAATTGGACGAGAATCATCTGACGTGTGTATGTAGTCTAAGTTTGAAAAGGGGAGATCCCTACCATGCACTGGATTTGGTATTTTTAAATATAAATTTAGGGTATAGTATACAGCAACTGAAAAGTGGCTTTGCCCCAAAAAATATATTAAATATGGAACAATATAGAAATAGAGAAAGATACAGATTGTAGTGCAGGTTGCATCCACAGAACATTTTTATGTAACTTTTAGTTCATTACTGTGATCACACAATAGCACATCATAGCTAATATATAGCTGTTACCATGATATAGCTATTATATCATGGTAACATAATATAGTACTAATGGTGCTTTGTGTTAAATTTTTCCCAGAAAAAAATATGTATATACCTGTATCTGGTGTGATTCACCCTTTCTATTGTCCTGGTGATCCTCCAGCATAGAGTGTGATGCGAAATCCAACATTTTTGAGTTGTCACAGGAATGGTGAAACTTATTCTAAGGGGATATCCCCCTATTTTAAATAAATCTCCTATGATACATCTTTGGGGCAAGAAGTAAGCAGAGGTTAGGGTCTTAAGAACTGAAACATTTAATATTTTGCAGTTTAGCGGTACATAGGGATGGTTCCTGCATTGGTGTTCTTTTTTCTGCCAGTACCATACTGCCCAAGATGTCTCCCTTTTACCCTCCTCCATCAGGACAGCAAACAATTGTCCACAGCACCCCACCCCTCTCCTATTTTCCAAAACATAGAGGGACCTATTTTGTGGTCTTTAGCGCCAACTAAGAACAATGTAACAGATAATAGCATAATAGTCAGCACAGGCAAAGAGATCAGAGGAAGTTATTTGCTTACAAGATTTCTAGCACCATCAACAAGCAACTTTTGTTAACTTATCAATCAGATATATCAAAACACTTTCAACGCTACAATAAAAGGACCAAAATATACTTCCCCTACTCTATCCAAATCTAGAAATAAAGGTTTTGGCTTAACATGCACTTTAACTTTTTGTATTTTTTTTTTTTTTGTACTCGGATACTGATACTGAATGAAATATTTAAATAGCCTGTATGGTAACGGTTTCATTTGTGCAGCACATGTAACTAAAATGACCCCGAATCCAACCTTATTGTTGGCAAAGTATCCCCATTCCCCAGGCTCCCCTGGAATATACAGTGTGTATGCAATGCAGATACACTTCATTCTTCCCAGAACGGAAGTGAGCTTTGGATACACTCCATGGTGTAGAGTTTATAGCTGCCAGACATAGCCTGTGGCTAATGAGTTATGCATCGGGATTATTCTGGCATACGAAGAGAATCAAGAAGCACCTGACAAAGGCATGCCTGGTACGAACTGCCATCTTTCAGTGGCTGCACACAGCTCCCTAAAGGATTGAGTTATGGCCTCTATATTTAGGCTCCAGCTCACAGCTCCAACTGCAGCCTGGAATATTTTGAGCTTGCCAAGAACAGAACACACATCCCCTCACCCTTCCAACTCTGCAGCATGTGATCACAGGATAATGGTGACTACATCTGACTTGCAATCCAGGATTCAGTAAAATAAACTGACCATAGCTGCAATGACATATTACCCAGCTTACCCTTTAGTGCACATCTTAGTGCCTTCCGCTCAGGGCAGGAGAGGCGAGAGTTTCATAGTCTGTATTATTTTCTTCCTGATTATAACTGGAGTCATTTAACCTTGCTGGAAAAATATATACAAGAGGTCACACAAGAAATTATTTGCTTACTAAAAAGTGTCTTTGTACACTCAGTCTGTGTAAACTTTTATAGAAAGTTTACTGAACTTCAAAGGGACTTTAAATGTCTTATTAAAGTACTGTTAAAAGACTCCGACCCTTTCTATATGCATATGTGCAGCATCTATACAGCATTCAAGTGCTGATTAAATTTCCATAAACTGAAACTGAGGATTTTTTAGCATAAGAAAAAAATGGAATAACCAAATCTGGCCTAAAGTTACTTTGCCAACCACTTGGCTAGCAATGTAAATCTCTGTTGACAATTTATGCATACACAGCAAGCAGCCATTTCCCACCATGTGCATGTTCTAAAACCATACAGCTTCTATTTTGGTACTCATGTTAATTGATGCTGATCTCCAGCTTGTTCTTTGTTGCCTAACCACTAATGAAAGGGAGCAATCCTTCAATGACCACCAATGTAACGGAGCAATTCTTCGATGACCACCAATGTAAGGGAGAACGCCTCCACTGTCCACCAATGTAAGGGAGAATTTCTCCACTGACCACCAATGTAAGGGAGAACTTCTCTATTGACCACCAATGTAAGGGAGAACTTCTCCACTGAACACTAATGTAAGGGAGATCTTCTCTACCGACCACTAATGTAAGGGAGAACTTCTCCACTGGCCACCAATGCAAGGGAGCATTTCTCCACTGGTCACCAATGTAAGGGAGAACTTCTCCAATGGCCACCAATGCAAGGGAGAATTTCTCCACTAACTACCAATGTAGAGGAACACTACTCCGCTGACCACAAATTTAAGGGAGAACTTCACTTCTGGCCACCAGTGTAAGGGAGAATTTCTCCACTGGTCACCAATGTAAGGGAGAATTTCTCCACTGACCACCAATGTATGGGAACACTTCTCCACTGACCACCAATGTAAGAGAGGACTTCTCCACTGACCGTCAATTTAAGGGAGCATGTCTCAACTGTTCACCAATGTAAGAGGGAATGTCATTACTGACCACCAATGTAACGGAGCACTTCTGAACTGACAATAAATTTGGGCAACATGCTTCCCATTAATGACCAATTTAATGGAGCATAACACTGACTAAAAGTGTAAGAGACTTTTTTTTCTGACTATTAAAGTAATAGGGAATTTCTGCACTGATCACCTATGTAAAAATGTACAACTCTACCACTTATCACAAATATAATTGATGTTGAACAATAGAAAGAGACAAATTGGTGCACTTTACTATCAACCAATGTAAGTTGTTGATAGTAAAGTGTTACTACTCTACTATCCACTGAGGTGAAGGAACAATTCATTTCTGCTCTACTGGTCCAAATTTCCCTAATGCTTGCTTTTATCATCATTACTGAAAATAATTGTGCTGTATATTTCAGTGGTTGCTTAAGGTGATACACACAGGTAGGCTAAATACAGCACTTTTTCTAAAATTTTACAAACTTTACTAATGAGAAGTCAGTTATAAATACAGTATGATATTGTTCTTACCAGGGGTTTCCTGAGAAAGTTTAAATGTTAATTTAAGGGGTCCTCCCTGGAAGAAACTTTTCTGGTGCCAGCCACTGATGTTTCCAGAGAAGTTTGATACTACAAATATGATCTTTTCAGGCCCACAAGCTTCATTATAAAGAGGAACATCATTTTTATTCTTAGCACAATAATCCATTTTGTCTTTTCATAAAAAATAAAAAAAAATTACACAATCCCTGTACAACTAATGATACTTTTAAAGTCAGTTTAGCAGTACATTCAGTGAATATTGCTTATCACATTATGTCTGGGTGATCCAGCAAACCTGGAATAGATTTTTATTGCTATTTGCTATTTGTTAGCAAATGTTTTCAATCCTGGACCAGATGTATTTTAGGTTTGCTGGACCACCCAGCCTTACTGATGAACGTGTATCCTCTCCAGCCTAGGAGACTTTAGGCTCATAGACACCAACATGTTGTAAGGCTGTTCCACTGACATGGAGGCCACTAAAGCCACAAAGGATGGGGCATAGTTGGGTGAGGTCATTTCCCAATGCATGCCCTTTTGTTTTTGAATGGAATATCCAATGAGATAATACAGGTATAATGATCACAAATCCACAAACCTTTGACCATTAGGTGTATAATAGAATATGAGGCAAAAAAAAGTGTATCACAAATTTTTAAGTTTAAAATATGATTTATTATTTGATTAAAAATTTAAACATATGTTAGTTGTTACAGAAACATTGTACATCCAATCTTACAGTGTTCAATGTGTTTTGCAAAAATAGCTAGAATGGTGGGGTTAGCTCAGGGGTTAGCACTCTTGCCTTTGCAGCGCTGGTTCCTAGGTTCAAATCCCCGCCGGGCACTGTTTGCATGGAGTTTACAGGTTCTCCCTGTATTTTTGTGGGCTTCCTCTCAAAAACATGTAGTTAGGTTAATTGGCTTCCCCCCAAAATTGACATTAGACTATATTAAAGACATGACTATGGTAGGGACATTATATTGTGAGCCCCTTTGAGGGACAGCTAGTGTCATGACTATGGACTTTGTACAGCACTGTGTATTATGATGGCAGTATATAAATACTGTGTAATAATAATAATACCTACTACTGTAGTTGTATGGCTATAGCTCTTTTGACAGATGAAGAAAGTGATTAGGCAGGTAAGAATGTTTTCTGGCTGTGCCTTTCTGCAATAAAACCCTGCTTGGTTGCACATTCTTAAAGTAGAACTTTAGTTCTGCTTTAAATCAGGGCATAGATTTGCCACAAATGGCCCCTGTGAATTTCCTAACAAAACATGGAAAAATATATCAACAGCTAATTGATTTTTTCATTTGTAAAGCCAATTACAGTAGATGATTTGTTGCACCTTTCCAAAACCTACCATGTTGGTTACAATTTATATGATAACTAATAGAAAAATATACAATATATATATATATATATATATATATATATATATATATATATATATATAAAGACAAAAATGTTTAAGATTGCTAGTTCTTGTGGTAGCAGCATTCATTTTCTTGTTTGAAGCTTTTCTTCTCTCTATGTTCGCCTAGTGAACCTGCAAGTAAAGCATTTCCTAACCCAGGGTGATATCTCCCATTGTTCTTATTATTTTAGTGGTTAAGTATTGTTAAAGTATATTAGAATTACAGAAATACTCCGCCTCTACTCATCTTTATACCATCAAGGGAGAAGTTCTGTAATCTATTATGTAATTAGTACAGGGCTGATAAAACTACTAGATAATGCTGCTTAGTTTATAGGAAGTTCATTAGATTGTTAAAAGGGTCAACAGGTATTTGTTAGCACTTATTGAAAAGATATGACCAAAATCTTTCAATGGCATATTTAACAGCCAAAAAGGAAGCAAATAAGGGAAGTTTATTGTTGGAGTTTACATACAGTTTAAATACATAATAAATCATATAAAGAGGTACATAGAGTACATGATAATAGCTCCTGATCTGACACAAGATAATTTGATAAGAGATTATGCAGAATACTGTTTGTCATATTACAGTAACTTGGTTGAAGTTATAATGTATGATGTACTGTGCTAATTAAAATTACATCTGGTAATAAATGAATAATTAACTTTTTATTCGTGCAATATTGCCACAACTATGATCAGGAAATAGAGGCGGTAAACAATTACTGTTTTGATAATTCAATAGATACACATTGGTAAAGATTAAGCTTTAAAATTTCGGTTAAAACAGTTCAGAATTCCAGTAACATTCCAGTCTATCTCCAGTTCTAATTCATTTGTTCATACAAAGGTACTTTCCATGTGACATTATTGTGTTTTGTATTCCACATCCTCTTTTTCTGTCTGACACAAGCCTCTCTATGACACGACTCTATATTAAACTTTTACAAAAAAAAAAAAAAAAAAAAGATTTAAAGTAAACCTGTCGCAAACCTGGACAATTCAAACCATGCAATGCAATATGTAGAAGCAGATGATACAAGTTACAATACGTAAAAAGGTATCAGGGGATCCAGAAGTACAGTAGATGAAATATGGATGCAAGTTAAAGCTTTTCTTGTAATAGTCAAATCCCCTTCTTTTAATTGGTCAAAACGTGGTTCCAATTGGCCAAAAAGAATCAAAAGGGTGGGGATACTGCCACAATTAACATTTCCATAACTCTAAACTTCATGTTCTTTACATATGAAGTTTTTATAGAAAGTGACCTCTGCTTGACAGGCAATGACAATTCACCCTAAAATGTAAGAAACTCACTTTTTTTTAACTCCTTTTACCCTGTCTTCTTTCAAAATTTGGAAATCTTTATGAAAAGCTTCAAAATTTAGGAAAAGAGATTTATTCTCTGGGTAAGGAAGGGATTCTTCACTGTAAGGTCTGTGAAAATGTGGATTTGACTCCCTCAGGGGTTTCAGTTCTATAGATTGCTTTAAGAAAAAGCTGGATGATTTCTAGAAGCACAGAATTTAACTGGGGATTAATGTTGTTTTTTTTTCATTTAATGTTTTATTAGGTAAATACAACATAGAAATCAAACAAAACAAATAAATACAGTGAATAAACAGATCAAAAACAAAATCACTTGTAGTGACATAAAAAAAAACAGAATAAAGAAGAAATACATCCAGATTGTGTTGTGTTCCATCAACTGTTTCAACAGTTCTTGAACGTATTGTAGCAGTCCTTTAGAAAAAATAATCACTCAGTGTAAAGTGTCCCAATAGACTCAACCTATATTTTTGTTTTATATAAAAGTCATAGTACTACTAACGGGAAAAGGTGGTATTGGACATTTCTACGGGGAAAATATGTATTGGGTTAGAATATGGTATCTTGGTTAAAAAAGGGTAAGAAAGTTGGGCAAAGGAAAAGCAGGGAGTACTATTTATATTGCCCTAGGGGGTATTAGAGTTATAAAGTAAAGATAACAGAGATTGTTGATCCAAGGAACATTCGATTGCCTCATGGAATGAGGAAGGAATTTTTCCCCTTGTTGGAGCAAAATGAACCCGTTTTTTTGCCTTCCTCTGATATGTTTATTTATCTAGTGGTTGAACTTGAACAGCTTCTCTAAGAATACAAATATACTTATCACCACTACTTAGCACTACTTTTAAACAAGTTCCATTACCGTGTTATTTACCAATAAAATGAACCTGTCACTTTGATTAAATGGAAGTTTTTGGCCAATTTCCTGTCACTAGGCATACTTTATTTTTTTTAAGCTGGGGCACCTAATTCTTGTACCAAAGTTAATTTAAAGGCACATTGTTTTACCTTTATAGGAAATAAATTTAGGGACACTTTCTGAGAACAAAACTCCTTGATCTGCATCTTGCTAGCCACTTGGTTGCCTACATTGCTCTGTGTTTGCACATTGTAAAGCAGGTGACAATGGGCAGTACTGAATCAATCATTGCCACCCCCATTCTTTCTCTATGGATCTGAGCATAGCCTTAGTCACTCACAAAGAGCAATTAAAAAGACAGCCAGGCAGCTTGAATTTTCTAATAAACCACCAATGGTATTTAGTGTATTTCTGTATTTGTACGTGCCTCAACCCAGCTGTCTATGTCATATGAGAAGACGCTAGGAGATTATTGACATTTCTCTCCATTTCAGACCACAGGACATGCCAGTTGGAGCGTGCCCATTCCTCCCAGGAAGGTGGCCGGAAAATTGTCACAGTGGTTTTTGTAGATCAGAGGGTGACACTTAAAAACAGATTGGTGAATCACACAACAATGACCCGCGCTCACCGTTGCCATGATAAAAAAATAATGACATGTGGGCGGTGGGGAAATTGCCTAATGTGCTCAGAATTTCCAGATGTCTCAAGAAGGATTGTGAAAGACTAGCTTAGCCAGTCTCTGTATAAACAATGTGACCTCAACCCCCATTGTGTGCACAATACTTTCCTGTGTGCTACAGTGTTCACAATCCATTGTTGCCTATTTTTTTGGCTAATGTTTTATTTTCTAATATTCAGCTAAGAGTCCTATTTTATGCAAGATTTTGTTGTTGACCGAAGACTTATTCTTGCAGTCTTAAAAGTTTGAAAAACAAAACTGCATGAACTACATTGATTTCATCATGGCCCCATAGGGCTGTTTGCCTTTACCCCCTCTCTTTCCATTATTTATTGCTTGTGCTTGGTTTATTATCTCCAATTATTTAGGTAATCTCAAGTTGAAGGAGCCACTTTCTTGGGCAGTTTCTGCTCTTTTTTTATTTCATCCTTCAATGTTTGGAGGTCACCAGGAAAAAGCTGTTTAAAGATAACTAAAGCCATGAACAAATATGTATTATTGCAGCCTTTATTGTTGTTGGCTGTGTTAAGTTTTTTTTTTTCTTTTTTAAACTAAGAACATTTTCAGCAAGTACAGAAATTATCTGTTAATCTTAGAAACTTGCCTTGTTCCAATCTTTAGTTGGGCTTTTTTGGCTAAGTCTTGGTTAGGTGTTCTGGTTTGGTTGGGCATTGAGTTTGAACTGCTAATGCTGTGATTTAATAATAATATGGTTACTAATTTTAAAATGTGCTGTTAGAACGGGAAAATTGAAGTATTCAGTCCCATGGTTCCTTCTAGGCACACTAACTTAAAGTTCAGTTGTTTTGGTCAAATTCTTCTTTTTAGGTCCAATAAATGAATGATGTTAATGGGAGCATATGGTCCCTAGTTAGTTTGTACTCAAATCAAAGCCTTTTTAAAGTCTACCCCGTCACTCACCATAGTGCTTCCCTACTGCCCCTTCCTTTATCACAATTGATGCAAAACCCACAATGACCTGTTCCCATAGTGCACCAGATGGAGTCTGAGCTAAAGAAAATAGCTTTAGGCCTAGCAAAGATCTCCTATGATCAAGCACTGTATCTTTGGATGAAATCATTTTTGGGGCGTTGCAAGGAGCCGCTGAAGAGCGCTATGAAGGTTAGTGGAAGCTAGGTGAGAGATGGGTTGAAGGAGCAAAGTTCCAGGGCCTTTTTAAGGCCTAATTCTCCAAGCCACATTTTTTATTATGTTACCAAGAGCAAAATGCTATATTTTATTTGAAATGTTTTATTATATTTAAATATACATACAGTGTATGCATTTAAAAGCTCTAAGATTAAGCTAAGTACAGTGAGGAAATTTTTGATCTTAGCTTGCAAATGCCAGTCTTACGATCCTGGTGTTCCACAGGCATTTAGGAAGATTTAGCAGGCATTTGCCAAGCTTTAGATGTTGGCATAGCTCAACCTAGGCTCTCAGAGCTTTCTAAAGGTCTGTTAAATTCCTGCTGAAGCCCACTACATGCTTGATTAAAGCCATAACTGTATTCATCACTTCCAGCCAGGGGACGGAGGATGCCATAAAAGTTTCTGGAAAGCTGATGATCGTAAATGAATAAAAGAAGCTGGATGCTAGGCCAATGCTTTTCTTCACACAATAAAATAAACTTATGTTTGGTGCTGGACCTTATTCAGCACTCCTAAGCTAAAGATAAAGGGTGCAAACAAAACAGAAAAATATCCTAACAGTTGTCATGCTCATCCAACAGCTTTAGTACTTCTGAGTCATTTATTTAAAACATGCACAGTATAGGTTGTGATTTTGCTGCGACTTTACTGATACTTTTTTCTAGGTTAGCAATTTAACATTTTGAAGCTAAAGACAGCCATTAAACTAGCATTTTTATTAGCAGATCAGCAATGGCAGCTTTCGTATGACTCTTAAGTACAGGTTTCCTCGAGGGACACCAAATGTCTCTTCTCATGTTGCAAAAGGCGGCCCATTCATTTTTAAAGGTCTGTCAATGCGTCTTCTCTCCTTTAGCCAATTACAGAACATTCCATGAATTTCCATTGACTGGACAAGGGGATAAGGGTGTGTGAAAATGACAGTGAATGAGAATCATGGCTCTCACTGTCACAGCAATAAATCTTTTTTTTATAAACAGACTTGGACACATGCCCCAGACCATTGGACACACTACAGAAAAGTAGTAAAAGAAGTATGAATGGGATTTTTAAAAAGTTTGTTAGTTACTGTAATTTACACTAATAAAGGAGGGGATACTAAGGGTTCATAATCAGGAGCCTTATTGCTGACTTTTGAATTTGAATTCAGTATTGCTTTAACAAATGCATCCAACACAAAACACAGAAAGGGTACAAATTGGCTTGTAATACAAACACATCCTAATTGGTCATGATGACCTGAAAGAAACACAACATAAAGCAGAGTAAATGGAGCTTCAGACATGTCATGTACATTGCACCATTGACATAAATGTGAATCTGTAAAATTTCAACTGACATAGTTACATAGTTACATAGTAGGTTAGGTTGAAAAAAGACATAAGTCCATCAAGTTCAGCCACTACGGAAATAAACATATCCCCGATGTAAAACCCTATAAGACATAGTTGGTCCAGAGGAAGGCAAAAAAAAAAACCTGGTACAATTTGCTTCAACAGGCGAAAAAAATTACTTCCTGATTCCATGAGGCAATCGGATGTTCCCTGGATCAACAGTCACTGTTATTTTTACTTTAAAGCCTTAATACCCAGGTATTTTCTGTGATTCAAAAAAACATCAAGCTTTTTCTTAAAGCAATCTATAGTAGTTGCTTCAACTATTTCCTGAGGAAGCCGATTCCACATTTTCACAGACCTTACAGTGAAGAATCCCTTCCTTATCCGGAACTTAAACTTCTTTTCCTCCAGACGCAAAGAGTGCCCTCTTGTTCTTTGTAAGGATCTCAAAGTGAATAATGGGGAAGAGAGTTCTCTATATGGACCATTTATTTATTTATACAGGGTGATCATATCCCCCTTATACGTCTCTTCTCAAGGGGGAATACATTCAGTTCAGCTAATCTCTCCTCATAGCGGAGCTCCTCCATTGCTTTTATTAGTTTAGTTGCCCTTCTCTGCACTCTCTTCAATTACACAATGTCCTTTTTGTGAACTGGTGCCCAAAACTGGACTGCATGTTCCAGATATGCTCTGACCAATGCTTTGTACAGGGGCAGGATTATGTCTCCATCTCTGCAGTCTTCCTCTTTCAATACAAGACAGTACTTTACTAGCTTTAGATATTGCAGCTTGGCATTGCATGATATTATTAAGTCTATGATCTACCAGAACCCCTAGATCCTTTTCCATTCCTGACTCCCCCAAATGTATTCCCCCTAGACAGTATGAAGCATGCATGTTGTTAGCTCCCAAGTGCATAATTTTACATTTATCTATATTAAAAAGTTATTTGCCACTTGGCTGCCCAATCAAACAGTACATCCAGGTCTGCTTGTAGATTATATACATCCTGTATGGACTTAATTCCATTACATAGTTTGGTGTCATCTGCAAACACAGAAATGTTACTTTTAATCCCAAACTCTATATCATTTATAAAGATGTTAAACAGTAAAGGTCCCAACACTGAACACTGATTTGACGTGCACTTAAAATATGTCTGTCTATATATGTCTATATATCATCTCCCTACATGACTCCTTACTGTTTTCTCTTATTATTAAACAGAATTTATAGAGCTCCAACATATTATGTAGTGATGTACATTAAATAGAGGTTGCAAATGACAGGCAGACAAACTAAGACATGGGAGGAAGGGAGGGCCCTGCCCAGAAGAGCTTACAATCTAAGAGGTGGGGGAAGTATCACACAATAGGAGGAGAGATATGGAGTGATGGGAAGTAGTGACGTTAATAAGCGAGAAGAAGAAGACGGGTAAGTGAGTTTGGAAAGATGGGTTTTAAATGCTCTTTCAAATGAGCAGAAAGTAGGAGCAAACCAAAAAGGACCATTCCAGGGAGTCGGGGCAGCTCTTGAAAAGTCTTGGAGCCGTGCATGTGATGAGGTTATAAGTTGAGAAGTCAGTGATAGGTCATTGGAAGAGCGAAGAGAGCGGCTGGGGACTATTTTTCTACCAGGTCAGAAAGGTAAGTGGGACAAGAACTGTGGAGGGATTTTAAGGCAAAGCACAGGAGCTTGATTTTGATTCTACGGTGAAATGGAAGCCAAAGATAAGAACAACATAGAGAGACAGCAGAAGAGGAATGGGGGAAAGGATGGATAGGCCTGGCTGCAGTTATTCTCGTTCTTTCACTTGGCTCCAATCTTATACAGCTAAAATATTTGGTTTGAACAGTTGTGCTTTTACGTCTGTGTTAATTTCCTCTGGTGTTTTCAAAGTGGTGAAACAGTTATTTTTATGTAAAGATGTGTTGCAACAATTTGCTGCAAACCGATAGAGCTGAGCTCAGTACATTTCAGTTTTCAGTATCTAGACTAGACACACATCTTTATATGCATTAACAAACACTTCAGTTACTAAGGACCCCGTTCACATTTTTGCATGATATACCGTTCATTATCTTCCACTTGCATCTTGACATGCCGTGCACATAATGTATGTTGTAGTATGTTTATATTTATGTTTTTTAATGCTTTCCAATATGTATTTATGGCCCAAAACAAGCATTAAAAACAAGGTGGATAAGTATCTTTTTCTCCCCCAGATCATGTGCTGTGGTCCCTTGCACCAGTCCTAACATCTCTACTGCATTTGAAGTGACATAGAAGCCAGCAGGAGGAATCACAGTGCCTTGCGGGGACCGGACATCTAATACACCTGAAAGTGAACTGAATGAAGGGAAGTACCAATTGTCATAACTCATAGTGCAGGGCAGGTCAATATACAGTCTCCTCTTTACAGGGGGAATCTTCTATGACAGTGGTCGCCAACCTTTTTGGTTCTGCGGACCACTAAAATCACGGACTCCTGACCCATAGTGACCTCAATGTGACATTGCCCCGCCCACTCTCTCATTGCTGATCTAAGCCTGCGATGGTAGAGTGGGTGGGTTATGTCCAGAGACACAGCCGCTTTGGGACTGTGTCTCTGGGGGATGTGTCTCTCTCGGGGATGTGTACCACTGTTCTGGCCGGTGCGACCCCCCAGCAGGGTCCGTCCCCAAAATTTTTCTTCAGCGGACCACCAGTTGGTGACTGTTGTTCTATGTTACTTTTGCAGGAAAATATGTTATCCTGAAATTCCATGTATGATTTTTTATTGGTTGAAAGACACAGTCTTACCTTACAAGCTATTTTCATGGCACTAAAATATCTGCTACAAAGTATAGGATACAGCTTCAATATAGTTCATAGTGAGTGGCTGTACCATCATTTATTACCCTCAGAAAAGTACCAACTACAACTAACATTTCCTTTTCTTCACTTTTTATTTATGTAAATTGGCATCAATTGCAACAGATGATGGGTAAGGACACTTTGACTGAGCTATGGGTGTTCATTATGGCATTGCTTCTGGTCTTCTACAAACTCTAGTGCGGGCACAGGAACCAACTTGTTGACTGCAATGACCAAACAGCAACCCAAGCAGCTTAGTGAATACCCCAGAGCACAGTCAGGAGAAAGGAAGAGAAGGTATACCTAAAGTCTACTTCCAGGCAAAATGCTATGGGAATAGTGGCAACATCAGGGACAAGTCTACCTTATTATGTCTCTTTGTGTTTCCTTTTTCTTTATCTCTTTGCTATAGTAGATCTCCAAACTAATTAGGGGGCAGCAAGTATATATATATATATATATATATATATATATATATATATATATGTGTGTGATTTATGTTTTCAAGTGATTGTCTGTGAGGCTGATTTACTAAAGCTATCCTAGCCTATCCTAGCTGTCCTAGCTATCCTAGACTGGAGAAGATAGACTATCATGGGAGAACCTGTGTGATCCAGCAAAATAAAATGATTAATCCATTTCAAGTTTATTAAATCACCCGGGATCTCCCATGATAGTCCTTTTTCTCCATTCTTCAAGAGCTTTATTAAATCAGACAAAGTGCTGATAGATGGTACTGCATAGTGGGTTAGAACTGTCCATACATTTTGTAGGAGTGTATTGCTTCAGGCTTTATTGCTGTCTGTTTCCCCATTTCCACTCACTTAGGAAATGTCAACCATAGCAAAGAGGAGATCCAGTTTTTTTGCATGCAATGTTGGGACAGCTCCAAAGACCTTCTTGCCCAATGACACTAGGACTGAAAGCAGGTATGTTGTAAGAATCATTAAAAGGTATGGCTACTCCCTGGTTCCCTTATGAAAACTAAATTATGGTGATCTCAGCAGAAGATAATTTGCACTGTGGATGCATTGATCAGAACATGGTAAACAGTCCACACTTCTAAGCACAGTTGTATCCAAACCTCTCTCTTTATAGTTGACATGCCTTGGACAAGTTAAGCACAATTTTTACATCCAGTATAATATTATCAAAAGAGATAATGTTGCAAGGACAAGCTGCCATATCACATGGATTATAGAAAGAGAAGATATGTCAAGTGCACCAGTACAGTTTTCATAGGCACAACCCTAAATCTTAAATCAGGAGTAAAACAAGTTTTTGTTTTGCTAATAGATGCTTTATTCAGTATTTACAACATGTTTCGACCATAAAAAACTCCCTTTATCAGGGTATGAAAAATTTTGCAGGCTTTGGGTAGGGCCAAAGACCGCTTCCAGAGACACTTCTAGGATAGACTGTCATTTCTTTTTCAGCAGAACAACTAAAAAACAAACAAAAATCATGTTGTGGCAGCCCTACCTAGAGCAAATTAAACCCAGTTTTGTAATGTGGTGGCAAAAAAAGGAAGAACATTATTAGGAAGGACATATTGCACAGATAGTAAGGATAAGGGAAAAGGGCCATATTGGCAGACAGATTTGAAAACAGAAAATGAGATTTGTGGAAGAGTCAACATAAAGTTTGTTGTATATGTTGCCAGTCATAACCACTTTTTAAATGATAATCACCTGCTTGCTATTCTGAAAGTGTTATGTAGATCAGATTCTGGCCTCACTTGCCGCATGTTTCCTTCAGGTTAGTGACCCCAAAAGGTTTGAATCAAGGTAACCGTATTTCAGGAGGTTAGAAGTAACAATTACAGCTAACTTCACATTACCAATGTTTTTTCTCGGTCATTGCTGCCATAATGCCTTTTTTTTCTGGACTATATAAAATACTGTATATAATGTTCTTTGAAGCTGAACTTCTGAATTAAGAAATGAATTTAGTTCTAGATCCAGTGGTGTATCAATAAATTGTACCTAAACCCGGTGTATACTCACCTATCCTCATTCCATTACAGGTGCTTCCATCTTGTTCCCTATCCTCCTATTTGTTTATATCTTTGCCCATCCTAATTGGCCAGGCCGGGATTACGTATTATGCAGGAGCATGGGAGGTCATTCATTCTTGGCAAGCAAATGGGAAGTTGGGATGTGCCGGGTATCCCAGGAGACAACTCTGAGCTAAGAATGTGCAGCTCTTCAATTTTCACAATTTAAGTGAGCAATCAGGCAGACGAGTATGTTTTATTGCAGAAGGGACATTGCTTATTCCTTTCTATATATGAACCCTATTAGGAGAAATTTTGTGGAGCACCAGCAAACAATGGGACTTTTTAGGCCAACATTTACCAAATTTAGCCAACAAACAACACATTTTTTAGAAGTCATGAACCTATTTTATTAAATATCATTGAAATCAAACATAAAACATAAAAATAAAATCCACTGAGGGTACGTCCAATTTTTTCTACACGTTTCGCAGAATACATCTGCTTCCTCAGGAAAAATAAGAAGATCTAATGTATGCCGACATGCAGATCTTCCTCCAATGGATGAATTGGGGATAAATGGGACAGCGGCAAAAAGGACTAATTTTCAAGATGATAACTAGTTGATGATGTGGATCTCAAACATTTTCTCCTATATTATCTCTTCATCATAAAGATCTAATAGGGGAGTATGAAAGGAAGTTATCCACATCTTAATATAGAAAGGTGAGTGGTTTTGCCAGCATAGAAGGAAGCGGTCATTCATTAAATGTTGACTACTGATAAGTATCCTGCTGTATGTATGTGCATCCAGACTTGGAGGAGTGTATTGACTGATATTTTTGAATCACCTTCTTAATGGTTATAATACTTACCACAACTATAAGAAAAAGAGGTCAAAGTTCTGGATAATATTTTGCTGCTGTCTCATGTATCCCAAATTCATCCATTGGAGGAGGGTCTGCATACATCAGATCTCCTTATTTTCCCTGAGGAAGTGGATGTATTATGCAAAACGCGTAGAAAAAATTGGGCGTACCCTCAGTGGAAACCCCAATAGGAGGTTCTGTGTTATACGCTAGATTTTATTTTTGTTTTATGTTGGATTTTATTGATATTTAATAAAATAGGTTTGTGATTTTTAAAAAAAATTGTTGTTCGATTGGCTAAATTTGTTAAACGTTGGTCTAAAAAGTCCCATTGTTTGGTGGTGCTCCACAAAATTTCTCCCTATGTATCTATGTGGCCATGTTGAGAAAGGAAAGGTTGGATATGTCTATGTTATTTAAAATTTGTATAGAAAGGGTTTTATTCCTCCTCACTATATGAATGTGGTTATATGTTGAGCCACCTCTATATGGTATTTAGGTATAAATGAATAGAGAGGAAAGAAAGAGGTTTGAGGCTCATAGGTTTTTCATTCAAAGAATGAAGTGTATTGATTGATTATTCAGTACATAAGTCATCAAATACACATACATATATTGTTTTCGTCTCTGTCCTGTTACTAATTCACAGCGCAGAGTAGTTATACATACTATATAGTATGGATTTGTCATAAATTATTACATATACCCATAAAACTATTCAAAAGGCTGTGCCGTGGCACGCAGTGACCCTACGCGTTTCGCCACGAAGGGCTTTCTCAGGGATAGATAGTGGTGCGTGCTTATTGGTCTGTCGTGTATAGAAATGTAATAGGTCAGGGGTGGCATAACAAAAAAGCATTTTTAGATAATAAATCCAAATAAATGCATCATAAATTGTGATGTGAGTAATTAGTAAGTATGACTGAAGTAAAAAAATACCTCTAGGTGTGTTCAGAGTGATTGATCAATTTTCAGAATGATTTGAATCAATCACTCTGAACATACCTAGAGGTATTTTTTTACTTCAGTCATACTTACTAATTACTCACAAATCATTGTTTAATATTTTATGTCCTGAGTATGCCTGTATATCATGTTACAACTGTATTTAATTTATGATGCATTTATTTGGATTTATTATCTGAAAATGCTTTTTTGTTATGCCACTCCTGACCTATTACATTTCTATACACGATAGACTGATAAGCACGCACCACAATCTATCCC
Source organism: Pyxicephalus adspersus (assembly GCF_032062135.1). Lineage (NCBI taxonomy): Eukaryota > Metazoa > Chordata > Amphibia > Anura > Pyxicephalidae > Pyxicephalus > Pyxicephalus adspersus. The sequence continues at coordinate 52,401,902 of NC_092866.1, read as the reverse complement.
TGAGGAAGCCCTTCGTGGCGAAACGCGTATCAGATCACTGCATGCCATGGCACAGCCTTTTGATAAGTTTTATGGGTATATGTAATAATTTATGACAAATCCATACTATATAGAATGTATAACTACTCTGCACTGTGAATTAGTAACAGGACAGAGACGAAAACAATATATGTATGTGTATTTGATGACTTATGTACTGAATAATCAATCAATACACTTTATTCTTTGCATGAAAAACCTATGAGCCTCAAACCACTTTCTTTCCTCTCTATTTTTTTATACTGTGTTATTTAAACCCTATCAGTTCACAATTTTTTCAAGTGGAACATTAGTTAAATCTGTGTAATGCAGCAGTGTAAGTGTTTAAAACTGACCCGGTATCAGCTTCTTGCAATTCCTATGAAACAAAGTTACAACTAGTAGAAGAAAGGGCAGAAAAAGAAGACAATCAGTTGTGCTGCAGTGTGCATGTGATAGCAAAGAATACAATGAGTAAACAAAGTGACAGAAAGATCATCAGTCTAATGTCTCTGTTTTCATCATCCAGTAAAATCCTAGGCTGTGCTGTATTACTGAGACTGGCAAATCTCAGAACTAAGCCGAAAAGAACACATATCATCTGGTAAACAGCACCCAGATATATTTTCCATCTTTGTATGCAGCTGTGTATCATTGAAGAATTATATATTTGTAAGTGAAGACATTGAAAGTAAAGAATTGATTGAGAAAAGTAATAAATCTTTTTACTGTACATCTTACTGTAAAGGTAAACATATCAATGGTTGGATAATAATGAGAAGAGACCAGTTCATATTAATTTATATTATACAGTCAAGATTAAAGATAAGCAAAGCTAAATGCTTTTTAATATAGATTAAGGCTGTACATGCACACAAACACCGTTCTTCTGCAAACCCCAAAATACACACATATAGACCCCTATCTTGACAATCTCCGGCACCTCTTCTATGTATGGCTAAACTCAGATGCAAATTACTAGCTAATTCTCTGCTATGATATGTATTTACCAGCTGGCTCTGGCCTATCTGAAGCCATGAAAATTGTTCTTAGGACGAGATCAGCCTTAAAAAGTAGGTGTACTGGAAGGACGACAATACAACAAATGCATCATAGGAGCAGCAATTGTAGGTCTAAAGGCTAGGGGCAGAAGGAAACATGCAGCATCGGAGCTTAATGACACTTCTGGGGGGGACACAAACAGAAATAGGAACCTGATATAGGTTTCAACTGTTTTAAGTTCAATCCATAAGCTTTAGATGAAGTTCTACCAGAACAACATATATATTTCAAACTGGTAGTTTTGGCATTTTTAAAACAATGTGGAACTAGGTACAAATCCTCATGGACAAACCTTGTAGGCTGAAAGTTCATAAAACATTGACTGTGGAGGACCTGTTGCCTTTAACATAGTGTAAATGTTTCCTGGAAAGGATTAAATCCTAATTGAACTTCAAGTTTCAATTGGCTAAATTGCATTTCAGGTGCTTTAAACCGAAGGTAGGCAAGTCTGTGGAGAGCAGCCACATGCTGAGTGGATAAGGCCGTCCCCTGCGCATAATATACACACCCCTGCAGAATCAAAGAGCGCTCACCAGTCAATAGGGAACATAGGCTTTGCTCATTGCAGAACCATAAGTTATTGGTCTGATAAAGCAGAGAGGCAATGGCTTCCACACAGAGAACAGAAAATGAATTTTAAGACTTTACACTCCTTTTTTTGTTTTAATGCACATTGAATGTATTTACCTTATTGAAACTCAAAACTCAATTGGACTTTTACAGTTCACTAAATGATTTTATGATTCAATTGCTCATTCAGGCTGGTGTATATCAAAGTCTTTGGTCTTTTCCGCTAGGTTAAACACAGTCTTTTCCCATAATAATGCTATTCTTTTAAACAATGCTGGATCCCTTGTCCATACTTCATTTCAGATAGTGGTAATTTCTTTGGATGGCACCATACCACCAATCTTTCCAAATATAGAATAATTACTATAATATTAATAATATTTACAGTGTATTTCACTTTCTTCGAGAATGCTTTGATGTCTTTCGTACCAAAAATGTAAGAAAAGGCACTCTGGTGATGTACAAGTAGATGCACACACTGGTTTAGTGATGAAAGTGCTTTCTTGAATTGTACATTTTATGCAGAACCTCTCCACTGAACTGATAGGTCAGCTTCTTCTTGACTTTTCGTACTTCTCCAGTTTTGCCATAGTTGCGCAGGGCTCTAGCCATTTTCTGATAGGTCATCTTTTTGCGGTTGCCTTTCTGAATACCCCAGCGGTTGGCTAGGGCCTCTTTGTGCTTGGAGGAGAACTGGAAGGTCCCTTTGTCTTTATCTACCCACCAGATACTATCCTTCATGTCCCCGCTCTGAAGTAGCTCTAACAGGAACTGGTATAATCGGATCTTTTTTTTACTGCCTGCAAAAATAAAGGTAACAGGTTAGGCAAAGACTTAAAATGTATTTCACCTTTTCAAAAAATATGCTTAGAACCACTGATGAGATATACGATAGTTAGTAAATACATACACTATAAGGCCTAAGTATGTAAATACCCCTTTAAATGATGTGTTTCCAGTAAAGAGAGCTGGTAAAGCATACATTAGTATGCTACAGCATACTTATACAATCTATACAATTCTGGGCTTCCAATCTTGTAGCTAAAGTTAGTGGATGGCGTTTTTCTTCCAAAAATGGATGTGTCCCTGAGCACAAAGACAGCTCCAAAAAGACATAGTTTGAGAAATCTGTAGAAACTGAAGTGACCATTGAAAAAAAAGCTGGATAATTTAGTAGTGAGGTCAATGAAACACAGTCAGATAAATAATAGCCCTTATAGGGTATTGTCAACCCCAAAACCATATAGTAAAAGCAGTATTGTATTAGTGATATTGTCCCATAGTATAATACATATCCAACATTGCATAGATCTTACATAATTTCAGGGATCAGTTCATCACAAGCTGGCTAATACTGGACACATTTTACTTATGAAGTATGGCCAGTAATTAAACCTGCAAAAAGTCTCATCAATTTAAATATCGACATGAAGATGTTGTTAAATAGAACACATATGTGACCGTATACCTGACGCCTTTCACTCAGTATAGGCTTCCTCAGGGGTAATCACACTTTAGCTGGACATTGTCAGATGATGGTCCATGGTTCAGTTAGTTGTGCATAAGCCGGTCAGCCACCCCAGTTGTAATGGAGGGGATATCACAGGTAAATAAATGAATACCTGATAAATTAGGGTAGGGGAGGACTGGACACCAGGGGAGATAGGTCTGCAGACGCAGCCTTTCTTAGTCTAGAAACTGATGTAGCTTGCATGGAGCTCTGACCACAACCCCACTGAACACATTTGCAATAAATTGGAACGTTGACTGTGAGCTAGGTCTTCTCATCCAACCTCAACACCTGACTTCACAATCGGTCATTTGACTGAATAGACACAAATTCCCACTGCTGAACAATGGGTGAAAAGCCTGAGAGAATTCATTTTACACTTTGAATATCACCCCACCAAAGGATTTTTAATAATCATGTAATCACTAATCATGTGACGACTCAAAAAAGTATTTCCCATCATTTTCTGTACAAGCGATCATGTAAATCAGCATCAATGTTAAGAAAAATCTACCCAGTGGGGACATGAAGAACAATAAAAAAGCAAAGATGTATATAAATCAATTCCACTGTACCCTAAACAACTTAATTGCCCACAAAACATCTACAAAATCTGGGGTATGTTGGGCCATTGCATATGAAAAGTTTATCATTTATTTTTGTTATGCTGAAATAAAACATAATAAAAATGATTTTACTTTAACAAGAACTAATAAAATATTTCCCATAAGGTATACTCCAGACCTGACTCTCCAAGAAGTGCTCCATATCCTGAGTCTCGCGGGTCCAGCTCTCCATCTGACACTTCTAGAGGGGGGCTTCTTCTTTCATGGTCATCATCTTCTGAGCTGGGTGGTGCTGTAGTTTGAAACTGCACACATACACGAGGTACATAGGACACCTGTAAAAGACCAGAAATATTTTAAAAGGCATATTTTAGATATGTTTGTTAATGGCCAGGTCTTCAGATGAGCCAAGATAGTAGATCAGAAGTTCCACCAATGTACCATAAACTAACAGCAAACCATGACCCTGATTGATTTACTAAGAGATCATGTTCATTTTTAAACTGAATTTGTATGTTTTTAGTGAATGATGTGAAAAGGTGAAACTTCACTATGCAAAGAATACCAAATCATGTGCAAGAAAAATTAAAATAATTGTATTTTTGCATGATCAGGTAAGTCAGATCTATAGATTTGAAACCAGCAAATCGAATCTTCTCATAGATACCACTGCTTCCAAACAGAGGGACCCTTTTTACTTTATGCTGGAGGGGACAGGCTTTTCTATTCTGGGTTTGCTGAGTTCCAAAGAAAACAAACTGCAAAGAGTCTTTCACATACGCGCCATGGATGTGGATTACCATATGCTGAACTAGGACAGCCAATCTAATCAGTATGCCCTGTAGTGCATCATGTTAATGCAACTCAGCTATGTGAAAATGTCCCATGACTCTGCACACCTTTGGTTTTGTTGCATCTTAAAATTTGTTTAACTGATATAAAGTTTAGTTAGGCTTTAAAATCTGACTGTACTTTGTGATTGCTGTTTGCTCTCCTTAAAATTTAACTATACCTAACCTCTACTATTGAGATGTCTGCAAGCTTTCTTCCTGTTGGAGTCTTGATTGGCCATTTTTGCATCCATGGCCAATTTCTTATATGCAGGGGTTCCTTTACCCCTGTACATATACTAGGACTGTATGCAGGTGTCTCTGTAAACCTGCCTGTTTTCTCATTTTTAGAATTAAGCTTTAATGAGCTATATGGAGCAGTTACCTGGTGTGTCAGTTGGAGGTGTGGATGTGTGGGGGGCAGTCCAGGCTCCAGGACATGCATTTGCTCCATTTCCATGTGTCTGTACAATTGCTGTAGCTGTGGCTGCTGTACGCTCTGCAGCTCTGTGAGCTGTGAATCAGTAAATCCATCAAGATCGGTGTGCAGGTGATTCGATATTGGGTACTCCCAATAATGCTCTAAAAAGGAAACTAATATAGAGTTAGCCCTTGTGAAGTACGTCCTCTAGAAAAGAGTCAAATGTATTATTCACATTAACATAGTTAGGTTGAAAAAAGACACAAGTTCATAAAACTCAACAACAAGGAAAACAAATAAACATACTAAAAAACACCTCCCTATACTAGACAGAAACCTACACGTACAGCTGATCCAGAGGAAGGCAAAAAAACTCCTATTAACACATGGTTCAATTTACTCCAACAGGGAAAACAAATTCTTCTCAGTTCCCTAAGGCGATCAGATATTCTCTGAATCAGCAGTCCCTGGTGTCAAATATTCTTATAAAATGTAATACCCGGTTATATTCTGTGCATGTGGAAATCCATCCAACTTTTTCGTAAATCAATCTATAGAACGTGCTAAAACCACTTCCTGAGACTATTCCACATTTTCACAGGTGTTACTATGAAGAATCTCTTTTTTATATGGGGATTAAACATCTTTTCCATCAGATGCAAAAAGCGTCCTTTGCTATGACCTTATGGTGAATAATTGAGAAGCGAGTTCTCTACATGGACCATTTATATATTTATACAGGGTGATCATATCACCCCTTATACGTCTCTTCTAAAGGGAAAATAGATTCAGTTCACCTATTTTTGCCATTAACCCAGACCCCATAGACTAACCCTAAACTTATATGAAATAGATATATTTATGTTGGTAATACAGTACTGTGTTTTCATAGCAGTAAATACAATTGTTAATATACTCACAACAATGATACCACCTCATAGAGTTACTGCTTGGAAGTGGCAGCACATTTTATTTAAGTAGACTAACAGATCTACAGGAACAAGTTACTAGTTTAATTTTATCAAAAAAATGTAGAAGTCTCTAGTAATTACCGTGACTCTCATTATCACTGAGATAGGGGTAGTATTCATGGTGGGGACGATATGCTTCTGGCTCATAGGTGACCAACTCTTCTGGGTGTGCCTGAAAATAGAAGAAATGTAATTTAATACAGATTATTCATTACAGAAGAACAACTGATTTAGATCAAATCATTTTTATTAGTTACTTTCCGGAGAATGTGCCTGAATTATTAAAGCTCTCCATGACTAGAGACGATGGACTATCAAGGGGGAACCTGGGTGATTCACCAAACCTGTTCGATAAATAAAAACAATTGCCCACTAATAGCAAATGATTTTTTTGAAATTTGTTCCAGGTTAGCTGGATCATTCATATTCTCTCTTGGAAAGCTTTAATAAATCAGGTCCATTGCATCCAGTGAGGTCATCCAATATGTGTGCTCCATTGTAACTTTCTATGTTCGTAGCACAGATTGCTGCCACTCTTGTGTAGGTGTAGTTGTAAGAGCTGCAGTTTTTTAGATCACCCATAGTGTTGCCTTCAGGTAAAATATGTTGCTGAAACATTAACCTCCCTACCGGTTCATTTCTTCCCGGTTTTATATGTCTAAAAGCAGTACATTGTTTTTCATGAAAATTTATTATACAATATAATATAATAGTATGAGTATAATAAAGTTTGAAACACAAAATCATGTAAAAACAATAAATTGAATACATTAAAAAATCAATTTTTTTTTATTTTTTTAAATTAAAAAAAAAAAATACACATTATACTCATACTAATATATATACTGTAAAATAAATGTTCTTGAAAACAATGTATTGGATTCAATACAGTTATTTTATATTGAATGCAATACAAATGGATTTTGAATTTCCTGCCCCGCCCCGCCGGCAACGTACACACGCACCGACGTCACCGGGAACTCCTCGGTGACTCATCGGATGCAGAAGAAAGAAGACGGAGATCACGGCGCTGGACAGCGCGGGACACTGGCGGATCAAGTAAGGCTGTATTTAATATTACCTTCCCATAGGTTTTACCTACCCCGAGTGTGACTCGGGGTTACCACTTTTAGCAACTTTTTTCTACCCCGAGTCACACTCAGGGTTACCTCTAGGGAGGTTAAGAAAAATTGTAAGTTAAATACAATGTAAATCCATTCTAGGCATTGTAGACAACTGTTTGTATCCCAAATGTTGACATTTTCCTTTAATTCTAGTCCTTCTGACATGACATGACTAAAACAGGTAGTAAAGGAAAATCTCTCCGTTGGGGCAAACCTAGCAACAAATGCAGTACTATTTTTTATATTTGTAAGTTGAGAATCTCCCTTGCACATTATTGTTGAGTGTGTCTCATTTGGAGAAATGTTCTTTCATTTCCTTTCCTAATACCAGGGATCATTCAGACAAGAGGAAGTGACATGAAATTGCTAAACCTTTGTGGGTTTTTTATTACTATCTTTGCCTTCCTCTACTGATGACCCCCATTTCCCCATTTGTGGGGCAACAAGGATAAATCATCAATGTCACCTGTCACAATGGACACAGACCACAATAAAAATAGAATTCCTCACTATATTAAAAACAAAAAGTGAAAAGTAAAAATTCTGTTGTTTGGTTATTTTTAAGTGCAAAACCCTTTTTTAAAAAAAAAAATGGGTGCACCACCGCACCCTAATTCTGAATGGGAGCACAGAGCCTCCCGGGATACCTACGTCAGGTATTCTGGGAGGTTCTTGAGCATGCACAGAAGGAGCCTTTTCACGCAAAGAGAAAAAACTGCCGATATCACGTATGCGCAGTTTTTTTCCCATTCTACGTCATCCAATCTTGCGCCTGGTTCGGGTGACGTAGGATGAAGAACCCGGAAGAAGAGACAAAGATGGCGGCGCCCGGTGTGCCGGCTCTGGGACGACACGGGACCCGATGCAAGACTTTTATGGATCAGACTGCCCTGCGGCATTAAAGGTAAGTGTATTTTTTTTTTTACAGTTTTTAGTTTAGTTTCCTTTTAAGGTTTACTTTATAATGCAAACAGATTTGCAACAATTTGGGAGGCAACCCTTTTGGTGTATTCATTGGTGTGACCACATGGCATTTCCTGTGGTCAGTCAGTTGCCTGTCAAAGTTTCCACTTGCCCAATATTTTGCTTGTACTTCCTCACGCTCCCTTTTTTTTTTAATGTCATTTATAGTGTCACTAACAAATATTGCATGACCGGAATTTAAGGACACCTACAGGATCTATTTGTGCAATTGCTCCACACCCCCATACCCTAATCATCTGATGATGTGGGTGCTGTGAGCCTTGGCACCGCAGAAGCCGACACAGTTTAGTTATCACACCATTATTCTGCTAAAAAAAAAAAATGTAGGCATTGTTAATGCTATCTCCTACAATAAACTTCTTTTAATGGTTTCCTTTGGTGTTTTAAAGTCGGACTATACTGACAGATGATGGAGGCTGCCATGGTGTAAAGAATTAAAATTGGCTGGATATAAAGCTGATGTTTAGTAGATTAATCACACATGACTGCGGCACAAGTGGTACCAACATTAGCTGAACACCTGAGCTGTATACTCATTTTGGGTCAGTGATTCAGAAGGTAATAAGACTGGATATCAGAACACCAAGCAAGCAGGATATTTAGAACCTAGCCGCAATGGCAGCTTCTATAGTCTATCAGTATAGCGCAACTTTCAACTTTAAAGTGGAACTAAATTCCCACTTCTAAAATGGAAAGATTCAGGCAGGAGGTTACTGCAGAAAAGGACAGGTGAAGCTCAGCTTTAGTTGGCAGGTAAACCCAGACATTTTAGCTTCTTTTTCTCATGCCAGGAATGAATGAATGTCATCCTGGCGTGGTCTATCAAAATATCCAAAGATCATCTTCAAGAAGCAAAGACAGAAGATGATGGCTCCGTGCTTTGGAACAGGGATAGATGAATAATCTCATATTTAGTTTTACTTTAAAGCAGATATATTAGTAACACATGTAAAACTATTTACCAGTAATGTAAAAGTAATTAACAACATCATATAGGAAAACAGTACATTTTATAGGAAGACCAGCAATGGCAACTCACATAAACAACTGCTTTGCTATATTTTTTGATCAGTGCAAATCCTGCCCAGAAATCAATTGAACTCATCTTCGAGTTCTACCTCTCGTACTTCTACAGTGCCTCCATCAATACAGTATAGTTATTGAGTGCTGTTACTTATGGACACAAAGTAAATTACTGACAAGATCACCAGGTGATAATAAAAACATAAAAGTCTTACAAACAGACAGACGTGCAGTCTCCATATCTTAGGACTGGTACGCAATATATTACCTTTTGCTTTTTGGTTAAGAAATTCAAAGATTGTTAATTAAAAATGAAATCTATCTGTAGGAACATAAAATGCATCCATGAAATATTAATTTTTCCCTCCAAAGCTTGCAGGAATGCATGTGTTTATTTTTGGTAATCTGACTTTATTTGGCATCAATTCCCAAATAGCATGACAAATCTCTGTATGTCTCAATGTTATTTAATGATTGATGTAGTGTTCTTAAACCATTTCACCCATACATTGCACCTATAATCATGTCACTAATATACTGGCAATGAACCAGGATAAGATGGTATTACCATGGGCCGTAAGGTGTTGCTATGCCAATGTGTTCGAAATATTTACCAGCTTTTCACAGTTTTGTGTGCCCTTGTCATAAAATATAATACGCGTTGTATGGACAACTCTGTCTTATGCTATTAGGCAAAAACAATTTTAACTGTAACAAAGCAGAACAAAAATTGCTGAAGCCAGCATTTTTACAGATATATCCAGTCGTAAAGTGACCACAAATTATGCAAAATATTTTCAAGCGAGCCAAAAATGTAAAACAAGACATTACATTCACACCTCTCCTGCTGCTCATGAGGATGAACTATGCTCTGGTGCTGAATTATCCAAGTGTTCCCATTGCCTATGTCACTTACTCTGATATCTTTATGAGAAGTCTTCTGGATAACCAAAACTTCCAGGGGTGTCAATCTCTTGAGACCTTGTTACTGTCAGTGGTTCTTCTTGTTGACCTCAATATCACTGCTGTATCGTGTAATAAGTGGATGTCAGAGGGAAGAACCAGTGTATGGGGATTTCAGAATTTTTACACTCCAGCAGACTTCTCACAAAGATTTCTTGGCACTGAAGTGGAGGGTGGTGGTGGGAAATTGAATATTTACTTTTATCCTTTAAAAGTTATGCTACGTACACACGTCCAATGGTTCTCGCCCCATAATCGTCTCAGGACCGATATTGGACGAGAATCTGGCATGTGTACAGCGCCTGTTGTCCGAACTACCGTCCTGGAGGATCCACAGACGATGGACGATGAACAATCCTAATGCAAGGGAAGGGAGAGAGCACGCAGCGGGGTGCCTCTCCGTTGTTCTCCCCCCTCCCCTCTCCAACAGTTCAGCACTCGTTCATGCATCGTGCAATGCTTAGTCATTGGAACAGATCGTGAAAGATCCTTTCCAATAACTATAATTGCACGTGTGTATGCAGCTTTGGATTTGCTTTAGAATAATTTGTATGGCTAAAAATTACCTTTACCCATGCCAGGCAAATTTTTTATGTTTCTTAGATTGTGTTTGGTTGGCATATAACAATGCCTCCATCTATTCCTTTATACAACTCCAGCACCTCCACATTGTGGTCCCTATCAAATCCTTTTATCAATGATCCACAGGAACATCACTAAAGGCTTTCCTTTGGATATAACCCCTACAAGACAATGACTTTCCCACTTTGGATGTCAAAGTCCACAATCCCAGACAACGTTTGCAGTTATATAATCCTTTATAAATAATGGTGCCCAAGGCCTAAAATGATGAAAACATGGGTTCTAATTTCAGGTTGCCTGCTGTTTTAGGAATGAGACAGATGCATAAATATAGCTGATTAGCTGATAGAAATAGGGTCACACCTGGCCAGTGTTTTACTAAAATGGTTGCTACAAATCAGATTTGCTTCAAATATTATTAAACTTTTTTTTTTTAAGTTTTGATAGCTCAGGGAAAGATTAAAAGCTCTTTGTTTGGCTGTATGCAATTTATTAGTATATATATATATATATATATATATATATATATATATATTATAACATAATATAAAATATTAGATTTCCCATCACTGTGTTTCCTAGTAACAACAAACAGACAGTACAAATCTCCTTAGAAGGAAAAGAGATAGTAATAAAAATCTTACTGGGGTTCAGTATCTCCCCAATAAGGCCTGACGATTAAACTATCACTAACATTAAATAACAACAATGTAGCACTGCCAATATTTATAACTAATTTCTAAGAACACTTACTTACTTTAACTTACTCTACACTTATCAAAAGAAAAACTTCTAAGGGGTCTGTTCAAAAAAATGTTCTGTTTACATATATTACCATTATTGTATAAATTGTAAATAATGTATAATACATGTAAATATGTATTTTCTAACATTTAGGTTGTTGTTCGCAAGGCAAATGTAACACCCTAACAACTTTTAATCCTAACACAAAAACAATGGCACAGGCACATAGCCCTCAGTGAGGCTGAACCTCATAGCAGCCACAGACTACCAATACTAAGGGTGTAACAGCACCAAATACACAGTTGTCTGATGTGTTAAAAGCACTCATGATTTGGTGTGGGTGCACAATATACATGCTTCAGTTACACATCTTGCTTTGCTAAATAGGATTAATTATTAGGTTCTTTAGGTTAATCTTTAAGGCATTGTCCCTTTATTAAAGTTCTCCATGGAAAAGATAGACTATCATGGGAGAATCTGAGTGATCCAGTAAATTAAAATTGATAAAGAAATAGGATAACAGAAAGACTTGGTTCCAAAAAGTGTAAGGTTTACCCAAACCAGGGACAATTGGGAGCTATGAATGAGTTCAAAGGGAGTGTGCCATCATTTAAACATTCAGGTAACCTGAATTGGTAAGTTACCCATACCCATTGGTACATAAATTCAATTTTACGATGACATATTTCTGCCCAATATAACTCAGTTATGACAGGGGTGTAGTCATAAAAAAAAGAAAAGGGCGCACTGTAAAAGTGAAGGCTATGAGTGGCGAGTGGGCAGGGGAAGCCTATACGAGGGCATGGCGCGCGTGTGCGTCCTCGCCCCACTACATCCCTGCCGGCTGAATAGAAACCTATTGACATGATAAAACCATTCAGATATTGAACTATATTTAAAAATGTGTAAGGAAAATTGAAAAAATCATGAAAATGTAGTACAAAAGGCTCACAGCTTCACAAGCTGTCTGTTATCGGTCATACTCATACACTGTGAACTTGATAAAAGAGTGATGGACACCCGTGAAGAGCTCTTACATGAAAGGCGTGAAATTGCCACCCGCAGGATCTGTCAGTGTAAAAACTCAGCAGTACTACCCCTCGGCACCCTTGTTGGTGGCATCCATAAAGTATAACTACAACTTTGGCCATGGTTGTTTCTTTAAACAGTTATAAGGGTTGTGCAGTTTTAAACAGCCAATGCAAAGTAAAAATTGGGTATTAAATGAAGCCCATTGATTTGATGTTTCCAGGAGGTAAAGTTGATATTAACTTTGGTTTCACAAAAATGTGCCTAGCCTCCGGTATGAGCCAAATGATCAAAAATCAGAAGAATGAAAAAGGAGAGGCTATTATGAGGCACTCATACACTTTATGATATAAAACACAATTTTTTTATTAAATTGTAAATATTAAAAATGTATTAAATTAAAACAGTATTCAAATAATGTATGTAAATCATGTCATAACCTTTTCAGTACCATACAACTTTTTGTACAACTAAAAAGCAGAATAGTACAAAAATCAAAATAGGTCTACCTTCCCAACGCGTTTTGCCAAAAAGGGCTTCCTCAGGGGTGTGTGAGGGATCCCAAAGCAACAAATTGGTGGTAAGCGTCAGCAGTATTCAAATTCTTTAAAAACAGCAAATATCAACTGCTGGGAATTGACTGAAGATCTGATTGATAAGGAAATTGATATGTTTTGTCGTGGCTTGCAGAAACTCAATTTGCCAGATCGATCTTATTAAGGGCATATAGTTACCCAGCGGTTGTCATAAATATCATAGATGGAACTTTTGCAAGAATGTATACAACTCCCCAACCTAGTAACTATCCGACCACCAGGCGTACTAGAGGACATAAGGATAGCCTATACAGAATACTGGTTGTCTTCAAAACTCTTGGCCCCAGTGGCAGTGGTATAGTCTGCTGTGGCAATAGTTGGTCCTAGAGAAGGCCACAATGTGGGAATTAGGTCATTGAAGAGCTCTCACCACTAGGATCCTCAAGAGATATATTAAACCCCCGGGTGGATTAACTTTCTAACATATAAAATACACAAATATCAGTTTTGGGTGAACTGTTTTAAAGATGAGGCTGAATGGAAGTTGTCTAAGTCTGTACCCCATCTCTTGGAAAAGAGCCAGACAACTCAACAATTCTGCTGATGTCTCTGCATTAATTGGATTACTACAGTCACCTTGTACTGGGGTCACTGCTCCATATTCTTCTCCTAGATTCTGAGAGGACCCTACTATTGGACAGCCAATAGAAATCATTCACATAATGAATGCAATAATCTGGACAGTTAACAAAGGAGCCCACCCCCACACTGGGGGAACTGGAGCATCATGACAACAGCTTCAGTTGAGTAAAAAGGGAAACAACTTCAACGTTACATACAAGCCGTAAATGTGACTATCATAAGTAAAGAATGTTCCCTGTACTGAAATTGGACCTGGGTCAGACAGATTTGTGGGGTTCTCGACAGGTGAACAGATCTGCTGTCCCCCCGAGGTGAATATATGGTGAAGTCTGGACTCTTTGAGTCACTGCCTCCGCGGAACACACACTCCCTGTCTCCTCCCTCTTTTTCCTCCAATGAGAGAGTGAAGAAGCTTTTAGGGATTTTCTATTTAAATCACAGAACAAGGTTTAAAGTAAAGATAACTGAGACTGATAATCCATGGAACGTCCGATGTTCCATGCCTCATGGAATTTTTTTCCCCTGTTGGAAATTTTACCAGGGTTTTTTTGCCTTCCTCTGGATCAACTATGTCTGTGGGGTTTTTATCTGGAATATATTTATTTCCCTAGTGGTTGAATTTGATGAATTAATGTCTTTTTTTCAACCTGACTAACTATGTAACTATGTAACATTTGTACCCTATTTACTTATCATTGATCACAACTTTACCCCTCATGCATACAAATTCTGACTGTACAACATAGACTGACAAAGAGAAGATTGCTGGAACAAAAACCTGCAAATAATAATTATCAGGTTGAATTTTCTTTAGCATGCTGATTAATCAGAATCAATGTGCCCGAAATTTAGATATCATCAAACATTGATTTCCATAAATACATTCTTGACCTATCACTTCACACCGCAAAAGGTTTTCTGTAAATAAAAACTAATACTTCAGCTCCACTCTAGTGACTTTGCCCTGACTGAGATGATGCCATTAGTATGTTGCAGGAAACATTTCCGTAGTCTCCTCTCTGTATGTGATCAGACTACAATATTAAATCTCTGTAGTAGTTCATAAGGCAAACACAGAGCTGCAGAAGCACCAGGATTTACAGGATAATGTCACCCACGTTTCTCAACTATACACACAATATTCATTTCATATTCCTCGGCATATTACTTATTCTATTAAAATTTCTTTCTGCAATAAATTTTTTTGCATTTAAAAAATTTTGGCAAAATTTTGTCTGGGTGTTTCTTTAAATATGTTTTAAAAAGATGTCATTTGGGAAATAGCCTGTGCTTAAGGGAAGAATTGAAAATGTCAGATTATAGGCTCCCAAGAAGTAAATCAGTCCATGATAGCTATGAAAGTATATTTTTTGGTCTTTGCTAGAAATAGATTTATTACCATTGCTCTGAAGGGTCTCAGCTAACATGTTTTTCTTCCACTTGTCGTCCTCCTCACCTTAAGTGGGTCAGTCTTTAAAAAAAATTTAAAAAACCTTCCATAATGCCAAGCAGTCTTTCGAATGTTAAACTGTGCCACTTGGTATAATAAAACTTTCCTTTTTAGATGTGCAGAGTGTACAGTTACAAATATATTGTGATCTAAGCATTGTATTATATTGCATGTAATATTTAGAAATATATTTAATATGAAATTTATATCAAATAAATATATATAACACACCTATTAAATAACTTATTTTTTACAAAAATTTATAAATTACATTAAAACTTAAGATCAAAACTATATGAAAACGTTGTAAATTATACTTTATTACTAAATTCCTATTCCTAAATCTTGATTTTCTGTGCAGTAAGGTGAGGGGGTGTAAAACTAAAAAGTCTCTGTTATAGCTGTAGTTGCTGTTCCCAGTAATATTGGTTTTCTGAAAGGCAGGAATTTTACACTTGCGGCAAAGGCTATACCAGACTTCATAATAAAACCAGGGCTCTGTCACACTAATCTCCAACTCTAGTAATACAGAATGCTAAGTCTGTATTTTTTTTTTACAACAACCCAACAACCACATTGGGATTTCTACACTATAGGTCTGATAAATGAAAGCTCTCCAAGACTGGAGAAGATAGACTATCCAACAGGCCTGAAATTGATCTGGTCCAGGATTGAAAACATTAGCCAAATATTAGCAATTTACTTTAAATAGTCAATTCCAAGCTTGCTGAATCATCCAGGTTCTCTCATGATAGTCTATTCTTTACAGTCTTGGAGAGCTTTATTAAATTAGGCCCTATGTGTACATTGCTTTTATACAAATTTATTTGCTAACAGGTATCGCCACCTCTATTAATCCCCTGTGTAACCAGACAGCTTTTGGGTCCCATAGCAGTTGTATGACCTGGAATGGCTATAGTCATTCTCTTGCTCCTGCACATTCTGAACAATGGACCTGATTTAATAAAGCTAAGACTGGAGAAGATATACTATCAAAGGAGAACCTGGGTGACCCAACAAACCTGGAACACATTACTTAAAATAATTTTCTAAAATTTTAATCCTGGACTACATCCATTCCAGGTTTGCTGGATCACCCAGGTTCACCTATGATAGTCTTAATATTCTCCAGTCCTGGAGAGCTTTGATAAATCTGGCCCAATGTGGTAACCTGCTCTGACCATTACGATGAGTTCCAGCTTCCCCTATTACAGTTGCAGGTATTCCCTGAGTTAGGACATCCGACATACAGACGACTCCTGGATACGAACAGGGCTTCCCTGCTCATTTGTGTGCAGGACAAGGCTTGATGGGGGGGGGAGGGGGGGTTCGCATGATTTGCAGAAGAAGTCTTTTGCTGTTCTTCAAGCTCTTGTAACTCTTTAATGACCAAGACAAACCCTGCAATTGTTGCATATTAAAGAATATTCAAGCATAGCTTGCTCCAGAAGTTTATGAAAGTCTAGGCTCCATAAAGTTTTTGGACTTTTTGCTTTGTTTGGGATTAGCTCACAGTGAGGATTTTATACAGTAACTGACACCGCACTGATAATATGTTCAGACAAACATCTGTCCTAATTGCATTTATTGAAATAATGTACCTGTTCCTACTTACATACAAATTCAACTTAAGAACAAACCTACAGTAACCCAGGGACAACCTATATTTATTTGAAATAATGAAAAATTTAACACAAGTTGAAATACACAAAAGGTGAACACCTAAGACTGCTAGGTTGACAAGAACAGAGTCAGATATTCCAGAAGCTAGATCTACCTAATGTCATTTCTTAATACATAAAAAAGCATGAAGGTTGACGATGGCCAACGCAAAGTGGTTGCATCACGACGTAACACACTTTTAGAAATAAGGAGATCATCTCCCTCTCTGGGAAGTAGTCATACAAAATCAGGTTAACATGATAAAATCATTGTAATAGGCATCTAAAATAAAAATGTATATATATATATATATATATATATATAAATAGACCTTTCTTACAGGATCCTGCAGAGGCATGCAAGGATCCAAGCACTGTCTTAGTCCACCTATAACTAAAGCATTATGTTCAAAAAAGAAAACATCAAGGGTCAGTCATGGGTTGATTAAACCTTGAAGAGTATGAGCCTAATTTAATAGAGCACTCCAAGACTGGAGAAGATAGACTATCGTGGGTTAACCTCTTCTAGCTTTAAATAATCAGGGTGTATATGTTTAAACATTCTTCCAATTACACCTCCCACACGATCCTTTTTATTATCTATAGTATCACTATGAATTATTTTTATTTACTATTTACTTCTGAAAATACTTAATTAGCATAAGCCCCTTTTATCCTATATCTTGGCTCTATCAACAGAACACTAAAAATGGAACAACTCTTAAACCTAGACATGGTAAGATATCTATCAGCACTAGATACACTGGTAGACAACCCCAACTCTTTTGCATAGAATAAACCTCCAATTAATCTCCATGTGTTGGAGGGGGACTGAGCAATGGGTTCACTCTCACATACATTGGGCCAGATTTATTAAAGCTCTTCAAGGCTGGTGAAGATGCACTTTTATCAGTGAAGTTGGGTGAATAAGACAACCTGGAATCGATTTCATTTGCTGTTCGCTAGCAAATAGTTTGTATCCTGAACTAGATCCATTCCAGGTTTGCTGGATCACCCAGCTTCACTGATGAAAGTGTATCCTCTAAAGC
Organism: Pyxicephalus adspersus; assembly: GCF_032062135.1. NCBI lineage: Eukaryota > Metazoa > Chordata > Amphibia > Anura > Pyxicephalidae > Pyxicephalus > Pyxicephalus adspersus. The sequence continues at coordinate 52,384,167 of NC_092866.1, read as the reverse complement.
CTTGGGGAACTTTAATCAATCAGGCCCATTATGTGTTTGTTCTGCAATCCAATTATGCTGAGTAGAGATCCATAAACTAATAAGCAAAACTGGGTTTTTTCATCCTTTCCTATAATTTTGCCTCTTCTATAATGACACCTTAAAACAGCAATCTTTATAATTTTATAAAATGCAGCTCGTAATGTTATACCCAGGGGTGTAGTCGTAGAAAAAGAAGAGGGGGCACAGTGAAGGCTATCCGTGGCAAGTGCGCAGGGAGAGCCTATACGGGGGTCTGGGGGCAATCCGGCCCCACTACACCCCTGGTTATACCTACACAATGGGGTAGTACCTTCAGTTAATAGATCCACAGGGTAATTTCATATGTGGGAGGGAAGAACTTCTGCCCAGTGCCCACCAAAAGGATAGACTTAAAACATTCACCTCTATGTAACCATCAGATGAATGCAAACTTCAATAGATAAGGATGGAGGTGTAATAAGCACTTCTTCATATAAGCTTTTCACTGATCTCACTACTTTTTGTTTTGTTTTGTAGTTTTTAGATACACTTAAATATTGTGAGCAGAAAGTTCAGTTTTCTTATAGCCAAAACATCTATTCAAATCATTGAGTTTAGATATTTCAAGTGAACAGAACTGTTATTACTAAAACCTAGGAATATGTCTTAGACCAGGGGTCAGCAAACTCCGGCCTTTAGGCCAGATACGGCCTAGCCAGAAGTCTGTTCTGACCTAACGCCCCCCCTAGTCGATCCGGCCTAATCCCGGCCGCCAGAGGTCGGCAACCCGCGGCTCAAGAGCCAAATGTGGGGGTAAGGGGACATTACCTTCCCTCGGTATGCATTGCAGAGGGATGTATTGCATTGTGTTCCTGGTGGGGAGCGGAGCCATCAGCGCGGGACTCAAGAGAGAGAGAGTCCGGCCTAGTGTGCCTTCTTGACCTTCTAAAATGGCCTAGTAGTCAAAAAAGTCTGCTGACCCCAGTCTTGTCAATTGTACGTTATCTATTTTGTGAGAGTAGTTCAGGGAAGAGTATTTTCTTTTCCAGCATGACTATGAACAAAATATGGTTTAATGGATTTGACCTGGAGGAACTTGATTGACCTGCACAGATCCCTGACCACAACCACTGAAAATAAATGAAATGCCAATTGCAAGCTTGATGTTTTTGACATCCGTACTGGATTTTATTGATGCTCCTTTGGCTGGATGGGCATAAATTCCCAAAGACACCTCCAAAAATCTTGCCCAAATCCTTCCAACAAGAGAGAGGCTATAATATCACCATTGGAGGTGGGTGAGGGGGTAACTCCATGGATTTGATTTTAATTTTAAACCTAATTCAACTTAAGTTTAACAAGTTTATAGAAATGTGGTTCTCAGATCTCTGCAAACTTTTGGTCATATAGTGTAGGTAAACAATGTTATAATGGATTTTAGGTTCTTTATGAAAGTTACATGCAAAACAGGCTGCTAAAAACAAAAACTTTAAAAATCAATATGTCCGTGTAATCATATTGTGAATTGTGTGGCCATGTCAGAAGTGCTGGGGTTTGCAATTGCACATAAATTAGACACAATTCAGCAAAAAATATGGCACTTTACGTGACCTATGAGAAGAGTAAATTTGCAGCGTTTGCACAGCTCTCCTAATTTATAAGACAAAGGTTATGGATTTTCTGGTGAGATCCTGTATGTTTAATATAGCTACATTTTCAGTTAACATCAATTAAATATATTCTAGGTGCATCAAAACAAAAGTATATAAAGTCATACAGTTTAAAGCAGAAAAAGAATTGCTCTTCGCATGGTCTATCTGCAGCAATCCAAAATGCCCCATGCTTAGTCCACAATCATCTAGTCTCCACAATCATGAATGTCCATGCAAATCCTAAACTGGTGTAGGCTATAGTTATACTGATTGCATGTAATTAGAACATTCACACTAAATTCCACAGCTACAAACACTTCACTAGGGCTGTCCCCGCTGTCTTAAAATCTTTTCCCAATTCCAATATCCATGGTTCAGGCCATCAACGCAGCTAAGCAAGCTCCCAAAACCCATCTCTTTAAACCTACCTACCATCCTTCCTCTCTATTTTAATCATCACTAACAATGCTTTGCAATGGTTTTATTCCCTCTACCTACTAAATACTATGCTCCCCCACACTGACTGTAAGCTTGATTTCAGTTTTTCTTACTCTACTGCATCAGAATATATACTTAGTATGTATGCAGGTTTGCCATGCTTAGCCCTCTTTCCTTGTACAGCGCTGCATAATATGTTGGTGCTTTTTTAAAAAAACAGATACAATAATAATCATATGAAGTAATTTTTTTATAAATACAATTTTCTAACTAACTAACCTTGTAAAAGTCAAACTACCCAGATACATATTCTTATCACACCTTTTATAGGCTAAAAAGGGAAATAGGAATTTACTATTTTTCACATAGAGAATAAATTAAGCTAGTGAGGCTTTCAAAGTAGTACAAGCATATAAATGAAGAAGGTTACATGCTAATGGTTTCTTGGAGTTGTTTATCATCTTAAAGAACATTAGTAATTAAAAAATAGCTAGCTCAATCTAGTAAAGAAGACCAACTAAGGTGATGCCTTCAACCAAATGCCAAACTCAAATTTTAGGGTATGCGACAAACAGATATACAATCAGCTGCCTCCCCCAACTTCTCACAATGAGAATTAGCAGCAAGTCTATCTGCAACTTAAGCCTGCCTGGCTACAGGACACCCAACATCATCTATAATAGGGCATGATTTATTAAACCTCTCCAAGGCTGGAGAGGATACACTTTCATCAGTGAAGCTGGGTGATTCAGCAAACCTGGAATTGGTTTCTTAAAGTTCATTTTCTATTTGTTAGCAAATGTTTTCAATCCTGGACCAGATCCATTCCAGTTTTGCTGGATCACTCAGCTTCACTAATAAAAGTGTATCTTCTCTAGCCTTGGAGAGCTTTATTAGGTCAGGCCCATTATCACCCCAGCTATACTGTTCCCAGGCCATCTCTTTCTTTTATTGAATTTCAGTTCTTTCAGACATGGAGGCTCAGCATCATACATTTTGTGGAAAGGAAGTACAGCACCCTGTTGGTTCATCTTACCAATTATGACCTCCCTGCATTGAAAACAGAAGCATAGAGGCAATGCCACTGGGTGTAAAATAAGCTAACTTTTGAAAATAAAAAGATTTTATGTTTTAATTTGTTAGCATGTTCATGAAGTGAGAAAAAAGAAAAACCGGGGAAGGAAAAGATAAGCAGATTAAACTTTAGCTTTACTTGTTCTCTTTCAATGGTTCCATCAAACGATCCTTGTAAGTCTCACACCTAAATGATCTTTTAGCATTTACTGAGATTTTCACATACAGGATGTCTCTAATCAGAAATCCACCATTTGGACTTTGCAAACCCATGAACACAATCAGCCTTCTCAACAGTCGTTAAATCACAGATGACCTAGATTCCTAGATTGTAAGCTCTTCGGGGCAGGGTTTTCTCCTCCTGTGTCACTGTCTGTATACGTCTGTCATTTGCAACCCCTATTTAATGTACAGCGCTGCGTAATATGTTGGCGCTATAAAAATCCTGTGTAACATTAGTAATAATAATGGCCAAAAAAGAATGATCTGGAATGAAAATGTAGGGTTAACCTATGCCTATGGAAAGAGTAGGGGGCTTGGGTCTATGCATGGAATCTTTGTACCAGTCACACTGTCTTGTGACCGATTACATACAGGGTGGACAACGTGTGACTCAGAGCTGTGGCCTGAACATAGACTTCATAAAAACACGAACCGTCAGCAGCCTTGCCTTGTAATCATGAAAATGAAGATAAACAGTTTTCAGATTTTCAGTGTAAATATAATTGTATTATCTAATTTTTATTTATGGGATTTTACCCGAAATATAATTTTTATGGGAAAGCACCATTTGAACTAGTAAACGTTACTAATTAATAGTTGGCTTGTCATGCTGAATATCTGTGACAGTCTGTGAGCAGACAGTGACACTTTCTTAGCTTTGTCTATTTGTAGTTGAATCTTATCTATGAATATCCGGGCACCCTGAGCAGCTTTATTGTAAATCTGGAGGGGTAAAAGCAAGATTTAGGAAATGGGTACAAAATCAGAAGTCTGGGTTATGAGTACAATATAGGGGTGAGCGTTGGCCTGCAGAAATAGATCTTTGCAGTGCAATATTCCTCTGAAAGTCAGAAATTATTTTTCATAGTTGGTACAGATAGGCTTAAAGCGTACCTAAACTCAGAATTTTCACTTTACATAAAATGGTAGACAACCCTTGAATGTAAAGTAAAATTTCTGTTGTTCTTTTTTTTTTTTAAGTGCCAAAAAAAAAAAATCACTGATAATTTTTTCAAATTTGATCTTACTTAGCTGGGGCTTAGTAGGAGAAGTCCCATCCGCTATCAAGCACCAGACATTTGTAACTTAAAAGTGACTTTACAAGCCCAATTTTTACATTAGTTACAAATCATAGAAAATATTTGCCTCTGCTCAGTCAAAGGGCACTCGATCCAACCAGAAGCAAAACCAAGTAACTTTAGTCAGCAGCTACTATATTGTGCATTGCAATACTAAAGTAATTGTAAATGTGACAAGCAGTAAGACAAGATAAATAACTATTTCATATAAAAATACAAAACCTGCTTACTGCATGCCATCAAACTGCATTGTACTAATGGAATCTGAATGTATCGTTGTCATTCTCATACAAGATATAATGCAAACTGATGAGTAAGCTGCAAAAATGCAAACAAAGCTGTCATTTACGTTAGTAAAGCTGATAAAAAAAACAGAACTATTACAAGTTTTTTATTCACATGAAACAAATATAAACTGTTATGTATCCCCATTCAACATATTTATTGCTCAGTAAATTGTGATAATGCTCCTTTCATGGCCAGACAAGGGATTCCCTATTTTACTGTTCACAGATAATTCCATTATGTATTGTTAAACAATGATTAACAAAGGGGTTTTCCAGGTTTAAAGAAAATCTAGGATTTAAACCTGATCTCCAGCATTATTTTTAGTATTCACCATTGTATATGTTCCTGTACTAAATACAAATACAAATGCAGTCAATCTAGGAACTCCGACTCCTCCAGACTGACATTCACCCATTAAGGCATTTTGATATTTGCAAACCTTTCCCAAGATCTTGCCTATAGTTTGTATTAGGGCTGAGGCCTCTTAAGAGGAGTAATGGATCAGAGTTCTGTGATGGGTTTTAAGAGAACTATGTACAGCACCCTGCTGGCCTTCCCACCAGCAGGGGTGTAGTCATAAAAAAAGAAGAGGGGGCGCAGTAATCATTGTTATGTACACATGCCCGCTCCACTACACCCCTGTCTATGTGTCACTCAAAGGGGAAGAAACTTCCCCCTGAGTGATGTCATGATACCAGAACCTGCCCACTCTCCCATCGCAGGTTCGGAGAGACAACCCACCCACCGCCGTGAGTCTGCAATTCCATACGGAAGACATGGTCCATGACTCTGGCCAGTGCACCCCCCCCAGCAGGACTCTTCTCCTTACCCCGCAGGGGGGCGTACTAGCCAGAGCAATGGACCACCAAATAATTTGTTGCAAAATAGGAGAGGGCACACGCGCCTATTCCTGAAAAAAGTGAGGGCACAGCATTCACACCCGTGCCTGCCCCACTACACCTGTGCCCACCAGCCATGATCCCACAGAGAAACAAAGCGACCCACTGATGACATCACTGGCACTGAAACACATTTTTTTATTTAAAATGTTGATTAGCATGTTGATTAGGTAAATTCAGGTGCATGTAAGCTAAGCTCAGATGGAGCAATGGTAACTATTTCCAAGGCTTTATTCAATAGTGATAAGAACCAATGTTCTCTGACTCATGACAAGAAGGGGAATGAGTCTCATGCTCCTGCACATCTGGAAGTATTGTTTTTTTTTTACTTCTGGCATATGAGTGTTGCAGGTGGAAGAGGAGTGATGTAAAGGTGGCTATATGGTCCTTGGAAACTGGGCATTAAATTAAGCCTGCATTTCCCCCCGAAAGAGCTAAATAGAATGGATGCTATATAAACATCCAGCCTTCCCCTTGTTCCTCCATCTTTCAAGCATTGGAGCACATTGAGAAAGATTCCTGTACAAGCTGCAACTTTATTAAAATGGAAAATTAGCATGGGACTTGGCCACGCAAAAAATCATGCGCTAAAGACTGCAGTATGGGAAGCCAGAAAGTGTGCCACACATACCTCATTCTCATTCCCATTACACATTCTCATACCTGAAAGTTTATTTATTATTATTTATTTATTTATTCTAGATATTTATTGTAGCTCCAGTGGTGGACAAGGAGTGTGGAGGAGGATGGCCAAGTAAGTTTACTGCTGCTATGCCCATGAGGTCCAAGCTTCAATTTGTTCTTTTCTTTGTATACATATTGGCACAAAAAGCAAATGTAAGGATTGGCATGGGGCACGTCTGGTGCCTCTATGGTGCTTATGTAGTCTTGATACTAAGAGCCTGAAAATGTGCATGGTAAAAAATTGTCTTATCATTAGACAAACACCTTCAGCCTGAACCAGTAACTCAATACAAATAATTTCAATTTTAACGCTCTATATGCAAAATTTGTAATATTGCCAAAATATCCAGACTGGCAATTTTTTTCCAAACCTCTGTTTTTCTTATACTTTTCTATTTTGTGTGCACATTATACGCCTTTTATCTCTTTAATTGGTAATTCAAGATGTACTGTTCATTCATGACAGAGATTTTCCATGGTAAAATAAGCACAAAACTCCATGCAACATTTATTGTGCGTGGTCTTCATTGCTTAAATGCACAAAAATGTTCTGTGCCTAATTTTCAAAAAAATACACTAAAATGAACCATACAGGTGGGAAATAACCACATTGTAGTGCATATTTGCTTTGTACTGCAATAAAATAAAAAGAGACCAGTGTGAACTGAACTGAACACAGTAGCTATTGTGCTGCCATAGATAGTGTAAAGTGATTGTAAAACTGTGATCATTTAAAGGTCTGATGTGTCAGTTATTAAGCTGTTGCAAACAACACATCAGTATTTCCTGCATTATCAGAATCTGGTATTCCCCAAACTGCATTTATGACAAATATATCATTGTCTGACCACAGTTCACACTCATATCGTCCCATGAGCCAGATCCAGTGTTTTGGCCCAGCACTATCCTAGCATGTACAACTTTTAGGGTCATGTAACAGCCAATGATTAGTATTGTAATTACTTCTCCAAATTGCAAAGATCAGCAATTCACAGTGATTTATTCACTAGTATCAGTGCTACAATAGAAAAGAATTGTGATTTGTAGCTAAGCCTATAAAAGTTACCTAATAACAATTGTCACCAATACAAATTGCTGCTAACCCAATTGCTGAACCACTAAACTACAAATAGCTAAGAGAATTTGCAAATTAGAGATTACAAAAAAAAATGCAAAATCTAGGACAAAGAAAACATGTAGAACTGACAACTTTTAAAAGTGAAATCTAAATGTTGGCAGTGAGCATTGAAATACCTTAACTATGTGACATGGACCCTAGGATTCTGCATGCACAATTCTTATGATGTTGTCTGCTCACCGCTAAAATGGACACATTTGGACCCATTAATTTGGTGGGAGAGTCAGAACCGCCTACCAAGCATCCAGTAACAGCTCCAGCATAATTAAAAGTATTAGGTAGTCTAACAAGTTTAAGTTTTACTTCTAGGTCACTTTATTCTAACAATTTTCTGGCATTTCAATAATGTGGTTTATTATACTTTTATAATTAGGCACACCTTTACCCTGCATATTGATTATGTTACATTGCTGCTTACAAGCTACATGCAAGAACAATACAGATGTAAAGGTGTTAACCAGTGCATTACGTAACACAAAGGTTTAGAACACATTAGATGGATATATTTGTACAGTAATGCTGTGTGAAATGTGTTGTAACCTCACAGGTCATACAAAACCCTCACTGTGGGCTATTGTTAGGTAACATTTCAACACATTTGTAAGTTTCCATAGGAACTAATGAGATTTAACCTAATTGGTAATTCTAACAGGCATATCCAGGAGTTTGCAAAACCAAAACCTGCAAGGAGCCTTGGGAGAATATAGTTACCAATATCACATTGATGTATTTAGATATTTTCAGAGGACAGACCCCCTACCTCTTGTCTGTCACTTTTACATACATAAGCACCAAGCTTTTTCCCCATTTTTCTGCATTATAAGTAATATTTACTTGCTATACAAATTAATCCCAACCACTACCATTTATCTCATTCATCCCCCTCCTTTACTATTCTCCCACTCACACCCATCTATCACTCCCCAACGCCTTTAATCCCCAATAGTTCCCCAAGCCATGGCTCTATCATTTCACCATCCTAATTACCCTCCTTAGTCCCAGTCCTACCACCTATTCCCCTATTCCCCGCTGGCTATGGGTGCAATGGTGCCATTTATTCTTTAATTCCCCTTGCTAAGGTCTATTCTGTTGCTGTATTTGTACTGTACTCATTACTTATACTATAAGATGACCTCAAGTATTCAATGAAGGGAAAGCATTTCTAGAAAAATTGCAGTAATTAATTAATCTTACGTGTAATTTTTCTAAATAATGCAGTTTTTTTCAACGATGGGTGGGGGGTACAACTCCCTACCAAGATGTATGGTTGCAAAGGCTCATGAAGTATCTGTATAAGCAAACACTGTAAACCATAAATCTAACTAACACATCTATACTTCACCTAGGATAAACTTTAGCAGATGAAACAGACTTTTTTCTACCAAAATTATATAAAAATATGTTAGATATTACAATATTTAGGTGGTAGATGCCTGGCATTGATATAAATGATTGACTGGCATTGATTTCAATGATCAATGTCATTATATATAAAATGTACATTATTATTATTGGTATTCACAGATACAAACTGCAGTTAGTAAAGCAAGTCAAATAATAAAAGATATATAGAAGTATAGAAATAGATAGATAGATAGATAGATAGATAGATAGATAGATAGATAGATAATATATAAAGGCTTAATAGATAAAATATAAAGGATTGATAAATAGAAAGCTACATTGATAAAAGAAATAAAGATAATAAATAGATAAGTTGATAAATTGATAATCAAAAGAAAGCTAAAAAATAGATATAGATAGATAGATAGATAGATAGATAGATAGATAGATAGATAGATAGTATATAAAGGCTTAATAGATAAAATAAAATATACTGATAAATAGAAAGCAAAATTTATAAAAGAAATAAGGATAATATATAGATAAGTTGATAATCAAAAGAAAGCTTATAAATAGAGATAGATAGATAGATAGATAGATAGATAGATAGATAGATAGATAGATGTGGACATTTGCATGGTTTTTCCTGGCAGCTATAACCCCTTAGGCTTATTCACTAAATTGTCCCAGGAACAAAGTTCAGTAAAGTGAATTCTGATTGGCTGTTGTTACTATCTCATATATAGATATATTACAATTCCTAACAATTCAGCAAAAAAACTTTTTACTGTCAGGAAAGGTTTATCAGCATCCAGAGTTTCAGCTCTACAACATGCCTAAACCCCAATGTTTTTTAAAAAACATGCTGGAAACAAATTCTTTATAAATTTTGTCCTTGCGTAGTGAATAATTACCAATTGTCATTCCCTTATATAGGGGTAATTGCGCAAAAACTAGAGCAAATAAATCATGAAGCAGTTACATGTTTTGAATATGAATATAAACTCTGAATGGTGGTCTTGATGGTCAGATCGACAATTGTTATTTTACGAGAGCATACAAAAGCACAAAAAGCAAAGAATTCAAATGTGGATGTTCCATACTTTAAAAATAACCCTTGTCACCTATGCCATCAACCTAGTAGGTGGGTTAGTATGAATTTTTAAATAAATTTTTTACTTGATCCTCAAAAAGCCTTAAATTGACAAAGTTATACATTTTTGGTTCATATTCTATCTAAAATATGTAAGTTCATTTTTTTGACTGTTTCAATTTTGTATTGCCCTGCTGTTACAGAATAGCATAGTAAACATATGCAAATACTAACATACAAGTCTGTATAGAATCCTAAAGCAATCTAGGGACGTACCATGTGCTATGTCAATTGTTAGAGATATAAGAGCAATCAGAATGTACAAAAGTGAAATAACACATAGCAAAAAAATCAGACAGGAGAAATATTTTTTTCCGATCCCTGCAAATCAATAATTTCCCACTGCATTTGTTTTGTACATTATTATTGACCCTATTAAATAAGACTGTTGGAGTTCCGGTCTCAGAATGAGCCCTACTTGCGTATAATTTTAAAAGAATTTAGAGAGGTTAGGGGTACAAGATGAGCCCCCAAAAATCACTTACCATAGAAATAAGAGTGAACCCATCCATTCTGTCAACCTACTGCATCCAAAAATCCAGCAGTCCACACCTTCCAGGGCTCAAGGATAGCCAGGCAGAGGAGAGAGGTGTCACCTTGCAACTTCCCCTATCGGTGGATGGGACACAGGCAGGGTGCACACAGGCTGCCACCAGCCCTGATAATGAAGTTTTCCTTTTTTCTACACAAGTTCCTTTTTCCTACAGCAGTGTTGATCACACATATACGTAATGTCACTGCATCAATCTATTTAGACACGTCACAGGAAGCATGTCCTTATGGCCTGTGGTCAGTAGGTTCCTCCCACTATTGGGTCAAGAAATACCAGGCTAAACTAATATGGATATAAATGGTATAGACAAACTTTACATTAAACTTTCTTGTAAGTAATACCCTTTTATTTTTTTACTTTATTAAGAAAAAGTCTACGTCAGGTTTTTATTTCTGCCTACGTTCCTATTGAGAAAAAGAAATATTGGAGAATGTCTCCAACAGAGATGGACAAATGTGCTCAGGTTTGGCTGCAAAAATATATTTTGAGGTTCAACAAACCTGATTTTTGGGTAAACCCAATCCCTTGCCAATCATTTCCCCACCTTATACCTTTATACTGAGCTCCCAGCTGATGTCTACATTGCTGACTACGTTGATATCATGGGAAGGTGTTGTACATTGTAAACCATTTTTAAGTCTGTCCACCTGAATTTCCATACATATGTTGTCAAACTCACTGTTGGCTCAAACCTCAACCTTATTCTCCAGTGAGGGCTAAGATAAAAACCAAGGGAATATTACAACACCTGACAATGTTTGTATTACATGATTGAGATTGAAGGTAATGCCCATGCCCTTTATTTCTTGTTCTCTTATCATAGAGTCAGGAAGTGAAGGAAAATTTCCCCAATGAGGACAAAGTCTGAATAAAGAACTTGACAGATGTGTTTACTCCTCCCCATTCAAAGCAAACCAATAAAAGAAAAAGGTGGACCCTAGGATATCTACACATCCTTAAAGGATCTTGCTAAGTGCCAAAAGTGCGATATTTGCCAGTTGGTATTGGTAAAAAATTGGTATGTTTTGATGTTTTTTCTCCAGTGCAGAGTAAATGCTTCAACTCTCTTGCATGGAAAATCCCCTACAATATGGAGGATTGCCCTTGGTGGCCAAGACCATCCCTTGGTGGTCGAAAATTTGTCAACAACAGCTGAAGGCCTCACCTCCATTTATCAAGCTTAGACTGTACATAGGCTTTAGGGGGTATATTAGTGTCAAATATAAAAACATGGCCCTTTGGTCTTACTGCATACAGCCTAAAACTAGAGCATACAGTGGCACACAAGTACTAGTTTGGTCAAGTTTGCCATTAATCTTTACAGAGAGAGTAGGTGCAGAGTAGGGAGCACTGTAGACCTGTTTCCATACTTCTTACCTCTCTGAGCCTACTTTGTCTCCTTCCAATTCCCCCAGTTCATTGGCTAGCCTTTTGTATCACCCTTACAGGATTAGCCATATGGAGTGCCAAGGCTAAATTAAATATCTGTATATAAAATAGAAAGTGTTTCTGTATCAAGCAGCATGGTGTATGGATGGGTTTGTGCTGTCACTGACTTGCTTTGCTGGCCTAGGCTGATATATATATATATATATATATATATATATATATATATATATATAAAATGTTTTATTGTTAAATACCTTGTGGAATAGGATACGGGCTTCATATAACTAAATGTGCCCTACATAAGGAAGAGTCAGTGATCATTCCCTTTATTGCAGAAATGAGAATACCTAATATCGTATGTTAAATAGAATATAAGAAAGGATAGCCATTGTAGTGCAGTCATTTTTAGAAAAGAGGAACAAGCCTACCCACCTCTGTGCACCCAATGTACAAAGCAACACCTCTCTTTACAAACAGCAGTGATGACATACAAAGTGTCCGAAAGCATTATCTTCAGATCAGCTGTCACAGCAGTAAACAGGATGATTGCCAGTTTGGTACAATGTCCTTTGTGCCCTGCTCACAGCCTTGATTCACATACAGCCAAAACATTTATACATTGATGTGGTTAACATGTATGCAGATATATACAGTGTGCTTTCAGGAAAATCATGCATTCAATTGTTTTTTTTTAAGATGGACCCACCGAGTGGTGATGGAAGTTGTCATTAATTAACTCATTTAAAAAAAAATAATTTCCTGGATGTAAAGCTGATCTTTTGATTTCTTACACCTGAAACAGCAAACAATTAATGTACAAAGGGCCAGATTTATTAAAGCCTGGAAAGAATACACTTTTATTAGTGAAGCTGGTTCAAGATTCAAAACATTTGCTAGCAAATGACTTTGAAGAAATCCATTCCAGGTTTGCTGGATCACCCAGCTTGACTGATGAAAGTGTATCCTCTCCAGCCTTGGAGAGCTTTAATAAATCAGGCCCAAATTGAGAACACCTAAATTAATTCTGGTTAATGATTCAGAAGGTGTTAAAGGCAGGGGATCAGAACAACCAGGCAAGAAAGTTTTTGTATCAGGTCAGCATTTGCAGTTTACATCATCTCTCAGTAAAAAGTTTACTTCAAACTTTGCTGCAAATTTATCAGCAACATCAAAGCCAAATAGCTTATAGCTGATGTAATTATCTCATAAAATAGTAGTTCTATGGTAATATTAGGACCATTATAATCCTTGATCAACAAATGTTTATATTTTTATTTAATATTTTTTTGCCCCAAAAGCCTGCTCACGTTTCTATCCTTTCTTTCTAATCATACTGAACAAGGCTAGGCAATAATCAGATATAAATTCTATTGTTACCTTAATTATTTGAAAAAACCCATCCTTAACTCTCTAAAGCCACATAGCATTAATATAAAGGTCAAATTAAACAAAAAAAAACTAAGATTTTCTCTATAGCAGCCAACGAGATTGCAATTGTTTTTTTTCTAATGCTTGTGAATTGGATGCAATGGGTAACATTTCCTCAACATGCGATTTTACAACCTCCAGGTGGATATTACTTGTCATAAAATTTGTCATCCCCTACATACAAGACATTGATATATTCCGCTAAAACTGTTTACTATAACTATCACCATCTAGTTCAGGAAGGAAAAGCTTTTTTTGGCTAGTTGTGCAGCTACATACTGTACTCTAAATTCTATTTGCCACATCACACCAGGGTCAGCATAGTCATATATTATCTATATATCTACAGCAGAATTTCAAAACATTTGTCTCTGATCTGTTAAGCAGCAGTATAACACAAACACACACACACTTACCCATTGCAATGTATCTGTGTGGTTTCTCTATTTATACTTCTAATTTTAAGCAGCAAAAAAAATTATAATTTTTTCAAGTAACTGTATGCATCAAATGTAAAAACAACAAATGTAATTTATATACTACTACAGAAATCAACCTTGAAATTAGATGTCTGTAATCGCATAGCAACATAAAGTATGGAAGGAAGGGAGTGCACTAAAAGCCTACTAGAGCTTTGCATTTTGCAATGCACATACCATGTGTGATCACTTTGCAGAACACATTACTTTGTATGGCACCCCAACATACTAAGGTATGGCATATGGTTTGTTGTGGGATGCAACGCATGTCATGATTATATCAGTTGATTGCAACTTTTATGGATGGAACAAGCTTCCACTGACATTGATAAAGACTGCAAAAGATACAGAAGCCTTGCTATTAATATTATCCAAAATGTCATGGCCCCAGCAGCATCCAGCTGCTTACTAGTCAATCCTTCATTGTGAAATGACAGGCAGATGCATTGCTTTCCCCAATTTTGTCATCAACCTGGTTTAGTTCATAACACTGTAGCTGGGCCCTGGTCTCTTGCTCACATTGCCTTGTGGCTCTGCTAAATAGAGCTGTTATGGAAAAAGTTTCCAATCTATCCCAACTTGTTCCCTATATTTTACCTCTGATGAACCACTGAAACAATTGACCATCCTGTTTGACTATATTAAGAACTGTTGAAGTTGTTTAGAACAGTGGTCACCAACCTTTTCGGACTTATGGACCACTAAATGCACGGACTCTGGACCGTGCATGCACGGTGAAACTTACCCTAGAGTGATGTCATAATGCCAGTACCTACCCACTCTCTCATCGCAGGCTCAGACCTGGGAGAGTAGGCAGGTTCTGGCATTATCCAGAGACACAACCCGCCCACCGCCCTGAGGCTAAAATACTTACAGGGGACATTGTCTGCGGATCTGACTGGTGTGACCCCCCAGCGAGGTCAGGAGAAGGACCACCAAAGCCAGAGCCGCGGACCACTAAAATTTTCAACCAGCAGTCGTCAACCGAAGCCATTTAATATTGATCTGGTGGTCTTTTCATGGTTTTAATTTCTGGATCACCAGCTATGAGCACCCTGGGTTTTGACATGACATGCTTGTCTCGGGCAATAATTTGCCATGTGTACAGTGATCACCTGATGTCATTTATGGATTCATCAGAAGAGATCCATGGATGACAGATGGAGAATGACTGCTGTACAAGTCAAGGTAGGAGAGCACACTCGCTCGTTCATTCACCCCTCACTATAAAACAGAATGGGCACTGTGTGTATAGCACTCATTCCTTCATCTGTCACTTTTTGTTGCTGGAAACAATCACAAAAGATCATTTCAAGCAACAAAAATTGCAGGTGTGTAGGCCGCCATAAAAAAGCTTTAGATATGCTGTACCTTTGTATTTTGTTTTGTCTAGCATTGTGCTGCCGTCATTACCCATACACTCAAATGATCTATATCAGGTCTGTAACTTGTACACATTCTCTGTGTGATTCATCTGCTCCATGCCATCGTGTTATAACATCTACACGATACATGATGCTGTTGTTTTGTGTATAAATGTGTATAAATATGTCTAAATGTCACAGCTTTCTTCTATTTAGAGGTATGGGATAATACTGTACAATTGGAATAGTTCCCTATTCTCATCACATTCTTGTGGCCACCAGCCCACAACTTCTCATTTCCCTGCTATCACCTGTAATGAAATCAAAATGAGAAATGCAGGTAACACCTCAGCCTTTCACACAACTTCCCTACTGATACAGAACAAGAGTAGTTATAGGAACAGCTACCTGCTATGTGGAACCAGATGTCACTTAACCCTTCATTGTAGGAGGAAAATGTTGTCTGCTAGAGATTAGCCTCTATCAACATTTTTACCATTTAAAAAAACCTAAAATAAAGTTTCAGAAATGTTTAAAACATTAGTTGTCAACGGAAAAATGAAGGTGAGAGATAAAGGGCCACTGCAGCATTGCTTGTTCTATGGGTGGTCAATGAAGAAATCTCTATACATTGATGGTCTGTGAGAAGAATGTAAGGTCCATTTACACTCATCTGAAATATCATTGGTATCAGTGGTTACATCTTCAAGATGAAAGGCTTCACTGGTTTAATGCCACTGTCAATGATGTGTGGCAATTGTGCGGAAACTCTGCAGATGCCATTAGGTGGCATAATAATCAGCCAATACGTGTTACTCCATAAACCTCTGGAAGAACCAAAGAGTTCAGGTAAAAGCTAAGGTTCCCACACTTCCTTGTGGCCTTAACTACTACAGAGAAAAGGAAAAAATACTTTTTTAGAAGAAGAGCTTTTTAGGGAAAATATTTAGTGAATAAAATAATTACAGTTGACAATCAATATTCCGGTTCCTTCAGTTTTCCGGCATAATTTTCGCAGCACATTTTTAATACAGGGACTGTAGTACACTGTTTGGCCACTGATGTTTTGACTGACTATTCTGCAGAAACAGCTGTTAGATCTGGCTTTCTACACTAAATACACGTTGAGACGTCCCTGCTGCCTGCTCTCCGGAATCTCCGGCTGCCTGCCAGATGTCCACGGGTGCTGCGAGAGAAAGGCTGGCCTGTGTGTGGAGGTAAGTATTACTTTCAAAAATCCTGAAATTTTGAAAATCTGGCACTCCTCAGGTCCAGAGGTTGCCGGATTTTTGAACTTCAACTGTACAATTTACATTTTTATGCGTTTCGCACATTAGTTAACATTGATAAGGCATAACCCTGTGATATGGTCTCATTATCATGTTCATGATGCTAAGGATTTGTCTCAAAACTGACGTGTCTCACACATTTGCTTCTTCAGGGGATTTAGAGACTCAGATTGGTGATAGTTGTTTGCCGATAGATACCATGAGAAATGTGTGTGGGGGGTTTAGCCCCTGGTGTCTTAATAGTGTTGACCATGGTAAGTTGGTCTTCCTTAAATGGTGTTCTACCTATTGAGTGATTATTGTTATGATCGGATTATTCTCAAAGGATAAATGGGTAATAGAGGTAAGATAAGCCGGGTGTTGATAATATAAATGGAAGTAAATTCTCCCTTAAGTTAACAAGTGTAGAGACTTCTTTTGCAGGCATATAAGACTCTGCTATTGGTTGCAGTTGGTATCACAATTATAGGTTCATCATACTGACAAACTGGTTTTCTTGGAAACAAATATATTATCCATGAATATTAAGAGAAAAGCGGTGGGAAACTCTCAAGTAGGTGGTTTCATAAACTGTTGGTGGGGAGTGGGAAGAACGGGATGCCTGCAGCCAGCCACAAAAGAGTCCTTATATTAACAAAACCCAGGTTATCTTACCTCTATTACCCATTTCTTTAATGCATTAGGCTAGGTAGCAATTGCAACATTCCGATTTCCCTTTTGGTACATTCCTCTCCTACCTCCTTGTTTAGATTGATGCATTTGGCATACCTCTACATTGTCCTCTATTCCTCACCTAGAAGGACATTTGCTCCATTTGGTCCCAGTTCCACCAGTCCCACCTATTTCCACAAACATCCTTTTTTTAGTCCGATGTGTTGACTACTCCAATATGTAATTTTTTTTGGCATATTTCTAAGCATTAGTATACAGGGATATTGGAATTGTGGCCCTTAGCAATGTAATGTAATGTAATGTAATGTAGCAAATTTGGTTCAGTTAAATACAAATTGGGTTCAGAAACAGAACAGGTGGTGCAGCTAGTAATTATCATTGTAGGTATCTATAAATATATGAAATGTTTGATTCATGAAGCACTGATGTATAGAGTCTTCTTGTTTAGTCTGAAATTTTTTTAAATATTACAAAGTCTACAAAGAATTTCTTGTGCAAAACCAATAAATCTAGATGAGGTTTAAGGGAAATAACTCCATCTCCTCATACCTATGACTCTTTGAATAATCCTTTCTGTCCTAAATAAATGATATAATTAATGTGATAGTGATAAGCTGCTACCAGCATTTACAATGAAATAGGCCTGATCAGGGAGGGAAGTGATTCTGGTGCCTATTATTGTACAATGGGTGTACATGGAACTTTGGAAACAAAGTTGGAGCTTGGCAACTCTTTGGAAAGGCATGCAGGTGGGTGTATGCAATAGAACACTCATAAGAATTAAAAATAAAACCCCAGCAAGTATGAAAATCCACCTAGGAAAACTAATCCTAAAATAATGTTGGTTTGTACCTACAGGCTATAAAAGCAATGATGGTATAACACCAAGGTTTGTTTCCTAGGTCTTAAAGTGATAAAATAGTATCAGTCTTAGTGGTGTGTTTCATAAAAAAAAACAGCATTTTAGGGTTTTTATCATTATTAATAAACAGTATTTTTATAGCGCCAACATATAATACAGTGCTGTACAATAAATAGGGGTTGCAAATGATAGACAGATACAGACAGTGACACCGGAGGAGAGGAGCCTGCCCAGAAGAGCTTACAATCTAAGGTTATGACCTATAAATATTTCAGAGTTCTTTTGGTTACATATAGGCAGTAAGTACAACAAGGCACATATATTTTATTGTGTAAAATATAAACCCTGTTATATTATTTTTTATATATTTATATTCTGCTGATTGTGCCACTTAGGGAGGTTTTTTTTTGTCTGTCCTTTATAACAGAAACCCACAAAGAAAATGTTCCATTTCATAGTCAGTAGTCAAAGAATTATCTTTAAATAAACTTTATTGGGCCAGGTAAATAATTTACCAACCATGCTCCCTAACATTAAAACAAAGCCCCTAACAATAAACTTACCTAAACGCCTAACAGAGCTCTAAACATAAAAACCTCTGTCAGACAATAAATCTGTTTTCTGTTTAATATTTGTTTTTTTGATAAGGTGAAATATCAGATGTAAGTTTGATAAATGAAATGTGGGATGGTTTTTTTTATGTGTATATATGTATGCATTCACTTAATATTGATCTATTGTTCAAGAGGATTGCATTGAAATGTATTGAGAATTATATTTTTTTGGAGTGCTTGATGATACTTTACTGTGGGAAAAGTTGTTTGCAGACCGTTACAATCCTATTGATGTTAACATAATGGATATGAAACCCGGCCAGTGATATAGGTGAGCTGCTTTTTGTTATCCTTGTTACTCTGTATATGCTGATAAACTTTAGAAAATGTTTTTATGCCTTTAAATATAGTGAACATTGTAATGTGGAACCTTTACCATATTTACAGGGTGATCCTTTCGGCAACTTTTGGCCACTTACAAAGGTGAGCAACAGACATTTTTGGACTTTATTGATACTCCTAAATACACCCATTTTTTCTTCCATCACAGTCTAATGTATTGTACATGGAGGGTATTTTTGATCTTTAAGAATACTATCCCCACTTATGGCTTTTTTGCTCACTTTTTTGCATGGGCTAAGTTCTTAAAACTTAGCTTTAACATTCAACCCTTTCCTCTTGCCTGAACCACAACCCAAACCTTAAACTGGAACTAAAGTTCAACTTTTACGAATGCTTGGTCAGGCAGGTTGTTATTGCAGAAAGGGGCAGGCGATGTCCCTTATGCAATAATGCGTCCTTGTGTAAATTATTTTTATAGTTTTATAATTGACTGTTCAGTGCTAAGATCTGAAGACTTTCATCCAAACTTGTGTGCTGGTTGCTCAGGCACTTGGCACTGCATAATGAGGATCGGACGGAGAATAGACAGAAGATGGTGGTGCCATGCCATGGACTGCCGATTGGTAAGTCATGCGGCTTTAGTCTTAAAGTGAACTTGTGCTTTACATATGCAAGAAAAAAACACAAGTAGATTTTAATCCCCCCTTCTTTACAGTCCAATGATGCAATGCTAAGTGTCTGAGCATCCAATTATCCAAAAATCCTGGCCAAAGCACTGAGCTGCAGGGCTCGTCTCAAACGAGAATTTTACATGAGTTTAGAGGCCGTCCAAATTCGTTAATGGATCCATCCTGGCAGATCCATGAACAACAGAAGACCAACAAGCCCAATGGGAGTATAGGGAGGAGAGCATAGCGGGGTGCCGGTCACTGGTTCTCCCATCACTGTAGAACAAAATGGCGCTGTATATACAGCCCACGTTCATACATCTTTCAGTCTTTTGTCGTTGGAAACCATCTTAAAAGATTGTCTGCAACAACAAAAAACTAGTGTGTATAAGCGGCCTTATCTCTCAGCAGCCAGTCACAAAGCTCTAAAAAGAATTTACACAAGGACGCATTATGTCACATGGCCTGCCCCTTTCTGCAATACTGATATATATTTAATATGATATATTTAACTGATTGATACATTTTCTTTAACTATTTAAAAAAAGAAAATGAATAATTTCCTTAATCTGATTTGTTTAGGGCAAAATCAACATTTTCTTCAAACATTTCATTAATTACAAGCACAGGGTATCCACTCTGCATTTCAATATACTAAATCTGACATAAGTTGATATTTGGAAGATTTGGGAGATTTCTGTAATAAAGTTAAACTGAGACATCACAAAGCTAACCCACACAGGTCCCTGAAGGCTGTCCACAGCACAGGATATATTGTACATAATAACAGATTCATGTTTGGTCTCTAAACAAATGTAACAGGGTGTTATAAAAGGATTCTGGCTAAATAAAGTATGATACAATATATCGCAATGGGTGAAATTAAAAACCTCCTGAAGTTTCTGCAAAAAGTATAAATTTTGGCAAAACTTTGTCATTTAGCAAAAAATTCTGGGTCAAGAAAAGGGTAAAATGGGCTTTAAAGGCTTTTGAGTGCTTCAAAAGCTCCTTACAACTATCTTGGACCTGTGCCATAAAGACTCCTTATTAGTCTCATCATTTCACATTTTTTTTAATCAAAGAAAAAAAAACAGATTTGCCTAAGCAACTCAATGAGTTTCAACTACAGAGAAATTTTGAAACAGTACTTTTTAGGTGAAATACATTTTGCAGCATTTCGACCAACATACTGAAACTGACAATATTGTGAAAACCTGTGGGGGATTCTGCATAATGTAACCTATTAGTCCATTTGCAGAAAGGAGAAGAAGTTGATAAAAAGTTTTGTACTTACTTTGTAGGACACAATATTCCAAGGGCAGCTCATTCTGGTACATTGGTGGCCAGGCGGTCCAGTCTTCCAGATCTCTTTGCTCCAGGTAAAGCTGAAGGCCCAGAGCTGCTATCCAGCTACCTGTCTGATATACTTTGATGAAGTCTTCTTCAAAGGGGAAGTGCATAGAGTTTTTTCTTATACAACTGCAGGACAGAACTTCTCCATGCAGTTCTCCTAATCTGTCCTAGCAGATGTGTGACATCTTATTATTATATGATAGGTGCTCTTGTAATTATTAAAGCAAAGATCAGTGTGCAGTAACCCATGGTGTACAATCACATGCCACCTTCAACCAGCCAAATGTCACCATAGTTGGTTTGATGCAAGGTATCATCGTTACTATGGGTTATTGCACCTCTGCTGTTTGCATCTTGATACATAAAAGTAAATCTATGTATAATGCAAAAAACAGCAGAAACAGCTTTTATCTTTTAAATTCTTTTTCCTAAAACAATGGTAACATTATTCATTAACATGGGATAGGACTTTGCAAGAATAAAAAAAAATGATATCCAGTACAGTACAAAATATGCAGTGTCCCAAATATAAATATTATATTTTTTTGAATTTACAAATAGTGGGACTTTAAATGCAATTAATTTACCACTAATTATTAATAAACATGATTCTTTAATTTTTTCAACATTACAAAATGTTAAAATTATTTACAATACATGGAATACAATGCTGTATCCTCAAAACACATTGCAAATCTTCAATTGCTGAATCTTCAATGCATTTCGTGGCGCTTGGCCACTTTTTCAGTAGGAAAATTCTACAAGGTAAGAATATATTTTTTTATATAAAAAAACACCATCATTTTTTTAGATATTGTATATTATGGTTTTTTTTTATAATAAATATATATATATAATAAATATGTTCTTAGCTTGTAGTATTTTCCTCCTGAAGAAGTGGTCAAGCACCACGAAACGTGTTGAGGATACATCATTGTAATCAATGTATTAATTGAGAGTTGCAAATTTAAACTTTTTAAATTTAAAAAATATAATAGGGGTTAGGACTAACTATATAACACTGAGATGTGCTTAATTTAATTTATGAGTTACTTGTTTTTCCACAAGAAAAAATAATTGTAACTACTTGAAAATAACAAAGATAAACCAAGTGAGGGACTTTCAAGGCATCCAATCCACAAGGAGTATACACATAGATAAAAGCCAAACAAACTTTTATCGAGTGATAAAACATACACCATTATTAAATTCACATGGCATCTCAATCATGATTGCCAAATTATATTTGTTCATTCAAATGTCTATGTTTGCAGTATTATTTTCCTCCCCAGAGAATGCTGTGACCATAAACATTTGAATGAAAGAAGCTTAAGGAAAGGAGCTTTTTCAATTTAGAATTGTATGTTCAATATAGAATATTTTTTTAGCCTCCCTCCTTTCTAAGCTATATGTGAGAATTGAAATGTTGATAAAAAGAGTGGTCCTCTTGCCACAGCCCTGTGCTGGTTGCCCATTACTGACATTGAAGGACCAGTTTTGATTGGTATGAAACTACTTGATTGGGTTTATCCTAATTAATTCTCGAGGAAGCAAATAATGATCTGCGAACCGAAAGAAACATTGAAGCTGGCCTATCACTTATATTTTTTAAGGGTAAACAACCCTTTTAAGTAAGGTAAAAATTACTCTTTTTTTTGGGGGGGGGGGTAAAAAAAGGTAAGGTCCCTCCCCTTCTGTCTTTGTAGATGTAGTGATAAGGACAGAATGAGAAGCCATGAACCTCCTGGAATACCCATGTCACAAATCCCAGGAGGCTTCTGGCTGCCCAGATTTTAGGCTTGTGCAGAAGAAGTAGCTTTTTCTTCAATGGTGGAAACAAATGACAATTGCATGCATACACAATGAGATCAGCACTCTTTTTTAGCAGGCTAGGTCTCTTGATCTTGCGCCTGTGCAGTGGAAGATCAGTTAAAGAAGAAGAAAGAAGATGGCCCCTCCTCTGCGCCAGGACAAAGCGGATAACAGGATGGCACTGGACCCAATCCAGAAAAGCTCTGGATGGATTTAGGGATGAGAGTTTTTTTTTTTTTTAATTTAGTTCCGCTGTAATTGGAAGTGTGTACGTAGCTTTACTGTGAAGAATCCCTTCCTTATCTGGAGCTTAAACTTCATTTCCTCCAGACGCAACACTTATCAGAAGAGCTTATGGTTACAGCAAGCAGTTAGCAATTTACGAAAAGCATTTCTACTTTAGTAAAAAAAACTTTGAAGTGCTTGGTTGATGACCCGTTAGAAACTTTCAGATTCTGTTTGGTGCTTACTTTATTTCAAGAAACTAATTTTGCTTGATACCACTTACCCATTTATGTTACATTTGCAACACCACCCAAATATATATATATAATTTTAAAGCTCAGTATGTGATGAGTAAGAGTAAAATTCCATATTTTAAGTCCTTCCATTTGTTTTGTGCTCTGACCAAACACCACTTCCTTTTTTCTGGAGGCCTTATTGCATAACTCCGTATTGGGATGAGTCAGAAAGTTGGTCTCCCCCTCTCCCCTCCCTATAGTCCCCCTTCCCAACAGCTACAGCTATTCAAAGAATTCTTTTTTTGGCTTAGATGCTCACATAAACTGAACAAATATCACAGTACTCTCTGTCGTTTTGCCGGGAGATTTACTGGATCTTGAAAACATTACTAGTATAGATGAGCTGAAGGGTATTGGTGAATATGATTTTGAAATCTGATTTAAAATAAATGATAACAAAAACAATTTACCTTTTAGTTACTTATTTATAAGGTGTCTTTTGGGTGTATTTAAAGTAGTTTTGAGTATTTTTCTTTTTTATGTGCCATTGATCATCTTTGAGTACTGTTGCTTTACATTTTTTTATTTTCATATCTATTTTCATATCTACTAAAACAATTGAACAAAAAAACGTTATTGTGAAAAAAGGGAAAAAACCTTAACTCAAATTCGATTTACAATTCTTCTAGGAAGAATGGGTCATGTCACCATACCCTATGGTTGTATTCTCGGAAAGCTAGGAACTCTTAAATCCCTAAGAATGTGGTTCAGTCTATTGCCGGGGTACAGTTATGAAATATTTTTAGCATCCAGATTTCCCTGGGGCGGAGTGATATCACCTACACCTCCTGGAAGTGTAAGAAGAAGGGGTACATTTTATTTCCTTTCACAATGGTCCAGACCAAATCTAATTTTCTGAAATTAGGTGTTTGCAAAATCTTAAGTGTTCTTCCCTTTGCTTTGGCAATAGGTTGCTCTTGCACCGAGCACTGCATTGTGCAATGGAAGAGGAGATCTGTGTGTTTAATCTTAGGGGCTGTTGGGGCACATTGGCGAGGCGGGAACATGTTGTAAATGTACAATTTAAGACTGTAGTCTGCTTGTTAATTATCTTCAGCCTAATTTTAATTCATGGCATCAAGCTTATCTCCCCTCCTATTGTGTGTTACTTCCCCCACTTCCTAGACTGTAAGCTCTTCGGGGCAGGGTCCTCTCCTCCTGTGTCACTGTCTGTTTTTGTCTGTCATTTGCAACCCCTATTTAATGTACAGCTCTGCGTAATATGTTGGCACTATATAAATCCTGTTTTATAATATTAATAATGATTAAACATTGAAGTCTGGCTTAGTGTTGATGAAGAACTATGAAAATATTGTGAGCAGTAAGAAAAACAACCAAATGGATGTTTCAACATTTCGAGGCCAACCTTTCACCAAAAACCAGGTGACTAGACTGAAGTTGGCTTATTTGTGTATTTTGAGATAAATTAAGTTGTAGGAGACAAATATGCTTATCGCCACATAAAAAAACAATAATGTAAATATCTACAAGCTGTTTATATGATTTGTATGTTTTACCCTTTTTCACACTACAAGATCATACATTAAAAATCACCAAATTTCTAAGAGAGATGGTTTCCATCAAAGCAAGTGTTAACAAAGATGGTGTTTTGCACACATATAGGTAGGAAATTTCCAACGAAAAAAGCAAGGTTATGCTAAAATGCTTTAATACAGTGGTCCCCAACCTTTTGGAGCTCACGGACCACTAAATTTACGGACTTCGGGCCGCGCATGCATTGTTCCCAGAGACAATACCCACTCACTGCCCTGAGCCTACGATGCTTCCGGAAGACATGGTTCGTGGCTCTGGCCAGTGCACCCGCCCAAGCAGGGTCCTTCTCCATGCTCTCGTGGGCCAGCTGTCGAGAGTTGGGGACTCCTGCTTTAATACCTTTCTTTGCTCACATGTCACATGCCTTTCTTGTTTTTTCTTTACTCTACACAACCCAGGCTGTGGTCTTCAGGACAATACTGGAATGTCCACAAAAATGTCTGCCCTTTGGATATCAGTAACAGTGAAGCTCCCCGGTGGAGTTCTGTTTTGCTTTATCAGGAATTGATAATTAATGACGAAGGGAGATGGGAGAATGATGGGAACTGTAAGCCCTTTATGACACTTTCCTAGTCACACAATGACTAGAAAAAATCCTAAAGCCACATAGAAATACCAACTTCAGAATGAAACCCCATACACTCACTTAACGAAGGATGAGGGTGAGAAGTGTGAAGAATGTCATGTACATATAAAAGTTTTTTTAGGAATAGAGTGCAAACTCTTTGGGGGAACCCCATAAATATAAGCACAATGTTTATGTTATTTGGCAACATATTTAACTATTCTTGAAATTAGCTAGGAGGCTGCCATTACTGATTCTCATCCTTGGACTATCTGGCTTTGAAGGTTTGAGTGCAACCTGGAAGACTCATGCAGATTACCTCTGTCTTGTTCCAGGACCAAAGTGAAAACTTTATACAGAAGATGTCAGCCCTTCATTATGGGGGAATCCTTGAAATAACTTTCAGGTTTTAGGGACCCCTTCCAATATCAGCCCAGTCCAGAATACAGTAGCCTGGTGGTCAATGGGACAAATGCCTCCTACATTGTTGGCCAGTTGAAAGATTGCCACCCTTTTAGAAAGCCAAATAGATCACTGGTGTCAATTAAACTGACCCCAGAGGAACACTGATCAAGGAACCCCTAGCAACCTTTGCACAGTGGGAAACACTGCTCAGCAGGGACAGAAATAAAGAGAGGAAACCACATTGCACTCAGTTCTTCTTGAAAAGGTTTATTATTAATTACAATTATATTACACTAAAGCATAGTTAAAGGATATGAAGCATTACAAAGTTCTGTAACACACCCCTGGGTTATTATAACTGTACACCATTGCATTCCAAGACCCATAACCTACACTATCATCCCTCTGAGATGAGTACAAAGCATTGTGAAATGATCAGGGATCATGATCATGGATGTGTCTGTTTTGATTTTACATGTTGTATGCACCCTATATATTCAGGTGCCCTGAACTGTAACAAAATATGACAAACCACAGGTGTCGTCAGCTTGTGATGCCTTCTATTCCCTACAGATAGGATAGTTTATGCGGTATATTCCAGTGACAGGTTCTCAAACCAGTCAAACCACTGTCACATAAATGGTATTTCCCATAACAATATTCCCATACAAAATATCACAGTATTAGTATCTACAGAATATCTGATGTTTTATTTGTTTCCCTTTCAGTCCCTATTAACATCTCTTCCCAGAAATGGCTTGCAGGAAGAGGCCAAGTTTTAGTGTACTTTTTGTCCTTTAAGTAGCACAATGGTTTGTGTATACTGTATATACAAGTATTTTTTGTGATGAGTGTCATCTAAAAGCGGATATACTTTTGCCTGTATTCCTATGTTTGCTAATTTTTTCCACTTTTCTTCTATAATGGAAGATGTGCTTTTACAGTCTGACCCCCTACTATTCATAGGTGTAAAATGCACCTGAAAATAAAAATTTTAGAATTATACTTAGCAGACCTATGTCTTACATTAGCTACTTGTCATTTATTTCCCATAGACAAAATTGAGAACCTTATTTTCCTTAAAAATTGTGCAACTTTGCCAAAGACGCCAATAGGCAATGTGGTTTTTAAAGCTGCAATGGGCAGGCTTTAAATAGCTCCTGAAGATCACAAAAGTTTCATTGAACTATTGAACTATCCCGATTCTGTTCCAGTCCAAAAAAAGGTGCTTTAATAGCTTTAATATTTTACTTTTCCTTCAAAGAACACAAGTCTACAAAATAGTGGGGGGGGAAAAGTAAATTATTTTAAGCACAGGTATATAAGTATGCACAAAAAAAATATTTAAACTAACTAAACATTCCTACAAACACCCTTTTAAAAAAAGAACAAACATTATATACTATTTTTATATCAATGTAAGAGTTTAGCTTCCAGAAGTTACTCCAGTTTGTCCATACTCATAAGCCTTTGTTTTAAAGGTTCAAATTCAAGAAATTGTGCCTTCAAGCACAAACAATAGTACTCCTGGGATCCTTTATCCTATAATAAATGATTATTTGCAAAACATGATAGATAGATAGATAGATATATATATATATATATATATATATATATATATATAATTAGAAAAGAGGAAGTGCCACAGAGGCATGTCCACCTACTATATCATTTCAACGTTCTGTACCCAGCAAACAAATGAATACAAACCAAACATGAAATTATAGAAACAAATGCAAACCAAAATCAAAATTTGACCTCATTAGATGGGTTGTATTAATCCTATAAACACAATGCACCTCTGTTTGCTTCATCAATAATTCATGATAACCTCTTAATTCTAGACTCAGAATCAAATGCCATAAATTTTAATTGTGACACAGAATGTCCATTTGTCCCAGGGTGTTGAAGTAGGGCAGGGGTGGCCAAACTTTTTGGCTCAGGGGCCTCAATGAGTTTTAAAATACTAGCTGGGCCAGTATCAGATGGATGGAGAGTGTTTGTACGTACTGATTAAGATTATGTATAAACGAAATTATCTAAAAGTTAAAGAAAACTTACATTCAATTGCAGTGGGAACAGTTTTGTCCATCATTCTTTTTGGCCAGTGGACAATTTTGTATCAATATTTGACAGGTGGCAATAAAAAGCCCAACGGCTGTAGTTTGCCCATTTCTAAACTAGGGGCTTGTTCAGACAGGTGGTGAGAACATCAATTCCTTGGTGGCTCCTAGCGGTTGGCACATTGCGGGCCCTTGGCCATCCTAGCCACTGTATTGGTTCTTAATGAACCAGCATATCAACATTTTACAGCAGGCGGTACTGAACCACACTCACTTCAACCCCTATTTATACCCTATAGGTGGGTGCGATGCTACATGTGGGAGCAATTTAGGAGCAATTAGTGATGAAGTAGTAACTGCACCAGAACCTCACTGCCCATCTAAATTAGCCCTACAGGCAATTCCAATAATTTTCCCCTTATAGAGTACTTATGACGTGCATTTTTATCTTTTATTCATGGGTAATATCCCCCACATAACACAAGCCACATGGACATTTTATGATGTAAATACCACTTTGACAGGTAAAGTGTTGATGAATACAAATCAGGACATCTTTATCTGGATAATAAAGCATCCTCCCTAATCAAACTAAAGTGTAAAACTGTATATCAATAGAAAGAAACACAAGATTAAAGAGAAGAAGTACATACCCTTGCCTGTGACAGTAATTGGGTGGCCAGACCCCTCACTTATGCATATAAGAAAAGGACAAAAAACAGTGATGAGGCCAGTGATGTCAAATATATTATTGAAAAACAAATGGTGATAACAATATATACACATACATTAGGCAAATTACACAAAATAAATTATATTCAGCGGTGCCTTGTGCAATTATACGTGATGGGAGTTAAACGCCAATGTCTAGACAGATAATTCCCTGACTGTCATGTTTATCCCACCCATGTATGGTATGGAGGAAGCTGAAACAGAAAAAGTAAAAACTTACCTAAACCCAGAATTTTCACTTTACATAAAAGGGTAGACAACTCTTTTAGCGCTTTTCTCAAAAGGGAAAAAAAATTGTCGCTCTCAGGCATGCGCACTGAGATCAGCAAGTTTTTTTTCAAACCTACGTCACCCGATCTTGCGCCGTGGTCAGGTGACATGGGAAGAAGAACCTGGAAGAAAAGGAGATGATGGCAGCGCCTGGAGCGCCATCCCGAAGACGGATGCCACGACGACGCGGGACCTGATGGAAGAGACCTCCAGATGGATCGGACTGCCCTGCGGGATTGTAGGTAAGTGGATTTTTTTGTTTTGAGGGACTTTTGAGTTTAGTTCCTCTTTAAGCCTAACCTCTGTTATTTCGTATTGCTCTTGGTGTCCCTGTGAATATATTTTCCTCACCCCTGTCTAGTGGAACCATTGTCACTGGGACAGCAGGAAAAATCTTTTTGGAAATTGATAAAAATCTAAATGAAAATCTAATACTTTCTGTTTTATACAAAAAAAAAACATTTGGATAGACATTATTATTCAGTATTTATATAATGCCAACATATTACACAGCGCTGTACAAAGTCCATAGTCACTGTCCCTCAAAGGGGCTCACAATCTAACGTCCCTACCTCAGTCATATGTCTTTAATACAGTCTAATAACACTTTATGAGGGTGCTAACAACTGAGCTAACATATACTTTTTAAATTTTGACTGCTTTCAGTTAGCCCCTTTCCAGCACTTTCACAAACCATGAGGTTGATTTATTAAAGAAGTATTGAATCCTTGTTAAAAAAATGCATTTCTCTTAACACATGAAAAGCAAATGCACAGCATTGCAGCTCCATGCACCCCGCCATTCTATCATCGCCCTTGTGAAGGTGGGGGTCCTGCTAATTGCCCAGTGAGCTTACATTTTTCCTGGATTTATTACAACTCATGCAAGGATTGACTGAATACATGCAGGATCAGAATGTAGGAAATGACCACTGCATTTTTTGTATTACAGACTAGAATGGATAAAGATGGCCCAGAGCAAAAAAAAAAAATAGGCGGAGGGCCTCGAGAGATCACTGCTTCCACACAGAGAGCACAAGTTCTTCTGTAGTATTTATTTTTTCCTAGCAGAAAAAGTAAAAACTTACCTAAACCCAGAATTTTCACTTTACATAAAAGGGTAGACAACTCTTTTAGCGCTTTTCTCAAAAGGGAAAAAAAATGGTCGCTCTCACGCATGCGCAGTGAGATCAGCAAGTTTTTTTTCCAACCTACGT
This sequence comes from Pyxicephalus adspersus, assembly GCF_032062135.1. Lineage (NCBI taxonomy): Eukaryota > Metazoa > Chordata > Amphibia > Anura > Pyxicephalidae > Pyxicephalus > Pyxicephalus adspersus. The sequence continues at coordinate 52,354,105 of NC_092866.1, read as the reverse complement.
CACCCGATCTCGCGCCGTGGTCGGGTGACATGGGAAGAAGAACCTGGAAGAAAAGGAGATGATGGCAGCGCCCGGAGCGCCATCCCGAAGACGGATGCCAGGACGACGAGGGACCTGATGGAAGAGACCTCCAGATGGATCAGACTGCCCTGCGGGATTGTAGGTAAGTAGATTTTTTTGTTTTGAGGGACTTTTGAGTTTAGTTCCTCTTTAAACCTAACCTCGTTATTTCGTATTGCTCTTGGTGTCCCTGTGAATATATTTTTCTCGCTCCTGTCTAGTGGAACCGTTGTCACTGGGACAGCAAGTGAAGAAAAATCTTTTTGGAAATTGACAAAAATCTAAATGTGGATCAATATTTTCTGTTTTATAAAAAAAAACATTTGGACAGACATTATTATTCAGTTTTTTTATAGTGCCAACATATTACACAGCGCTGTACAAAGTCCATAGTCATGTCACTGGCTGTCCCTCAAAGGAGCTCACAATCTAACGTCCCTACCTCAGTCAAATGTCTTTAATACAGTCTTTATTTCATGAGGGAAAGCAGGCTAACCTAGCTGGATGTTTTTAGGATGTGGGAGAAACCCACGCAGATGCAGGGAGAACAAACTTCATTCAGATAGCCCCTGGCTGGGATACAAACTTGGGGCCTAGTGCTGCAAAGGCCAAAGTGCTAACCACTGAGCCAACATATACTTTTTAACTTTTGACTGCTTTCAGTTAGCCCCTTTCCAGCACTTTTACAAACCATGAGGTTGATTTATTAAAGAAGTATTGAATCTTTGTTAAAAAAAAACTCTGAATATGCATTTCTCTAATCACATGAAAAGCAAATGCACAGCATTGCAGCTCCATGCACCCCGCCATTCTATCAGTTTCGCCCTGGTGAAGGTTGGGGTCCTGCTAACTGCCCAGTTAGCCTACATTTTTCCTGGATTTATTACAAGTCATGCAAGGATTGACTGAATACATGCAGGATCAGAATCTAGAAAATGACCACTGCATTATTCGTATTACAGACTAGAATGGATAATGTGCTAAAAAAAGAGGAATGCAACACACATAACACCATAAGTTACATTCAGCCACATGCCTATGACAGTAGTATAAAGACAACCAAAACCATAGTTGTCCCCATGGAAGGGGTTGTTTTTTATGCCTGCAGGTCTTTTAATTACAAACGGTGCTACAGTTATTTTTTTGCTTTGCATTAAATACACATTGAGCAAAGATTATATTAAATTAACAGATCTGTAAAAGAATAATGGCCAGATTTGGAAGGGGTTGTTTTTTATGCCTGCAGGTCTTTTAATTACAAACGGTGCTACAGTTATTTTTTTGCTTTGCATTAAATACACATTGAGCAAAGATTATATTAAATTAACAGGTCTGTAAAAGAATAATGGCCAGATTCGCTGGATCAAGCAGGTTTTATCTTCTCCAATCTTGCACAGCTTTTATAAATCAGGCCTAATATATGTGTCAGCTCTTGTTCATAATATTGCCCCCAGCAGAACCACCCTGCCTGCAGAAAACTTTACAAGGGGGCAGATACAGAACCAATCACTGCATAAAGAGAGGGAGCAGAACTTTGAAAGGAACCTCCTGTGCAAGGATAAGTTTCATGCTGGATTACTGCACAGATCTGGAAGAAATACAGAACTATATTAAGATTCAAATAAGGACATCATGTGTATTTATACATTTGCTTGCCTTTTATGCTTCAAACATTTACATCACAAAACTGCTCAGGGAAACTTCCTGACTTGGAGGTTCTTTATAGAATGTTCAAAAGATATATCCACATATAAGATAGGAAATTAGTATTCATTTTAATGCAATTGTTTATTTGTTTTACCAAATGTAGTTTTCTTCTTATAAAACAATATTTGATCCAAATGTGAGCCACAATCTTATGTAATTACAGAATGGAGAGGGTGGATTAATACTTAGGAAGGTATGTACTACCCTTGAAGTTAAACTGCTGGAAGGATATATAAAAGGAACACATTAATGCAGCACTGTATTTATCAATCAGTAAATGTATTTTTAGCACAGTGACATTCTCTCTCTTTTGCTGCTCCAGGGGGCAGGAGCTGTTTTTTTTTTTTTGTGCACGGCACAACACACAGAATAAAAATGGTGCAGATCTTTGAAAAAGTCAGTCGTAGTGCATTGGCACAAGCAATGCACAAAATATCACATATTATTGTAACAGAAAAAGTAACATCATCTTCCTGGTTGTGCCTCACCTTCCATTCTAAATCCCAAAGGGCCCTTAGAAAGCTACATACTTCATGGAGAGGACTCATTTCTCACCCCTTTGTTACACTGATAGGTGACTGAGCAGCCAACCATGATCAATAATATGTGGGAGGAATAAGAGCAAAGCATACGTTCCCCCATACCTGGAACAATACCTGGAGCAATTCCCCCATACAATTCCCCCATACCTGGAGCAAAGCAAAATGTGCAGTTGGTGGGACCATTAATAAAATGAATAGTTGGCTCTGTTATTTTTCTTGGAAATAAATAAATTATTTTGTGTGGGCTAATAAATGTTTTCAATCCTGGGCCAGATGCATTCCAAGTTTGTAGGATAGCCCAGTTTTTCCTATGATAGTGTACCTTCTCCAGTCTTGTGGAGCTTTAATAAATCAAGTGTGCAGGAAAAACATATACCAATGCCTTATCCACAGTTATATCAACAATGAACAATTAAAACAATTCCAATGCTCACAGGCCGGATTTTGAAATTGACAGACTATTTTTGTGATTACATAAACCATACATCTTATATAGATAAATATTAAAAATATGTCTGGATGTCCTGACCATCGAGGAGTGGAGGTGGGGACCCTCAACTGCTTCTTTCACCACTAATTTCCATTTATACCGGCTTTCAAAAAAGCAATAAGGCAGTGAAAGGTTGGATAAAAGAACAAATATAGTATAATACTGGTGGATAAATAATACAATTTAATATAGAGGTCTATAAATCATGGTGATGTATAACTGAGGAGGAAAGAAGAATAAAAGGATTTGAATGCCACGTAAGAGACCATTGGGTGCTACGCATAAGAGATTGCCCAAATTTTAATTTGTACATATAAGCAACACAGAAATATATGAGAGATACAAAGATATGAGAGGAAATGAGTAAAGTGATATTATAATTTTCACTCATAAATAAATTTGGAAAATATTCTATGTCTGTTATTGTAAAGCTGAAACAGAGAATGAAAGTGGCAACAGAGTGAATATATTTATGGCACATGCGGCTCCATTCTTTTGTTATCCCGCTATGTCAGATTTCAGTGCAGCTGCACATCTCGCAGACCTCCAAACCATCCAGATTTGGAAACTCACTTGCATCTGTCTGTCTGGTCTTCCTTTACCCACCCATTGAGACCACAAGAAAACCTCCACCACCACGAGCCTGAATGTCAAATTTCAAAGCATAGAATTGAAGGCCTGTTGACTTTTTTATGGTCACTGCTTAAAAAGTACCCTGGAATTAGTACAGTCCGGGTCATATTAAGGGCTAAAGCTTTCTTTCTCATGTAGGAACTGAAACCAAACTCATTCTTTATCCAATTCTCCAAAAAGGAAGTACAAGTTAAGAGGTTGAAATTAAAAAAAAACAAAACAAAAAACAGAGGTACTTTTTATAACTTTAAATACAAACTTGAGTGTATTCCGGGGTTGAAGTGAACAAGAGACCTTCTATGGAGAAATTATTGCTTGCCCTCAGTACCAAATAAAAAGATAAAAAAGAAAAAGTAATACTGAGAAAAAGTCATGAAAAGTCGAATTCTTAGACACCGGAGCCCCCAAGTGGTAACTGTGTGCCATAGCAGTCAGTTCAGACGCACAGAGGACATAACCATATTTAGAACTGGAATGTAAGGGGCCAAATCTGACCTTTAAAATTAGGTTGGCCTGAGTGTCAGATTTTGTGGGGTTAAAATGCACTTTAGGCTAAGGCTTACTTTGTGGGATTTGGCTAATAAAATAAAATTACACATTAAAATTTAGGCATTCATATCCTATTACTCCAGTTAGTGCCATGTGGTCATTTTAAAAGGACAGAAAAAAATAGGCCTAAGCTATTTGTAACACCTTAGTTAAAAATAAAGTCAACTGGCCCTGTTTTGGAGAGAATATCTTTTTTATAAAAGTAAATTGATTTTTCGTGTTTTGTCTGTTGTATTAAAAAAAAGTAATATTTAACTATAAAAATATTTGACACATTAATGACATATGTTTGTAAATGCAAATACAACTTCCTGAATAAGTCCAGAAATCAACAAAGGTATTAAGGTCACAATTTTAAAACAAATATTCACTTTAACCCAACGTGTTTTTCAGGATAAAACCCGCTTCTGCAGGGAAAGGAATAAAAAAAAGTCACAAACATTTTCATCTTATTTATTTTAATGGTATTTGAAAAAGCTGACTACATTAGTCCCCGAGTTAGGGACATGGGGGTGAGCTCTTCTGCAGCCACTTGTAACTCTTTATTGACCAAGACAAACTTTGCAGTTTTTTCTTTTTGCATATCAAAGCACAGCTTGCTCCATAAGTTAATGAATGTCTAGGCTCCATAAAGTTTTTTTGTTTTTTTTTGCTTTGTTTGTGACTAACGCACAGTGAGAATTTTATACAGTAACTGACAGCACGTCGCCTAATAATATGTTCACACAAACATCTGTCCTAATTGCATTTATTAAAATAATGTACCTGTTCTGACTTACATACAAATTCAACATAAGAACAACCCTACACTCCCTATCTCGTATATAACTCGGGGAGCAAACAAAGAACATTGATGTGTATGAATCCAATTGATTTCATGCATGTACTGTATAATGAAATGTTAACAGTAGTAGATAGACCTAGAGAGATAGAATGAGGGTAAAATATACATAGATTTTCTTTGGGTCTCTCCTCTGAAATAATATTGTCACTCCTTTGAGAGCTGTTCACATATAAATAAATGACACAAGAATTAGGGTTGTTGGCTAATTAGTAATGGAGGTCACATTAGGCCTAGGGAGCAGCAGTCTCCCCAATAATCTGGTAAGATAATTTTGTGTGTTTTTATCTGATTTTCCAGGTACCCAGATTTATCCCAAAGCTAACCTGCTGGAGTATGGGGTTTATTTTGTTGCTTCCTGCTCTGCTCCTAATGTATACTGGGTACACATTTGGAGTGTTCTAATGGAGTACAGCGAGTATGAGTATGAGCCTGAGTAGTGCAAGTTTGGGTGACGTAAACAAAAATCCAAAAGAAAGATGGTGGTGCTTCACATTCTATCCAGCACCAGGGAAAGTTTTTCAGCAGCACAGTGGCTTAGTGGTCAGCACTCTGGCTTTTGCAGCACTGGGTCCCAGGTTCGAATGTTCGCCAGGACACTATCTGCATGGAGTTTGCAGGTTCTCCTTGTGTCTGTGTGAGGTATTGGGTACCCTGGTTTCCTCCCACATCTCAAAAACATGCAGTTAGGTTAATTGGATTCCCCCCAAAATTGACCTTAGACTGTATTTAAGATATATGACTATGGTAGGAACAATAGATTGTGAGCTCCTTTTTAGGGACATCTAGTGACATGACTTTGTACAGTGCTGCGTAATATGTTGGTGCTATATAAATACTGTATAATAATAATAATACCAAGTTTTGCTTTAACTACAATTATAATGTATGAGGTTAATGGTGTCATCTATTGGCAGCCAGCAGAAGTACACGACATGTAGTCAGATCAATAATGGCAGTTTAGGACACCAATTGCAAATTTTCAAAGTGGGATTTTAGTTCTTACTTCTTTAAGCCTTAAGTTCACATGTAACTATTTTGTGTTGCTGCTTTTAGATCCTACATATTGTTCTCCATATTTTGTTCTTCTGCAGGCAGTGTTCATCTCTATCAAGAAGCAAAGTACAGAGGAAGTAGTCTTCAAAGCACAATTCCAATGGTTAACCAGAAACAATGGGCCTAATTTATTAAAGGTCTCCTAGGCTGGAGAAATTATACTTTCATCAACAAACCTGGAATGCATTTCCTAAAAGTATTAACTTTTTGTTAGCAAATGTTTTCATTTCTGGTTTGCCGGATCACCCAGCTTCACTGAAAGTGTATCTTCTCCAGCCTTGAAAAGCTTTAATAAATCAGGCCCAACATGCTGTGAGGGGCTGCCAACATTTGTTGGTTCAGTACAGAAGGTGATGTCTCACAAAAGAAAAAAAAAAGTAAGAAGCCTTTATTCATCTAAAATTCATTTAAAATACAAAAAGAAATAAAAGAATAATTACTAATATCTTACATCTGCACATTTCATGCACATCTGGAATATATGTAAATAAAATTTTAGGATGCATTTGCTAGCCAACAATATCAAAGCTGAGTGTATTGCTATTGGCTCTATGGAACTAACCGTGTGGCCCCTTGGGTGCATCAGCAAGCAGCAGGCTTTGTTTTTATTACCATAATACTTACTTAACCTCCCTAGCAGTAACCCCGAGTGTGACACGGTATAGAAAAAAGTTGCTAAAAGCAGTAACCGAGTCCCCTCGGGGTATGTAAACCTATGGGGGGTAATAGTAAATACAGCCTTACCTATTCCGTCGGCGTTCTGCGCTGTCCATCGCTGCGTTCTCCGTATTCTTCCTCCGGCCGGCTTCTGCACCCGATGGGTCACCGGGGAGTTCCTGGTGACATCGGTGCGTGTGTACGTTGCTGGTGGGGCGGGAAATTCAAATACATTTGTATTGCATTCAATACAAAAACACTGTATTGAATGCAATACATTGGATTTATATGTATAAAAGCAGTACATTGTTTTTAAGAACATTTATTTTACAGTCTATATAATAGTATGAGTATAATGTGTATTTTTTTTTTTAATTTTAAAAAATAATTTTTTTTTAACTATATAGATTTTTTAATTTATTCAATTTATTATTTTTACAGGATTTTGTGTTTAAAACTTTATTATACTCATACTATTATATTATACTGTAAAATAAATTTTCTTAAAAAACAATGTACCGCTTTCAGACATATAAAACCGGAAAGAAATGAACTAGGGAGGTTAAGTCACAGAAAGAAAATATTCTTTATGTTGAATTCCAGTCTACTAGACTACTGAATACATGTTTAAGTGGTCTCCAACACCTCAGTGCTGCCCAATAGGTCTCCCTTGTGGGTGCCAGGACTAAGTAGAATCCTATGCACCTGCACTGGACTTGGTAAGGCCAATGAAGATCTATGGTGGTGGCCCTTGTGACAGAATGGGGATAGGCATGTATCAACTTTGTTTAGTTCTGCTTTAATGACACTGTTAGGTTCTACTAGATTGTAAGCTCTTCTCCTAGATTGTAAGCTCCTCCTCCTTTGTCACTGTCTGTATCTGTCTGTCTGTTGCAACGCATATTTATTGTACAGTGCTGCGTAATATGTTGGCACTATATAAATCATGTTTATTATTATTATTAATAATAATAATAATAATAATTCTCTCCTATTTCCAGCACAACACCCTCCACCAAACTCTTCAGGATTTCAGAAATGTCAGATGTTGGTGTTCTCCCAAAACATTGATATCTTGTCCAGTAGGGATGTAGGATTTGTATGGCAGGTAACACAGGTATCTAACACTCCCAGGCCACCAGAGAAGCCCTTTTATTTTAGGAGCCTTTGATCTTAAGCATTTTTGGCAGGGCCCTCTTCATAAATACTTCTGAAGTGGAACTGAAGTGAAGTGATATTTACATACGACATTAGTATCAGCCTTTTTCCTCTGAATGTTTGGTGGAGTTTTCCTTTCAATACATGAACAGTTTTACATTTATTTGTCTTTGAAGCAAACTTGTTCTCATAAAGTCATTCTCATAGAGAGAATAAAAAGTAAAAGCCCTGCTCTCAAGGGAGCATAAAGCGTCTGAGCATTAATGTCCTTTGACCTGAGTTTCACTTGGTTATTGTTAGTATGCACTAGGGATAAGCGAGCGAGTTTTTAAAACTTGATTTCGCTGCGAATTCGGCTCTCTTACCGAAATTTAAGCGGGAACGGCCATTGTAAATTCGCAGATTAAGGTCGAATTTTTAATAAAATAATTTTTTTAGTGTGTTAGTTCCTCTGATGCCCCGGGGATTACAAAAAGGAGGATTCCCTACGAAAAAAAATCGAAAAAAATTTCCTAGATCTTCCGATGGTTTCGCGAAATCAGTTTGCCGAAATTTCGCAAAACCATCTGAAGTTTGAGGAATTTTTCTCGATAATGCCAGAGGCATTCTCGCCCATCCTTAGTATGCACAGTTATTCAGTTTGGGTATAGATTCTTTTCTATACCCAAATGTAGAATAATAATGTATTCATTAAAGAATTATTAGAGCTGAGGTTAACCTGCTCTAACCAGGTCATCATTTGACTGATGTATATCATAACCCAACACCAACCAACCACAAATGAGGCTAAGCAGTGTCCATGGGCCCCAAATATTTCTAGATAAACACCTGTGATAGAATAAAGCGTACCTAAACTCAGAATTTTCACTTTACATAAAAGAGTAGACAATCCTTTTATGTAAGGCAGGGCCTCCCAGGATACCTACGCCACGCATCCTGGGAGGCTCTTAGGTGCTCCTTCTGCCTATGCCCCAGCATCTCAATCATGCGCAGAAGGAGCCTTTTTGTGCAAAGAAGAAAATTTGGCGATCTTAAGCATGCTCAGTAAGATCAGCAAATATTTTTCTTCATCCTAGGTCACCCGATCTCGTGCCTGGGTCAGGTGATGTAGGATGAAGAACCAGGAAGAAGAGGAGAAGATAACAGCGCCCAGAGTGCTGGCTCCAGGACAAATGCAAGGACGACGTGGGACCCCATGCAAGACACCCCCAGATGGATCGGACTGCCCTGCGGGATTGAAGGTAAGTGTAGTCCCCGGGTTACAGGTAGTCCCCGGGCTACATACGAGATAGGGACTGTAGGTTTGTTCTTAAGTTTAATTTGTATGTAAGTCAGAACAAGTACAATATTTTAATAAATGCAATTAGGACAGATGTTATCTCAACATATTATTAGGCAGCGTGGTGTCAGTTACTGTAAAAAACCCTCACTGAGTTAATCACAAACAAAGCAAAAACTTTATGGAGCCTAGACATTTATTAACTTCTGTAGCAAGATGTGCTTTGATATGCAAAAAGAAAAACCTGCAGAGTTTGTCTTGGTCATTAAAGAGTTACAAGAGGCTGCAGAAAGAGCTCACCCCCCTAAGATCACCCACAACCTCAGCTGTGTTTAGCAAAAGATTTCTTCTACAAGTTATGCCAACCACCTCTCTCCTCCCATCAAGCGAGCAGGGAAGCCATGTTCGTATCTAGGAGTTGTCCGTATGTTGCATGTCCTTAACTCAGGAACTACCTGTACTACCCTCTTCCTTTTTTTTCTCCTACACAACCTGATATCTAAATTTATTCCTCTCTTGTAAATTATCGTTGACTTGTTTCTTTAAAATTTAGGAGTTCAATCTCTGCTTTACACTGCAAGATTACTTCATGCCACTGCCGATCCATGTCACTGCAGACCACACTGTGAGGAACTGTTGGAATTTTAAGTTTGGATAGAGTAGAGAAGGAATTAAACCTCTGTAAAGTACCGTATTTTTCGCCGTATAAGACGCACTTTTTCTCCCCCAAAACTGGGGGGGAAAAGTGGGTGCGTCTTATATGGCAAACGCTGTTTTAAAAAATATTAAAACAACATACTCACCCGATACCCCGATCCTGCGTACGTCTCCTCTTCTCTCCTCTCCTCGATTTTGGCTGCAGCGCGTCTCCTCCTTCCTGCAGAGCACAGCAAGAAAAAGCCGGCACACGCGCCCCCGCGAAGCACGGAACCCGGAAGCAAGCTGATCCCTGCATCCCGGAAGCAAGCTGATCCCGGAGTTCCCCGGCGGAGAAAAAGGTACCGTACCAGAAGGGGAATTTAAATTGGCACAGGGTGATCAGAAGGGGAATTTAAATTGGCACAGGGTGATCAGAAGGGGAATTTAAATTGGCACAGGGTGATCAGAAGGGGAATTTAAATTGGCACAGGGTGATCCGAAGGGGAATTTGAATGGCACAGAGTGATCAGAAGGGGACAATCAATGGCACATGAGTGATCAGAAGGGGAATACCTGTATGAATGGCACATGAGTGATCAGAAGGGGAATAATCTTTAAGAATCTTTTTTTTTCTAGATTTTCCTCCTTTAAAATTGGGTGCGTCTTATATTCCGGAGCGTCTTATACGGCGAAAAATACGGTAATTTTTGTTGTCTGTGTCCTGATGCAGAATTCAACTTTAACTTTCTATCCTGGAGATACAACAAAATAAAAGGATATTGCTCCAAACTCCACAAATTAGCCAGTTATCACTAAATTAGTCTCCATTGGTAGATTTTCCTGCACTTCTTGAACTTATGACAAAGACAGTAGTCACCAGGACAAATGGTAGAGCAAATTCTCCCAGCTGGGGACTCGGAACTAACACAGCAGAGAGAACTTTGTAATACTGTAATTTAGAGTCCTGAAAAGTGCTGTTTGGAAGCTGAGGTTTGGTTACGGCCACACCTCTGCTTTTTAAAGGACCCCTTAATTATATAAGTATGGGTACATTTAAACATAGCATGGCTGGTCTGAGTGTGCTGGCTAAGGTAGCATGGAAACTGGTATAAACAAAGGAAAATATTTGGTACATATATGTGTCCAGTCTGTAAAAATAGTGAAATATAATATTTACCTGGGGCATTCAGGAAACTGAAATTCCTGTTTGGTGCCTATTTGAGAAGTGAGCTGCCTGGGAGATAGCACAGGAGGATCTTACAACAAGCAGCCCAATCAGACAAAACAAAATTTTTGAGGAAATGCCCCTTTTAGAGTGTAAAACTGCACGGTTTAAACATGTTGCCCTGGTGTTTGCAGTGCTGGTGCAGTTTTTCCTCCAATGGAAAAATTTTGCTTCCAGGAACTGTGCTGCAACCCCACTGCACCCTGAATACAAGTGTAAGCGTGTGCAAATGTATTTTCCAACTGCTCCCATACAGTCGAATGGGAGCAATTGGAGGTGAAGTAGTACGGTAGTAAGCTTACAGTACAACACTGTAGTTTACATGGAGTTTGCAGGTTCTCCCCGTATTTGCATTCCTCCAGGTGCTCCAGTTTCCTCCCACATTCCAAAAATTAGGTTAACAAAAAATTAACCTGTTAAAAAAGACATAAGACTGAGGTAGCGAAGTTAGATTGTCAGCTCATTTGAGGTAATTTGTCAACTAGTGACAAGATAATGGACTTTGTAAAGCGCTATGTAATATGTCAGCGCTATATAAATACTGTGTAATGATATTAATAAGTCTGAAAAATGCACTTTACCAATTTTTTGTGTATGAAGAACCCCCTATAGTGGAACCCCTATAACAAAATATTTTTGTATAGGAAGAAGAAGGTTTTAAAACCCCTGTCTAAAGTATATTGCTGTGCCTCCGGAAAAAAGACTTCTGCACGCTTCCTATCCAGGAGACGAATGTCAGACATAACATGAAAAGGAAAGAAACCTCCTTTATGGGGACACTGCCAGCATTCAGAACAGTGCAGTAAAATTATTCCTGGAATCACAGGACTGAGCTGGCGTGGTACTTCTTACATATTGACTGTACAACATTGTTCATTTTAACATCTGCTGTATAGGACTTCTTCCAGCAGTGATATGTATTATATAACTCCACATTTTTTCCAGTTTACTTACATTCTTCCTAACATTCTAAGTTCGGGAAGAGAGATCCCTTCGCATACAAATCAGCATCAGTCCTGCAAAACCCAATCACACCATGACGAGTTAATACACAAAAAAAAATGAATCCCCTATTTTTTCCCACATCGCTTTTCATTGCTTTTATCTTAGAATATGAAAATTAAAAAAAATGTCATAATTTAATAGATTAAAGCAACTGTGTTGGTTAACTGAAAAATGGGTAAAAACTGTTCTTGCAGAGACGTTATTATACAAATATCTCCAGCTCCCAGTCCTTCCGAATTATTTAGTAGAATACATAGCTCAAATTCTGCTGAAAAACCAACACTTCTGACAGTAATGATCCTCCATTTCCCCCCTTGAAGAGTTCAGTGGTTCTTCCAAATCAATACTGTGTCCTAGGGGAGTGAGAGGAACCACTGACTGTAGCAGGGGGACACAGTATATCAACACCTCTGGAGTTGAGTGCCATGGCAAAGGAGGAGATAGGCATTTATTGGTAACCTTTAATTTAACGTTCTTTAGTTAAGCAGCAGAGTCAAAGAAAGAATTTTAGTAGAAATCAAATTATTTTGGTAAATAAAAAGCACATTTTATTAAAACAGGTCTAACTGGGGTTATATCCCTTTTACCTGTTAGATTGTAAGCTGTTTGGGGCGGGATTCTCTCCTTCACCTTTGTCACTGTCTGTATCTGTCATTTGCATCCCCCATTTAATGTACAGCTAAGAAGCTCAGACGTTAGCACTCTGGCCTTTGCAGCGCTGGGTCCCAGGTTCAAATCTCGGACAGGTCACTATCTGCATGAAGTTTGCATGTTCTACCCGTGTTTGCATGGGTTTCCTCCAGGTACTTCAGTTTCCTCCCACATTCCAAAGTACATGCAGTTAGGTTAATTGGCTCCCCCCCTAAAAAATTGACCTTAGACTGTTTTAAAGACATATGACTATGGAAGGGACATTAGATTGTAAGCCCCCTTGAGGGACAGCTAGTGACATGACTATGGACTTTGTACAGTGCGGCATAATATGACGGCGCTATATAAATACAGTTGACAATCGAAAATCTAACTATTATTATATTATCTATATATACCTGAAAATTATATTATATATATATTATACATGCTATTGTACAGTTATATTACATGTTTCACAATTTTTTAATTTATCTTTTTATTTAAAGTTTATTATTAAATGTGTTACATTTCTTAATATTGGACATATATTAGTGAATTATGCCTAAGAATTATAGCCTAAAATGAAAAATGAATTTCAATGCAAAAAAATTTAATGCTTTTTGCATGGAAATACGAAGAGAATTAAAACGCCAGGGAGGGTTAAAGGGCATCATGACATCAAATACCACTCCACCTTCCTTAATGGATCATCATGCCCCTCATTACATCCATGTCTTCCTTATTGAACCATGATACCCCCACAACAAATTTATGGGATCACATGACCTCTAATACCCCCACACCTTCTTTACTTTGCCATCATAACCTTTAATAACCCCACAGCTTCCTTACGGTGGAACTAATCCTGAACCAATCTGCGTTCGATCGCAGGGCACGATCTTCATTATCTAAAATTGACCTTACAGTACTTATAACTATGGTAGGGACATTAGATTGTGAGCTCCTTTGAGGGACAGCTAGTGACATGACTATGGACTTTGTTCAGCGCTGCGTAATATTATGGCGCTATATAAATACTGTGTAATAATAATAATAATATTCTTGATTGGCTGTGCCAGGGTGATGCAGCTCCTCTGCGGACGCATGGGAGTTCATTCGCCCCGGCACATGCAAAGGATGCTGGAATTGCTGGGTTTCCCTGGCAACCAATGCTGACGCTGCGCATGCACAGCTCATGTCTTGATTACAGAAACCCAGAGCGATCAGGCAGCTACGACGTATTGTTCCTGCAGAGACATCGCCTGTACCTTACTGCAATAATAAGCTGCCTGATCATGGAATTTTAAAAGTGAAAGCACCTTATTGGACCAACATGTCCCCAATATTTATTTATTGGCCCATCATATCACCCAACAAACACACATTCCTTACTGACACACCCAGTTAGCTAATACCCCCCACCTTCTTTATTGCCCCATCACGTGACCTAACACTCCAGAGCTACCCAGAACTGAACTCTGGACTCTCAGCTCCCCAAGCGCCCCGCCCATTCCTATTGGCCTCGCAGCCACCACTTCCGACTCCCGCTAGCTGACCACAGCAAATCACTGAATGTGTCTCCCTTTATTTACATTCCCCCATGGTCTCCTGAGCGGAAGCGCTGCGGTGAATACTCCCCCCGGGTGCTGGAGAGTTCAGGATATGGTTCCGGGGGAGGTGACACGTGGCTACGGCAGGGGGGCGGGGAGTTGGGCGTAGGAGGACGGGGATGGCAGGGACCGAGAGGACCACCGAAAGCGGTAAGGGAGCCCTTCTATGGCGTACTGGGTGCATTGTTCCGGGGATCTGGGACCAGCTGTGTGCTGCCAACTGCTGTGGGACTAAAAGTCTCAGCTTGTCCTGCAAGCTGCCACTTGTGGAGCATCACTGAGGGTCCTGCCTGTCCGGCCCATGAAGTGAGGACTGTCTGTGCTCCACATCGCATTCCAGAGAAGTTTCTAGCAGGACTTTATTTGCAGGTACTCAGAATTGTCCCAGCTGGGAACAAGCACAGCCAATACGGTATATAGGTGCAATGCAGGGCTGAGGGTTACCATGGAGGAGTATGGGGGGATTGTGGGGTAATAGGGCACCGACATAATCAGTTACATTACACTGATTTCTTTTATAATAATGTCAGAGCTCTCCAAGGTAATACCACTGACTTCTGATATAATACCACTATATTCTGATATAACATTGTTTTCTGATATTGTAATCTCATGGCTCTCCCAGGAAATAACACTGATTTCTCATACAATAACACTGACTTTGGATGTAATGATCTCCGAGCACTGCAAGATAATACCACTGAATTCTGACACGTTGATTTCTAATAATCTCGGGGGATTCTCCGATAATAACACTGACTTTTACATCATAACACAAAATTCTGACATAATAATCTCCAGCCCCCCCAGATAAAAACACTGATGTACTACTGATGACATAATACTACTGACTTCTGATACAATGATCCCATATATTACCACTGATAACTAATATAATACGTTCTGTAACATAATAATGCTAAAAAAATAACTCTGACATCTGATACAATGAGCACTCCAAGATAATACCACTGACATTTGTAATGTAAATACCTCTGACTTCTGACATAATACCTCAGACTTCTGATACAATGACCCCAGGGTACCCCCCCAGATAACACTGACTTCTGATACGTTGATCTCA